>NC_084964.1:12796037-13127343 GCF_949316205.1 Platichthys flesus | reverse complement strand
CTTTCCCCACCTGGCAGAGGGGATCTGCGGTTTTTACAAGGTCTTTTTTTTTTTTTGCATGCAGCACTTTTTTAAAAGGGAGATGTGGTCGTAGAATGTTACAAAGAGAAAGCTCGGATCCTTTATTGATCATAACTTTTAAATCCAACTTGGCAGTGAAGCAGACATGTGAGTAAAATGGAGGAGACTGTTAAAATGAATGAATGAATGAGGTTCATATGACAAAGTGAAGCTTAAATAATAATAAAACATCTCTACACATAAGTGAAAAACTTGCTGAGAGTTCCATGAAAAGATAAAACCAGAGTCAGTCCAGTAAGTAACTGAAAGAAATTGAAGTGGATGAAGAAGAGCTAGAAGAGGTGGATAAGAAAGTAATAGAATAATTGAAGAAGAAGAAGAACTGCAAAAGGAATAAGAGGAAAAAGAGGAAGAGGTGGATGAAGAAGAAATAAATGTGGAAGAAGATGGAGAAGCAGATTGAGTGGAAGCGGAAGAAGATAAAGAAAAATATGTCATAGAAGTGGAAAAAGTAGGGAAAGAAGGAGATGAGGGGGAAGAAGAACAAGAAAAAAAGGAAGTAGAACAAATTGAGAAAGAAGAAGAATAAGAGGAAAAAGAAGAGGAAGAAGGAGAAGAAAAAAAGCAGTAGAATCCTCTTGTTGTGAATTGTGAATTATGTTTGGACAAACAGGAATTTCCAATCTTTCTTCAAGAGATTTGAACCAGCAACCTTCCATATCTCACAGTAGCTCTAATTTACAGCACAGACCTGACATTCATTCGAATATATTTCCCAAATTATGAAAAATCCCTTTTAACGAGTGCTGAGACAAACAGCTATAAATAACTGATTAGTTGATCAAGAGAAAATGAATGGTGGAACATTAGAGCTTAGAAACCAGACATTCACTAGTTCCAGCTTTTCAAGAGTGCGTATTTGCTTCTATTATCTCAGTTGTGCGACAGTAAAGTGAACATCTTTGTGTTTCGATTTGTCGCTCGGACAAAACAAAACATGTAATTTAGTTCAATGAATTGAAGAAAATCCCGGTGGATCATTTGCTTGCGTGATTATTTCAGCCCTCAAGCTTAACACCACAATTGGATGAACGGCCTCCAGCAGCAGTGAACAGAGTGTGAGGCCAACGTTGTGACTGAGCCATATGGGCCACCGTCCAACTTCTACAAGCCACATGTGACTCTGAGGCTCTGCGCCTGTGAGAAAGACGAGGGATCATCGACCTTGGACGATGAGGATGATGATGTTGGGGCCCAGGTGCTGCGTGTGGGATTCAAAATGATATTGTAACTCCATCTTGATCAGCTCTGGCCGCCCCTCTCATCCGCAAAACAGGAGATTAGCAGGTGGAAGCTCTGACATAGGCTCGCTCAACTCTCCTCCTCCACCCTCGACCAGACTTTCCCCCCCGAGTTTCAGCTGGCGTCTGCGCTCACAACATCACAAGCGAGACTCATCATCGGGTGCGTCTACCCATCCAGGAAAGCAGAGATTGGACATTTTCAATCTACATCGGCCCTGCGGGTATCTAGGCAGTGAGTTATTACAGTGAACTGGTGAATGTGCTGGCGAGGTGAACATTACAATCATGTTTTCCCTGATAAGGCAGCGTTAAAACAAACAAAAAGCCCCCCCCACCCCCCCCACCCCACCCCGTCTCTCCGGGCCGCCCGAGGTCTTTGATAGAATTGTTCTCTATGCAAATGCCTCATTTTTTAATATGTCCCGTTTTCATAAAAAACAGAGAGAAGAAAGATGTGGGCGGCTTCTCGCCCCCAGTCTGCAGATGGAGAGATAGCACTCGGGCGATACCCATCTCTGTGGCCGTGTATTGTTTTGCAGCCGCGGTGCAGCATGAAAAGCAATAAAGAGCCTCTACAAGCCAATGTGATTACACGGCATCCCCGCCGTACACGAATCTCTATTAGAACAATGGCAGCGATACAAGCGCCGCGCTCCGTGGCACAAAGTGACGTTAAATCATAATGAAGCCACCGTGTTTTAAATGGCAATTGCATATGGGGCCAATGTAACACACTACACATACCGGCAGTGTGATAGGAACAGAACGAGACAGACAGGTTCCATCGCTCCATCAGCTTTCTGCAGTTGTAAAGTGGGTATGCGTGTGTGTGTGTGTGTGTGTGTGTGTGTGTGTGTGTGTGTGTTTTCTACCTTCTCGTGTATCTCCTGTGTGGACTGCGCGTCGCAAAAGGCAACAGTTGCCAAGTCTTTCAGGATGGGCATCTCCACGGTGCAGTCACGCCCGTCCAGCAGCGCCACCAGGGGGCGCGGGTGCATTGGCCCGTTCATGATTTGGGGCCGAATACCTGGAGACAGACGGAGGAGAGAAAGAAAAAATGATTTTCATATACAGGGGGAATATGTTTCATGGTTATCAATCGGAAAGCAAACACAGCCGGCCATACATTCCACATTCTGCGTTTGCTGAGAGCTGCATAGTCCTTCCGGTGCAGTGAAGTCACACATTTCTGGCTACACGTGGACGTCCACAGGGGTTCATGGGTACTCAGTCTGACATGGGAGGAGGACAACGTTTACGTCACAAGGACCATGATGGACCCCAGAGGACCGGCAGACGTGGAAACTAAGAATTTGGCTTAAATGGCAAACTGACTAGCAAAATGAATGAAGTGGAGACCCCTCTGTGTTTGAATATAGGTGGAAACGTTTTAGATAATGTCATTACACAAGTCAACAAAAAATATATCATAGGTCTAATAATCTTTAGACATTTTAATGGAGAATTTTTTCCCCCTTGTTCAATTGAAACAATCATGAAATGACGTCGTCCAACAGGCTGGAGTCACTTCATCGCTACTTTCTCACAAGGAAAAAATAAGGTACTTATCTGCTCCGTGTGTGTGTGTGTGTGTGTGTGTGTGTGTGTGTGTCCATATAACATGCACTTGTTTATGCACACTGATTACGATATAGTATGAAGCAGGGCTTCTTCCTACTAACAAGTGTTGCTCAATAAATCAATGCACCTACTCAAGACTGGATTAGTCCACAGTCTCACGCACAGGAATCCTCTCCTGGCTCCCAAACACACACAAGCTCTCACACACACACTGACATGTGAACATAAGAGTAGACTATATGCAGTTTGCAGGTGTTGCACATACATGCACTCAATCATAGCCAGAGGAGAATATTCCCTTGTGTGCACATACAACAACTGCACAGCGACAAGCACACACACTTTGCCTGTTCTCATTTCTCAGTTCAAAGGAGAGGATCCACTGAGTGCAACCAGCAGCTGTGGAACAGAGAAAAAAAAAAAGAGAGAGAAAGCTGCACCTTCAGAAACGAGTTTCACTGCTGCCCTGCCTCACACGAGCCATGTATCACTGAAATGGAGAGCGTCGGAGGAAACGCTACAAGCCTGAAACAAACCCACAGCCAAATCACATCTGCACTTCAGTGCACTTCACAGAAGTGCACGATGTAATGCTGGTTTTTTGTCTCCGCTCAAACTCTTTCTCCTTCCCACTCGCCACTTCTCTCACTTAGAGTGAAGAGAGCGCGAGGAGAGCCGAGCCCCCCCCCCCCCCCCCCCCCCCCCGGCGGCCTGACCTTCTCACACATCCGACCGAAACAGGCGTGTCACCTTGAGCAGACAGACAATTACCAGTCCTGCTTCGTACAATGTTAACAAGTGAGGGGCATCAATATTCATGCTGAGGAGCCGAGTGGGGCTCCGGCACCAGCGTGTGGATAGATGGAGCTGAGAAGGAAAAGGCAACATTTCCCCACAGAGTGCTGTGGGCCTTCTCACCGCTCGGGTCGTGATCTTCACATGCACCTGCCAGCTCTGGGTCTGTCCAGGCTGACGAAACAGGCCGAAGAGTCGACCAGAGATTTCCCGACGGATGTTTCCCTGTGATTTCATGACATCACTTTTCTTGTCTGGTGTTTACCCTCTCTCTCTCTCTCTCTCCTCTGGTTTGCTTCGAAGATCCATGCGTGACCCCACTCTGTGCGTGCATGTGTGAGTGGCGTGCAGGTGTGTGTGCGTCGGTGTGCTCTTAAAAAGTTATCCCAGGGATTAGGATGACGTCAGGGTTCGAGATAAGTAGGGGGGGGAGGTGAGCGAAGGGCTCATTAGAGACATGCTCCATGGGATTACTCCAGCAGAGGAGGCTGATTAGGGCAGATAAAGGTAAGATTATGAGATGAGAAAGTTGTGTGTGTGTGTGTGTGTGTGTGTGTGTGTGTGTGGCCGTTGCACAAATAGCCTGAAACCTACAGGGTAGACAAACAGGTGGAAGCGGGAGGGAGGGAGGGAGGGAGACAGAGAGGAGTGAAATGAAAACGTAAAACGAGTGTACATAAAAACAGACTAAACACCGCCTGTTAGCCTGAAACGCTCCCAGGAGACACATCAGGGAAGAAGAGGAGGAGGAGGATGAAAAGGAGGGGAAGCAGATAAACGACAGGAGACGCGCAGAGAGAAGCCCGGGCTGACGGAGAGCGAGCAGTCCAGCCGAACACAGACCACCCCCCCCGCTCCTCCTCACCCAAAACCCACCACCACCGCTTCCATGCCAACTCATCATCACCCCCCCCCCCCCCCCCCCCCTCCGTTCAAGATGGATGACGTGTCGACGGCAAGGTTGGCGCGTGGCATCTTGGCCGTCTGTGCCACATCTGCAGCCGACAGCTCGTTGAATATTAATGGGGGCCGGCCGGCTGGTAAAGACCGGGCGGCGATGGCCCCCGAGAACCGGAGCATCAAACCGGTGAGGTTGTCGAAGTGCGCGCTCGTGCACTTAATGCCCCGGACGCATCAGAGACGGTGCACGCATGTAAACAGGTGCTGAGAGGATGAGCTGAGTGATCGAATGAGAAGAGAATTAACCGACTTTCAGTGGAACCATTTTCTCAGATATGAGGATGATCTGCTTTTCTGATTGTAAATTCACTATTAACATCCCATTGAGTTCTGATTTATGGCTATGGGCTTTTCCCACTGTTTTATCATGTTGTAGACTTAGCAATTAATCCATCAACTACAATGATACTCAGTGGAGCGTATTCCTTTATTCACAAAATTGTAAATACTCAGATATATCAGCACCCTAACTATGCCTCATCAATGAATTATTCCTGAAATCAATAAAATGTCGCAATTTTAAAGAAAGTGAAAAACAAATTCTTGGGATAATCTCCCTTATTCGGATCGCCACCAAAATGAAATGGGTTATTCCCAGACTCGTAACACATCCTTCCACCAGGTTTTGTGATGATCTGTTGAGTTGTGCTTGTGTAATCCTGTTCACAAACCCACAAATTAATGGGCAGGGCGATGAACACAACCTTCTGGGCGAAGGACACTCATCTTCAGATCCCACATGAAGCTTAACGAGGATAAAACGCTCCGGATCGCACCACTTTCACAACAAACAGTCATTTAACGGAACTTGAAGTAAAATCAAGACTATTGATTCAGGCTTCAAATCTGCGTGGCTGTTTCCGACTCCCAGAGAAGACCCAGGACACCTGTTAGTGTCTCACCTAACCAGTAGCTACTTGTGTGGAACAGATGAGACGCAGCAGCAGTGGGTGGTGCAGGTGAGAGGAGCTGAGGACGAGGCAGCAGGGGAGCGCAGAGCGGCTGGCGGGCTGCATCCAACCCTCAGGCAGAACTTCCGACAGGCTGAACTCCATGAATCATCCGCTGGCTTTCTCTCCGTCTCTATGACCTTTCGGTCCCTCACTCCTTCAATCTCCCTCTCTCCGGCTCTTCCCTCCGCCACATCTCACCCCAGCATCTGCAGGGTTGTATTTCCCTGTTCGCTCGGCTTCTGCTTTTTCCTTTAACGCACGTGAATCTCTTTCACACCTCCTCTATCATTCCTCCGCTGTCTTCCTGTAATCACCGACCCTCCTTCCTCTGGCAACCGTTCACCTCGCCTGTCATTCATTCTCTCTCCTTCCCTACGGTTCTGTCGTTCCAGGAGCTGCACCGTGTGTTTGTGAGTCTCCTGTGTGACAGATTGATTCTCACTCGCGCTGATTTTGATGGAGAGGAGGCACGGAGGTGACAGGCAACACTCCCGCCGTGGTAAACTGACAGCATGTGCATCAAACCGGTCTCATCCAGAACCACCTGGTCGTCTGTCAACGCACAACGCCGCCATATGCACAACGCCGCTATACATGGTTCTGTTGAGGTGTATGTGAACTGCTTTTCAGCACCTCCCCTCTTTGTGCATTAACAACATTCCGCAATAATGTGTGTAATTATCTTGAATTTCATTTACCGTGTTAAACTGTGTCCAAAATATACCTTCATATTAACATCGTACTTTTCTCTTTGTCTTGACTCCAGACGGTAACAGTTCAGGAGCGATTTGCTTTCAACCTTTCACTGATTTCATCAAAACCTTACAGATCAACAAAGTCTATGGATCTAGCTTCACACCGAGTTCTACACTGAGATTTACATTACAAGCAAGAATTGTTTCAGCAGCATTTAAATGACGTTTTTGTCACAATGATATTTTGTCAAGATGCATGAATTATTCCATGGAAAATGTTATAAAACTCCCTATCTCGCAATATTAAAGAAAGCAATTATGATAAAAAAAATATCCTGGATCTGCCCCTTGATCGTTCCTGATCAATATCGCATCTTTCCACCAAAGTCTGTGGAGCTCTGTCTAGTGGTTTCTTTGTAATCTTGCTTACAAACAAGCTACCCAGCCAACAAACGGACAGGGTTGAAATAAAAACCTCCTATTCTAGACGTCTAAAATACTTTTGTGTCTCCATTAAATCCAGCTCAGATTGAATGTAAAAGCTTTTGACCTGCAAACGTCCACATCCACTGGGACAGACCATCACAGCTCCCTTGTTCAAGCAGCGCAGCACCAGCTCAGAAAGGCAGAAAGGAAGCACAGGCTGTTCAGCAGGTCCGTCGTGTTCTCCGCATGCAGGCTCCTGGTTTACAGCAGCTGTTTGCCGCCTGACTGCGAACAAGCCGCATATTTAAACAGTCATGGATCGAGCGGAGACGAGGATGGACACACACACACACACACACACTAACACACACACAGCCACACACACACGTACATACATATTATCAACGTGCACTTTGAGGGAAGGGGTGGGGGTGTTGCGGAGTGTTGCGGGGTCATGTCAGAACCGCAGGAGGCAGAGTGCTCTTAATTTCACTCCTCCATTAATTAATCCCCCTCATTTCCTTTCCTCTGTGTTCTCGCTTCCTCTGCTTGTTGCTAAACTCTCGCCACGCTCCGAGTGTGTGTGTGTGTGTGTGTGTGTGTGTGTGTACATGTGTACGTGTGTGCGCCTGTATGAGATGATTTGGGATGGGTACATTTTCATTGGGGGAGGCAGCTGCTTTCATGGGTTTTCCCAGCCAAAAGAACAAATGCACGTAACACACATTCTCACACACACACACACACACACACACACACACACACACACACACACACACACACACACACACACACACACACACACACACACACACACACACACACACACACACACACACACACACACACACACACACACACACACACACACACACACACACACACACACACACACACAAACCCCCTGCTGGGTCTGTGTAATGATACCCTCCGTCAGATGTAGGGCTGCAACAAATTACTTTCTCCTCACTCAGTGATTAATCCAGAAATGATTTTCGCTCCTGATCAATTAATCGCACGGTTTTTATAAGATGTGTCAAACACGGCGACAAATGAACCCTTCGACAAAACTCCACCACACGCAGCAGGAGCTTAAAGTGACATTTTCTTATTTAATCTGACAATAATCCAAAGCATTATTCAATTTACAGCGGCGAGATAAAATACTTTTGTACTGATGCATGTTATTAATTATTTATCATGACATGACAAGAAGCATCTGCCTCCACTGCAGAAACATACATGACCCTGAATCATGCTTTCACAGCAGCTATGTACTTGTAATGGAATAAAAGCCCCATGTAATGATTTCCAAAGGAGTCTCTCTACTTAACCTCAGACGGATTTTTCATGTGGGTTCCAAGATGATGAAAATGGGCCTTGAATTTTCTTATTTGAAAATTGGTAGATATTATGTTACGATCCTTTCACGTCCCTGTAATAAGAAGGGCGGTGAGCTCAGTGAGCACTTTCAAATATTTCTCTCATCAGAACGCTCAAGTCATCAAAACTGAGAAGTGGGTCACGACAAAAATTATTTTGGAAATCTAGGTCTGCTCCGCTTTTTTAAAAACCTAATCTCACTCAGTCATCAGTATTTCTATTCTCATCTTTCCTGTAAGCAGTGGTTAGCAAAGTGTACTCCCCTTCAGAAGAGGAAAATAGTTCACCTTACACTTTTTGTTGAATTATTCATTAACTATTAAAGCAGGAGCAACCAAATTTTTTTTTTTGTGAAATTCAACTTCTACTTCTTTACACTTTTACCTTAAAAACTTTTACCTAACCCTAACCCTAACCCTAACCCTAAAAAAATGCAATTGATTCCTTTCCCATCACCAGAAAAGGAGTTTTTCCTT
Source organism: Platichthys flesus (assembly GCF_949316205.1). Classification (NCBI taxonomy): domain Eukaryota; kingdom Metazoa; phylum Chordata; class Actinopteri; order Pleuronectiformes; family Pleuronectidae; genus Platichthys; species Platichthys flesus. The sequence continues at coordinate 13,118,749 of NC_084964.1, read as the reverse complement.
TCAGTTTTTTTCCCCAAACAGCCAACTTGACACAAACCAACATGTCGGAGACCAACGACCAAAGTGCCCGAAACCGACAAGTCTGGAACAGGAAACACAACAACACTACAGAGGAAAGCCCCACAGAGACCAGTGACAAGGTTATGATGGTTACATCTTTTACTTCAATCCCTCTTTTAAACTGAATAGTAACCGAACGTCTTGCCTGTGTTGCATCCTGGATGATACGAAGAACAAAAAACTAAACACCCTTGTTCCCAAGATGTACACAACAAAATGTATGTGGTAACAGCCCTCCATCATAACATGGCACCAGAAAAAGGAGCAGCATCAGCATTAAGAAGACTAAGAAGACGAAGACTAAGACGAAGAAGAAGAAGAAGAAGAAGAAGAAGAAGAAGAAGAAGAAGAAGAAGAAGAAGAAGAACTTTGCTCATTACAGCCGGAGCCAATGAAAAACCTGTGTTTATACTTCAGTCATTTGACCCAGGATTGAATGCCGGTAATATCCATTCCCATTGCAGACAAAAGTCAGTAGGTGTGAGTGGGTTTCACGACCACTGGAAAAGGAGCTTTATAGTCCCAGTCCATTTTCTCCCCCTCCCTACCAGTCCCCCCTGCAGTGACTCTAGTTCCAGAACCAGTGCTTCAGACAAAAGCTTGTGGAACCCAAACTCAGCGCGGGATGGAGGCAGCAGATCCTGAGCCAGCAACACTTAGTCAGAGTCTGGCAGCGGGACGCAGCAGAGCGCCGCACCGGGAGATGAGGCCAGAGTTTCCATTATGTGGTGAAGGGAACTGGGATTCTCTTCCTACCGCTGGCCTCTGCTGCTGGTGTTATGTTGCCTCCAGTGAGGCGAGGAGGGACCAGAGGAGAACAGGGAAGCGCAGTGTTGTTGTGGTCAGGAGTGGAGGCAAAGAAAAAAAAAATGTGAGGTAGAGAAGAGGAGTCGCCACTTAAATGGTACTGGGAGACTGGACAAGGCCTCCACCATCCCATCATCCTCTGCTGCCACCGGTTACCTAGCAACCCCAAGCAGCGGTTTGCAGGTGGCTTCTTCCCGACAACAAGGATCTGCTGCTGCTGATGCTGCTGCTGCAACCCGACCCACCTCCTCATCCCAGTTAACACAGGCAGCCATGCAGTCAAGCAGGAGGCGGCAGTGTGCGGGTGGAGGAACCTGCCCATGGAGGAGCGAGTGGAGCTTTACCGTGGTTCTCACGCCTGGATGTTTTGTCTCTAGTTGGTTTAGCGCTGACAGCCAGTTCCACTTTGGATCAGATTTCTCTTTGGCAAAGCAGCTGAATTAGCTGACAAATCAAATTATCACCAAAGATGAATCTACAAACACGCTCAGGTCACGGGCCCCTCGCAATAAATCATCTCTAAACGCCGACGTCTGAAACGGCAAACATTGCTGGCAGTAGATGATATCAGCTGTAGCTAATTAACGAAAATTCTCCAAGTTGGTTGCCCAAAGGCCGAGTTAGAACTTGGCTGGAGTCGGCTTAATGTGCTGCAAATTTGGCATCCGCACTCAGCCAAAGACAATTTGCGAAATACATGGAAAAAAATCCTCTGACATCACTCTACATTCACAAGTCAACTGGCGGAGTGTGGAGGTGAGAGAGAGCAACAGAGGACGATCAAACTCGCTGATGGCTAATGGCTAGTGTCAGTGGAAACATGTTTACCCTGTTTACGACATTATTGTGAGCTAATGTGAGTTCTGAACTGGACCTCCGCTAAAATTAAGATATGAAGAAGTAGGTTAGACGGCTCTTGAGAAGCTGCTTTCAGAAATACAGCGAAGTACAGACATTTTGATGAATGCACAAAAACACAAAAATACTTTCCAGAACTTTTACTGCCAGCCCCTTTGGAATATGTCAGAGTGAGCCCAAACAAAGAATACAAATATCTCTCAGGATGAAAAAGAGCAGCCCTACACAAAGAAGCTGCAGATGAAGAGGCCGATTTGGAAAGACAACGAGATTCTAGAGCTTTCGGCGATCAGGGTCTACTCTAGAGTTGGATGTACTTGAGACAAAAACGTGTGATTCCAGAAGTGGAATGAATACATCATGTCCGCCCTCATGCAGGCTTGATCCAGACATTACCAATCGCCTGAACGTTCTGGACATTTCCCCGTTGTCGTGAACTCGTCTGACCTGGACAATCTACTAATACGTTCTTCCAAAGCGAAAGACCAACTTTCAAATTCTAATCCGAATTTTTGGTCGGGGCATTTTACGGAGTTGACATTTGAAAAAAAAACGCTTCACTTGAAAATTGATTAAACGAGCAGATTCTCTACTAGATTCATACTGTCAATAACTGTGCGTAATCTGTGGCAACACATGAATAAGAACCCACTCACAACCCTTGGCCGAGTGCCCGGAGTTCGACGGTGGAGTAACAGAGAGGCCTGGCACGACACACAGATGTGCCATCGGGTCAAACAATACTTGGTTTTCAAGCTGTAGTTTGCTCCCTCTACATGTGGCACTCTGCCAGAGTCTGTACTTCTGCTTTACTGAGGCTGAATTACTCATTTACTACTTTCCTCGCTCACACACACACACACACGCACACACACACACCCTTCATTTGCCTGTGACAACCCGAGGTCACTGCATGGGTTGTAGAGGTTGCACGGAGCGGGCGATGGGGGGGGGTGGGTATAAGCATCCTTTGTTGGCAAGCCTCCACCCTGCCATTCCCTCCCTTTACTTCCCCCAAAAGTAGCACACAAAGGCCACTTGTCCTGCGCTGCCAGTGCCCCACCCCTGTCACCACCCGGCTATTTGCCACACCAATGCATCCCCGGCCAACAAAATGAGCGCATGCCTGTTTTAAATGGGGCCCTGTGTGTGCACGGATGGGCCGGGGCCCCGCACTTCCAGTGGCACGGGACAAAAGCGGGTGTCAGCAGCATCCATGGCACGGCCGCGCCGGGGGCCCTCCCATTCCATCCCCTCCCCTCCCTCTCTGTTTTCCCGCTCTTTTATTCTCCCGGCGGATGGATGGAGCTCGCTCACGAGCCCGGAGAACCGCAGAGGGAGCGAGAAAGGACGGAGCCAAGTACAGCAGCACCGGACGGGCGGACCTGGAAATGACAGTACAGTTGGACCACTCACCTACCTTACCAACCACACAACACACACACACACACACACACACACACACACACTCTCTCCTTCTTCCCTCCTCTTGTCCATGCTCCCCCCACCCCTCCTGTGTCAAACCTCCCTCCCTCCCTCCCACCTCCCACATGCCAGACTTTATTAGACATCAGGAAAAGAAAACAGGAAACATGCTGCTTGCCTGGAAAATGTTGTCTCCACATTCTTCGGCTTAGGAACTATGCATTTCAGCGCAGACAGAGGAGGGTTGGTGCGAGTGGAGAAAAAATATACAACAAAAAAAAGAAGAAGGTTGGAAGACCCTCCGCAATAATCCAAGGAGGGTATCCCCCCCCCGCTCCCCCACCCCTCTTTTTCTCCTCCTCCAATACTCCTTCAGCTCCCCCCCCCCCCCCTCCCCTCCCCAGGAGGTGCTCCTCTTGATCTGGCCCTGTCGGTGAGGGGAAGGGGTTTCTGCGGCGCAAGCTCTCACTGAGCCCCCGGCTGCATCATCGTCAGACCATGCCTCTGAGGGCTGGAGGAAAAAAGCAAACAGGCACCGGCGGCGTTCCTTGGGTGCGCGCACACGCAGACACACACACGCAGCACGCGCGCACGGGGCAGCGTGCAGGCCGGTGCTCGGATGGCGGAGGGTCGGAGGAGGAGGAGGAGGGGGGGGGGATGCTTTCGTCCTTTTCCCCTTTTTTTTTTTAATCTCCCAGGAAGAAAACGCTGCGGTCGCGGAGGACGATGTCTGGAAACTCTCTCCGCTGCTTCCTCCGCTGGTAGCTGCGCAACATCTATCCACTCTGCGTCTCTCTCTCTCTCTCTCTCTCTCTCTCGCTCTCTGTCTCTATGTCTCTCTCTCGCTTTAGCTCCTTTCTCCCGCCTTTGTCTCGAGCTGATAATAAACCAGAAGGGGCAGCGAAAAAGATCGTGCGGCAGAAGAGGACAAGAAGAAGGAGACAAAAAAAAATGGTCTAAATCAGAAGTGCCAGCTCGAACATGCGGAGCTGAGCTCTGTGGGCTTCCACAATTTACTCCCCGGCTGCCGTCCACTTCATAGGATCTGCACACACACGCACAGACACACACACACAACACACTCGAGCACAATCCCTCCTCCTTCTTTCCCTCCTCCTTCTCCCCTTTTTTATGTTTTATTTCTGATCTGGACTCCACAGTGTTTAAAGAACCCCCCCCCCACACACACACACCACCTCCCCTCTCCCTCTTTCTCAAACACACTCTCTACCTCTCTCTTTTGCTTTCGTTTGCTTCCCCTCCTCACCTCCATGATTATTAGCCTTCTTCCTCTGCTTATTCCACTTGATCTAGACCAAGACCTCAGCACCCCAATAACACACCGTGCGCACACACACACACACGCACACGCAAACACACACGCACACCCACCCACACACACACACACAACCTCACCCTGGCATTTTGCGGGTTACCAGGAAGAGATTGGAATAGTGACAACTCACCCACTCCCTCCCTCTGAACATTTAACACACACACACACACACACACACACACACACACACACACACACACACAAACCAGTGGAACAATGCAACATTCAAGACGCTCCAACACTAACATTACAGCTGTGGACTTGGCTGTTTTTTCGCACCATCAGGGAAGTCATCGGGGGCGATAGTGTGTTACATTACATTACATTACATGTCATTTAGCTGACGCTTTTATCCAAAGCGACTTACATTTTTTAGAACACTCATCATTTTATGAGGGGCCATCTAGGGGTTCAGTATCTTGCCAAGGACACTTAGGCATGCAGATGGGATAGAGTGGGATTCGAACCGGCAACCTTCTTGTTGCAGAGCACCCGCTCTATCCCCTAGGCCACGCTCTCCCCATTAAGTTGTTAAGTGTTAAGTTCACAGTTTGTTCCCTGGATGGGGGGGAGGCCGGAGACGGAGAGTGAGAGAGGGGGGGGGGGGGGGCAAACTGACAGATCGCTCCACTGAATGGCTGCGAGGACGATGAGTAGCTGAAAACACCCTGTTTAGCATAACAATGTAATCGGAGCCTCCTCGCAACTCCGCAGCGTGGACGGAGCTCCGCAACAGCGCACACATGAATACACACGCATGCACACACCTCATCGGCTGCATGACAGGCGCAACCAATAGACAAAGAGCCATGGCACGGTCACACGCCAGAAACGATTATCACTGCCAGTAAAGTGGAAAGGTGGACCTGCCCAAGCAGTTTTGGCTCATTGGGTGGTTGGGTGGATGTACCCATCCCCTGTGTACACTTCTCTTTTCTTCGTATATAATAATTGTGTGTATCTACTTCAAATGTGTGTGTCTGTGTGTCTGTGTGAGTGCTGCTGTTTCTCAGCGGCGAGAGCCCAACAAGAGGAGACACGGTGTGTCAGCCGAGCCACTGTCTGTAGCAATGACACATCTGAGGGAGTATGACCATCAAAGCAGCAGCCCCCACTTCCTGCCAGTCGGCCAGACACACACTTCCGCAGACGTACACACACACACACTCTTGATGGAGTGTGGGGATACGGCTGCCCCTCTGATCTTTCTCTCTTCAATAACATTAGAGGATGTGCAGTCGGAGGGAGTTGCAGGGAAGGGGGGGGGGGGGCTTGCTGAGTGACAGCAATATGTTATTATGAAACATGGCAGATGAGAGCTTCTGAAAAAGAAAGAGACGTTCTGTGAGGTGGAGGATATTTTACGAAGAAGAGGAAGAGGAAGAAGAAGAAGTAGAAGAAGAAGAAGAGGAAGAAGAAGAGGAAGAAGAAGAAGGTGCAAATCAAAAGAACACCACAGATTTTATGAATGGCCACTGTTGACTTCAGCTCACTCCACAGGTGAAAAGGTCAAATAATATTGAGCTGTGTTGAAAGTAGTTAAAGATCATATCCGACTGGAGCTGCTCGGTTCACAGGTAGAAGCTTGTGTTCACTCCCTCCGCGATCGTTTCATTACCAGGCCTAGACAGCCTGAATTATCATATTTCTTTTTATGTTGTGACTTTCTTGTTGAAATAAATCAAACAAAATTACTGATGAGTAACTGTTCAACTACATGGACATATTTGTGAACTAGAAAGCAGAGGATTCAATATTGGTAACCTTTGAAATAGGAAGTCAGAACGTTAAATAAATAGCAAGTGCTGCCTAAAAAAGACAAATCTGAAATCTGTAATTTCACATCAGTACATTTGCTACTTTATTGTACCTTAATACAATTCTCATGTATTTGTCTTTGTTGATTCTCGTCGTCACAAGTTTGCAAATCCCAACGGGGGCCGAGGTCCTGCTGCTGGTGCCGTGGCTGAATCCAGAACGAAGTGGATCTCAATGGAAAAAAAAATAAAACCTGGCCGTACAGAGGGGACGGGTCACACGCAGCCACAGGCCTGGTGCAAACTAACAGATATATATGTGTGTGTGCTCCTGACTCCAGCAGTTGACGTGCATGTCGTTACACGTTTGGAGGGGGCGAGTAAACACTAATGAGAACAGATTGGCACAGCAGGTCCCCCCCCACACATACACACCAACACACCAACACACAAACACACAAACACACACTTCCTCTTTCTGATGTAGAGCAGCCAGGCTTGGGTCTAAACCAGTGCTGAAGGCTACATCTGTTCGCCCCTCAGCCACTGTTGCCAAAGCTGCAACCACGCCTTTGAGCGTAAGTACACACACACACACACACACACAGTTAACACAACAGTCTGATGTACAAACCAGTGAAGAAAAAACTCGCCATTTTAAAATGTGTCTACCAAAAGCATTAATTAAAAATGTTAAATTCGACAAAACACAATTTTAAAGACACGTTAGATATACTCTGCAATTAAAATGAGTAATTAATCATATTTTGTTTTTATATTCTACGTTTTATAGTACTACAACAGATTAAGCAGGGTCATGGTTTTCCTAACAAGGATTTTCCATTTCTAAACACAACAGTGCATTTTTCGCTTCAATGAATTCTTCAGAGTCCACACATCCCATCTACCTTCTGCCGCACAACTTCTTTAAGCCCTGACCTTTAGCAAAGTGAGACATCAAGAGCAGCGGTCATGCTCTAGAAGACCCAACAAATGGCCCGAGCCTCCTTCCATTCCATGTGGACTTAGCTTTGAGAGGGAGCCCTCTTCTTTAACCATCATATTTATACTGCAAGCGCCCTTTTCCTGTAAGTGCTGGAACTTGGCTCCTGGATGAAGAAGCCTGCTAAATCCCCCTGGAGCACTTAAAGGGATTCTTTAGAAAAGCAAGTGGTAGAGGGAGCCAACCTGCCGCCGCCTTGAGACGAGGCTTCGGCTGACCACATTACAACCAGAGATCTAGGGATCCGCTTCAGATGCTGGACTCGGGTCAGCAGAGCAGCAGTTGTAGCCTAGACTCTCTTGCCTCTGTCCTATGTTGCATTGCTGCTGTTTTCAACTTAGCAGGAAATGGTATTACAGCATTTTCAAACCTGCACTGTCCAGATCAACAGAATCAGTCTCTTGTTCTTGTTTCCCTTTGGTACAATTTGTTGGCCCAGATCTGAAAGCAGCAGTTGTGCTCCACAGGACCACACTGAGACCCTTGGAAGTGGTCTCAGTCCGATCACAAACAAACTCTGGAGTTGTTAGCTTGTGGTGAGAACATGATCCGACCTTGGTCTGACTCAACCGCAGGGTGCAGTTTGAGCTGAATGGCTGCCACAGCCTTGTACACTTTGCATAAAACCAAAAGAGCAAAATCAAGAGTTCCTAGCAGGTAGCCAGAAAATGAATCAAGGTCAGACCAGGATTAGAAGCAAAGAATTATTATCCACCGATTTGCAAACGATAGGTTTGAAAATGCCTTTAGGGTCCAAACATTTAAAAGAACTTACTGTTGCTATGATTACCCATGGAGTCCAAACCACACATTTTTGGTGGCCCTTAGCATCACTGCTAGCGTTTTTAAGAAGGGTAGAAACTAGTTTGCTTCCTGATTGGGTCTTATCAGATACCCTTTCCTGATTCATCATACTCTTACCACATGACCCCGTTTCCTAAAGAAAACAACCATCGACTACAAGTCCTGAATACAACATGGATTAAAAACTACAAGCGTCGTTGACCTGAGCTGTTTCACCTTGTTCTCGGTCCAGGGAAAATAAATCCCTAGTCCAATTTTCTGCACCTAAGCAACCAACTGCAGAGTGGACAGTCTCCTCTGTGTACCAGTGTGTGGTCAAGTGTATGAGTTTTCAGGTATCTTAGAATGGGCAGATGCTATTTCTGATTTGGAGCTAGGCAACTCATCTAGACGGGAAAGGAAACTATTAGTGGAGGACGCCATGTTAAATGCTAAGTGGGCAACTCTTCCATACAGGCGAGGTTTTCTATATGCACTCCACACTTTATGCGCAGGGAATGAATAATGCAATATAGTCTCATCCAAAGGTCATGTTTGTTCGTTAAACAACTTAGTTTAAGAGTTGAAACCACGGGGGGGGAACGAGCTGTGACTGCATCTCACCAAAATATCAGCAGCGATCGCTCCTCCTCCGCTTTAAATAAACATTCATCATTTTGTTCCATAAAACATTCAACAGACATTTTTTCTTGTCCTTCATGCTCAGCGATGCTTCTTTTTCAGTTTTTTTTTAGCAAGACGGCTGATTCTCAATGGACTGGACATGCTTAGTGTGACAAGAGGCGGAGACAGGGAGGGAAAGGGAGCAGAAGTAGTGTAGCGTTTTCCAAAGCAAGTCTAATTTCCCCACGGTGAATATTTATTTAGGAGGCCCAGGTCTATCCACTGAGAGGCACCTGCCCATGGCAGCAGCGAGGGTAAATAGCCGCCCCCCACCTCAAGGCATGTAAGCAGACACACACATATAGACATACAAGAGCCCCCACCCCCTCAACAGCGGTCCAGATAACAACCCTGAGTCAACACTGCCTCTCTGCTTTTGTTTTCTCTGCCTCCCCTCCTCTGTTCCCCTCCCACGTTCCAATCCCTGCGGAACCAGAAGGACTGGGGCCTGAAAAGATGCGAGGATGAGGGACAGAGAGATAGTGAAAGAGAGAGAGAGAGAGAGAGCGAGAGAGAGAGAGAGAGAGTCTAAATTACAGCATGGGAATGCAAATTAGACTATTTTATTTGGGGGGAGCCAAGGAGGGCAGGCAGGCTTTATTTTCCAGGCAGAAACAGCCCCTCTGTGGTCTCTGGATCAGTTTCAGCTACAGCGAGGAAAAGAAAAGAAAAGCGGACATTCTCACTGTGCCTTTTTACTTGGGGAGGAATAAAAGAAAAAAGAGAAATACACCAAACACAAAACCCACAACTCTCTGAGGCTGGTGCGGTCATAAAATAAAATGATATTTTGCTATGCTTTCACACCACCACTGCTGCTGCCGCCACCACCTCTTCCCATTCTCCTTCACACGGCGGCAGCGCCACCCCCTCACTCCTCCTCCTCCTCCTCCTGCACCCTTGGCAGAGACACACTAAAGTTGCTGAAACATGGGCACAAATCACAGCCTGACCAAACACTCCGCTGCCACCGCCTTCACCTCCCCCATCTGGAAAAACAAGGGCGTGAAAGTGAATTTGTGCGCGAGGGAAAGCGACGGGAATGGGGGAAGCGGGGCGAGCCAGCTGCAGGTGGTCTCCAGATGTGGTGGCTCTGGGGACGGGCCACTCTGGCGCTGTTAAGGGCGACTCGGAACTCCCTCCTCCCTCATTTTCCTTCCATCGCTCCTCCCTCTCTCTCAGTGACAGGAGCCATCTGGCCTGGCAGGGAGAGTCGAGACGCAGCAGAGAGTCCCAGCCTCCCAAGTGTGGCCCCTGCATGCCACTCAGCGGAGAGTACAAGTAAATAAAATGCACACACACACACAACGCCTCCTGCAAACCCCCCCCCCCCGAAGCTGTCACATGGCTATTAACCCATCGAAGCTGCGGCCCAGCTGTGCTCCATTACGATAAATACACCAGGGTCGCGGGGTCTTGTCAGCCAGGAGTCAGCCATCAGATACTATGAGGTGTCCACTTACAGCCTTTTAAAGCTCACTTTGCTGAAGAGTTACAGCCATTTCCATCATCATCATCATCATCCCCCCCCCCCAACCCCCACCCTCGTTTCATCCTTCTCCTACACCCTCTGGAAAGAAACTCCCAGCGTCCTCTTCCCTGCAGCATGGCAGATGATATTTCACACTTCCTCTGAGAAGCCCCCCCCCACCCCCACCCGCTATACCCACAACTACCCAAAACCCACTGTAACTGGAGATTTGTGACTCCATTGGACACCTGGAACACTTGACACCTTCAAGCTACACTGACACCGCCCTGCTCCCCTCACGCTATCAGCTGATTCACTCATTTAACCTTAAGTGAAATTGTCTCAGGGTAATGAGATGTTTTCAAAATAAAAAAGAAAGAAAGCTTCAAAAACAGTTTCCTGGAAGACAACTAATTTGACTTATTCATAGGAAAATAAAACAGCCCCCCCCCCCCTCTCTCCAATTGTCAGTGAAGAAGAGTTTTGGAAAAGGTTTGGCAGCCAAGAGTTAAACCCCCGGCTGCTTCCTGGAGGCACATTTCTTTCTTTTGTATGGCTTCTATGCTGCAGTAGAAACTGGGAATGGAGAAATAAGGACTGTAATGGGTAGAGGACATAATGGACGATGAGAAAGAGAGGGAGAGCGGCTGGGTCAGCGCTCAGTGCTCTCTCAGGCTACGTTCACAATAATACGTTTTTTTCGTTTTTCTGAAACACAAATGAAAAAAAACACGTTTGCACTCGTGTGCACTGTTCATGTTTGTGCAGGTGCAAACAGGAAGCAGTCCGTCTACTATGCAGTTAGTTGCTAAGTTGCAGTAAATACTATGGCTATATCCATACTAGTAGGTTTTCGTTTAATAACAGTTTCAAACAGTTGTCCAATCAAGTGTTTGGGCTTGTAGGGCTGAAAACCCAGCTGAAAAATGTCTCGTTTGAAAGCAGTGGTATGATTGTACAATTCAGAATTTAACTGCACAACAGCTGTTAGTTAAGTGGCTGTTCAACACGAGGCTCATACCAGTTGTTTCCTTAAAGAAGGGGGTCATGTGATAGGAGCCTGACGAATCAGCAAAAGCTTTGTCGTGACCCATAAAAGATCCAATCAGGAAACGATGGTTCATGTCAACATCATCTTTTTTTAAATTCTCCATTTTAGCGGTTCCGTAGCAGAGTTGAAAGGTTTTCAAATGAAAACAAAGTTGTATGGATGCAGCCTATAGACCGGGGATTTCTTTGCTTGAACCAACGACGAGGTGGAGCCGTTATTAAACAACAAGGTTAACAATGCTTGTAATTCATTATCCATGCTTCATTCAGCACTCGGTGTCGAGTGGTGCCTGAAAAGATCGAGTCAGGAAGCCAACGTGGGTGTCTGTGTCATTGTTTCCAGAGGTTTCTGCTTGTACAGACTAAAATGCAAACCCAGCCTTTTTGAACTGAAACAGGCCTAGCAGCGTTTCCAAAAGCTTCAATTTGACGCGATGTGGACACCAGGCGTTAATGTACCTTCAAATAAGATAGAATGAACAAAAACTAACCAATTAGCCTAAACAACATACTGAGGGAGGCAGCTTCTATTCCCTTTATTTATTCATCATCTTAGCTTCAGCTCTGTGGCATCAAGGGGGCCTTTTTAAGTCTTCGTCCTTCAGGGAAACAGCATTCAGTTTGCTCACTAGACACATAAAAACAACAAAGCCAGCAAATATATGGACACAGAAATATTCAAATGTGTCTAAAAATGTCCTAAAGATTTATACATTTAAAAAAAAAAAAAACGCACAACAAAGCTCTGAAGCCTGAAGGTGTGTTTACCTCCTTATCCTCGCAGCCCATTGCATATGTCCTCACACAGGAGCTTTTCTGAGGGTCCCTGCTGTGTTTGTTGGCCGCCGAGCTAAACGAGTGGCACCGAGCAGCATTGATTTGCAGCACAGACCGCAGATCAGACCACAGGACAAAAGACAAGGCAGAGGGACAATGGAGAAAACACAGTGGGCCGCGTGGGAGAACGAGTGACAACCGGTCGATCGGGACGACCAAAAGCAACCACGGGCGGATCTCGTTCCAAGGATGAACCGGGCCTTGAAAGATGCAACAAGAAAAGGGTGGCGAGTGAGCGGCGGCAACACAACAAGACAACCCACTATGGTGGTCAGAGCATCAAGTTCTTTCAGGAGAGAGAGGAACACATAATACTGTTCTATCTTGTTTATTCCATTTCTTTTTCATCCTTCATCCCCGTCCCCCTCCGCCCCCTCCTCACTGGCCATAGAAGAAAGTAAATATTTGAGCAAGGTAAAGCAATCGGTTAACCTTTGAAATACCCTCGCAATGAGATCTGCCGCTCTTTATTCTTTTCAGCTGGAGGAGAAGAAAAAAATGAAGAAGAGAGAGAAAGAAGAAAACACACACACACACACACACACACACACACACACACACACACGCACACAATGTTGGCCACCACTTCAGAGGGGATATTCAATATCCATGAGCTTTTTCATTTCACACTGATGAATAATTCAGGGTGACCTGCCCACCACTGAGGGAGGGGGAGACAAAGGGGGGGGAGGGAGGGAGACAAAAAAAAGAAGGGAGGACCGGGAGGTGTGCAGAGGTAGTTGTCTGTTTTAGTGGATGCAGCTGTTGCCGGTCGACGTGTATAAAAACCAATCTCCTCCCCAGCTGCCGTGGAGAATGGAATAATATACGGCAGCGTCGACGACAGATAATTAGGGAGATTATACCAAAGTGCTGTCGTTCTGACAATGCGAGCGATGTGCTTGCATCGCCGTGTTCCTGTAGACAATGCAGCCACGGGACGGAGGCGACAAGCAGAATAAACATGCGGTCTGCTGAAATACAGAGAGAGGAAACGATCACAACATGTCGCATGATGAGCACACACACACTCAGGGTCATGTAAAAACACAAACACACACTTGTAACCTCATCATTAGCACTCGGTGGTGACCTTTAGGCCAGTGGAGGAGCCACTGTGACGGCAGCTAAATTCCAATCAGCTCGCTATGGAAAAACACATCTGAAAGAAGACGCTGCTTCCTTTGACTTTAAATCGGTTGTTTCAAATCCAGTTTATTTCATCTTCATATAAGTGTGAGGAATACAAAACTGGATGAAAATGTCAAACTATGAACATTAATTCAACATGTTTTTCGAGGATCTGGCCAGAAGTTTAGTTTCAAAAATTCGGAAAAACTTGTTTCCACCATAAACGCCTCCCTGACTGAGTAACAGAAGCACACAGGGAGAAAACCCTGAAGATTTAATGCTCGCTAACGGACAAGGACAGCGCCCCCGACCCTCTGTGAGCAGAGGTCAGATGCTACTGTCGCACACGCACACAAGACGCACACTCGAACACTCGAGCTGTCACAAGCAGGGGGAGACCAGCTGTTCCTCATTCGCTCGAAGGCGCCGTTCCCTCCGAGCGTTGGCCGGCTTCGCAGAAACCATTAATCCCTCTGTGAACGCAACCGATGGTTTGGAAAGATCCACCATGAGAAAACAGCGAGGGAGGGGTAAACGAAGGATGGGGCTCATAGACACTTATTTTTATTTTTTTTACACTTGTCTTGTTTTCTGAGAAAGGAAAAAAAGAAAACTGTGCAATGGAAAAATAGATTTTCCTGGCCATATTTCCCCCGAGGACACAAACAATACGAAGGGCTAAGTGGAGATGGAGCAGCAGATAGTTCATGTAACATTTACCAGGTTATCGAGAAACTGGAGACACATGACAGAGTTCAGATAAGCGTTTAAGAGTCGGGAGGTGAAGACTGAACATTTAACAACATAATCTTTGCAGTATGGAGTAGAGAGTAAGAAAGTTTGAGAGCCGAGATGTGTTTTTTTTTTATTGATTTCGCATTTGCATTAAAGCACATATGATTTCAAATGACGATGATGAAGATGAGGTCCAAGTGCTGACTTTCTAGTTTCAGGTTGAAGGGGTGAGCAGAATAATAATAAAAAATAATTTCTTTGCGTTAACGTTAAATACGAATTTTTAAGACCATAACGGATGCAATTTAAGACCTATATCATGTCAGACAGATATGAAGGAATATCAGAGTCCCGGAATTACTAACACTTCCCCATAATTGAATTTTGTAGTAAGCTAATTTTTACTACTAATTAAGCCCTAACTAAATGGATTTAAGACCTATATTAACATATTTAAGACTTCTTAAGGTCTACAATTCAGATAATTCAATTTCAGACTTTTTTAAAGAAACTACAATTTAAGAACAAGAAAGACAAAGATCCTTAACATAGAAAAAAAGGCAACCAAGTTTTATCTTGAGTGGAATGTCATGATCGAGGATTATCATTTCAACTCTTTTTTTGTTTGCTGCTAATGAGTGAAGGGGAAATAAGCTGCTGAGCCATTTGCAAATATGGAGGAGTTTGTACTGTTTACTTGTCTGATTATATTTGGCACCCTAAACCAAGTAATATATACAAAGGGTCAGAATTCCTGAACTGTTCATCTGGTGGATGGAAAAACCTCTTAAAGTCACCGTTATATATTAATTAAATGTGCAGGAGAAAGACACACATCCCACGACTCCATGTAAAAATAGTCACTGTAAGTACCCAGACCTAAATGCACACAAGTCATAAGTGCATCATGTTGTTATGCATGAGCAACGTTTCACTGTCACACAGCTCCAATCCCCATAATAACCCCCTGACCGAAGGCATATGAGACGAAGCCTCTCGTCTGTCTCCGCTCATTCATATCAGTGGGATTAGTGAGGATGACACAGACTCCCACTGCCATGTGACGCCTTTATAGTGGCAACCACACACACACACATCCATGTAAGCACTCCTACGCATACAAACACACACACACACAGATGGCCGCTAGGATTTCCCCCACTCCTAATTCTCAGCCTTTTTCCTAGACAGGTAACGTAAGCCGCTAGCTTTCTGTAATAACCCGTTAGCATGTAAGGAACAAGAAGTAAGGCAGGGGTCACACTAAGGAAGCATCAGGACAGTGGTTCATGGCTGTGTTGCCTCTAGACACCAGAACATGACATTTAAGTAAGGAACTTCAAAATGTATATAAGTACAAATGTTGGGTACATTTTTTTATAATTTAATGTTTGTTTTATTTTATTTAATAACAATAATTATGCTTGCTGATTTTCTTAAATAGAACCACGGCCCAAATCATTTCTGACTATTTAAATATATATATATATATATATATATAAATATATATATATAGTTCTGGTCAAAGGAAGACAGAGACAGATAGAGGAAACTTAAGGTCTTGTCCCCATGTCCTGCTGTCAGTTCTGTCACATTCAGATGGAAACAAGCACTTCCTGCTGCTGAGAGAGGGACATTTATGCGTGTGTGTGTGTGTGTGTGTGTGTGTGTGTGTGTGTGTGTGTGTGTGTGTGTGCGTGTGTGTGTGTGTGTGTGTGTGTGTGTGTGGCAGGATAGTGGGGGTCAGCAGCAGCATTGAGCCGAACACACACGTGTATATATATATCACAAGTCACAAGTTACAGAATGAGGGAACATAAGCACTAGATCAAAGACTACGTACGATCAAAAAGCAGCGTGAACGTAGAAACTCCCTTGTGTCTAAAACTCTCACAGAAACACAGATGTGTCCAGAATCCGTCTGAGGCCACACTGACACACAGGGAAAGTGTTTCTATCCAACCCACATACACACGAGTGGAACCGGGCAGGAGAGTGCACACTGAAATCAATGTCAGACACCTGAACAAAGCAGTTTAGCCAAGGACGGCTGAGAGCACATTAGGCATGTATCATCGTGGATGTCCTTCCAAACACAGGCAGGGAAATTAAAATCCCATTCGGTCCCCTCACGGGAGCTATGCACTGGGAGGTTGCAACGGTGATGGCCTCCTGTCAAAAAGAGGAAGAAAGGGACCTGCCATGTTTTTGATCAGCCACTCGGCAGGCAATGGATGCAACCTGTGCACAATGTCATGGAGAAAACAGAGTCATGCAGGTGAACACGCCAACTGACAACTCCCATAAGGCTGCAAGGCCCTGTTGCCAAGTTCTACTCTCTCTCCTTCCTGTAAGCTAGGAGCCCTGCCCCCAAACGCACCTACGCCGCCCACGCCTCCTAATGCCGCAGCCCAGAAAAGTACAGCTGAAGATGTTCTGTGGATTATCTCCACAAGGAAACCACGTGCCGGCATTTGTGGACAACATGCAAGAGTCCACCTCAGTTAATCTCCTGAGCACGCACATCGTACATACTACTAGCCAATCACATCTCTAGCTAGCCAGGTGGCTGAACTGCCTCACGTGACACGAAAGAGTTGCTTCACCCACCTGAGCCGCTGACAGACATCTCCATGGCCAATGCGAGTGCAGCACGGCGCTCTCCCTGCTATAGGTGGAAGGGAACTGTTGTAACTCAGCTCGACTCAAACTTTTAATGCCATTACTGACGCTACTTACGGCTTTAGCCAACCAAGACGGCGCCCAGTGGAGAGTAGCCCTCCCACCTGCGACTTGCACAGAAATACATTTTAGGCACCAGCTCTTTCCCTTTTGCTCACATCTTTTTCTGTTCTCAGAATAAATAAGAAAGTCGACTGTATGGAAATGAAGATGCCTCAACTACCATGTGTACATGTACACTTTGATGTGAGACGATAAAAGGACGACTAGTTTTATTGGAAGAACTACCAATTTATTCAGTATGTCCAAAAGGAATAATGTGTCAGCTTTTCATCAATATGCATGTTTGAACATAAAACCCCATGCATGTAATAAGAGAAGGCTCTTTACTGGTGAACTGGAACCTTTGCACAAAAGTGTGAGGCAATCTCTTGAGAGGTGCACTGTTCACAGAGAGAAGGGAGGGGCGTAAGAGAAATGCTCTCATTAAGTGTCTTAAGAATGTTTTCAAACTAAACTGAAAATGGCTGCTGGAAAACAGAGTAACAAGTGTTCAAAAATAAATGTGCAACGCCGCATGCAGGGCTCCACTTTTCCCCTTTTCCTCAGATGGGAGGATTATCCATGTCTGATTACCATTGAAACCTAGGTCGCCTAGCAACACACAATTAAGAAGTATGCTTTTCGACCGTCTGCACGGGGCTGCCCCTTTATCAGATGAAGCTACTGAAGCAACAAATGTCAGCTACATACAAATGAGCTTGTTGTGCTTAGGGTGTATTTGAAGAGAGAGGAGGGGAGGGGGGGGGGGGGGGGGGCCTGCCACTGTGACCTTGGAGAGCAGCGTATATATTTTCATGAAGCTCGAAAAAAGGGACCTCCCACCCTGCTTCTCCCGAGGCTCCCCCCTCCCTCCTCTGGATCTTGCACCTCGCTTCTTATTTCCTTGACAACACATGAAGGGGAAGCCACTTCATAAAAGTCATTATTCCATATAAAAAGTGCAGCAGCCCACAGACCCATTAGAGAGGCAGGCAGGATACGGGGGTTAGATGGCTGAAAGGAAGGTTAAAAAGATTCAATTCTTCCCTAAGCTCATCAGCTCTCTTCAGGAGGGAAATATATCAGCTTCTTATGAGCTGAGAAATCAAGCCCTTCATGTGGATGCCTAGCTGGAGAACTGAATCTCACTGTAGGCTGAACATAAAAAGCTGCCACACTACTTGCATTAACCTTGCCAGAGACATAGAGGTTCTGAAGAAGAATAAACATAATAATGTGTTTCATGAGGCAGGCAACAGGACATTTCAAAGAAGAATGTAGTTAAAAAGGATAACGCCGCTGTAGAAAACAAACAAAGTGAGAAGTTTACTCATTGTTTGCAACAATGCATTCGCGTTTCCACAGCGATCCCTCTTTTCAAACTGTAAATTGAGTCATAAGACGTTGTAAGTGAGCGTTGTAACTGCTGTGGCTCGGTGATAATATCTTAATCCAATATATCTTACACTGCCTCAGCTGTGAGATGATCGGGAGAATGTTAGAATGTGAATGAGAACAGCACAGAGCTCATGAAATTCCCATTCAATGTAAATAGCCACTGTCTGAAATGACAATGATTGAATTTGTGTCTGAGCACGAACAAACAAATGCATTAAAGAACATTTATCTGCCCTGCAATGCGACCAGAATCTCAAACAGACAAGAGAGTGTCTATTAAAAACAGTTGCCTATTATAGTCTACGCAACTATACATCCAATTAGTGTAATTGGATTTGAGGCAGTTAAGCCAATGATTAGGAGAGAGTCCAGTGAAAAATAGAATGACTGCAACTCTGCATCAATAAACCTTTACAATTTCAAAAAAAGCTGAATGTGTGCATGTTTTTCATATGTTCTGACTCTGTGTTGTAAAGACAAAGAAATTTAGGAGAATAACAAGAGAACAAACGGTTCAAACTCTCTGATATTTAGTGCTAGCAGTTTGTAAAGTGTTTTGTAAACGCTCACCCGTTATCACATTTTAACCACAAGTAGAAGAGACAACAGAACAACACCAAAATCAACACCGCTGATCAAAATTATTCTGACCAATAAACCAAGTGAAAGAAAAACACCCAAATACGTTGACCTCAATAACTAGAGCGCCTCTCATAAGAATTCAACGTGGTGATGAGACAGGATCCCCTGCGGCAAATGACACAACTCTGTTGCAATATATGTATAAATAGTTGTGTGGTTTTAAAAAAAGACCTCTCATAGCAAAGCTGCTTAGGTTGTCAGATGCATCTCACACGCTACTCCTCCATTCAAGTGTCAGACTGGTTATTACATTCAGAGTTAAATCTCACTCTACTTTTATCTACAAGACAAATCAGAAAAACGAAAACATCACCTAAACCCACTGCAAAAAATACAAATGTGAGAAAAATAGAGAGACAGTTTGAAGAGACACGTGAAAAGGTGAAGTTTGACATTACTTGTGTCAGGCGTGGTGGCCATGGTTGAGACAATGACAGGGGGACCCGTACGACGTCCAACCATCCTGCCGTTGTTTAGATTTTGCGCTTGGAGAGCGGAGGAAGAGGTTACAGGAACGATGTTACTTTCAGGGGCAGCATTGATCCCTTTCCGGAGCAGTTGGGGGCTGTGAAGGGGGCTTGGTGCTGCTGCTGGTGATGTTGGAGGAAGGTTGGGTGCTCTCTTCATCAGCTCCATGGGGGAATAGGAGCCAGAATAGGTTTTTGGTGCTGCTCCATGGGTGCCCGGGGCTGATGGAGGCTGTTGTCCAAGAGCAGACATGGCAAGACCGGTGTGGGCATTAAACATGGAGAAAGGTCTTCCCTGAGTCACAGCATTGCTATATCCTCCAGGGCTAATTGGAAAAGCTCCACTTCCCATGGGTCGTGATCCTGGGTAGGTGGTGGTCTCCAGTAGGTGTTGGGAGGGTGCACTACTGGGTCTTCTGCCAAGAAATTCTCCCATCCTGGGGGACATGTTCTGGAAAGTGGTGGGAGGTTGCTGCATCAGGTTGGGGTCCATGGTCAAACCCTGGGGCTGCATGTAGAGATCATTGCGATGGGTAAAGCTGTTGGATCGTGTACGTTGTGCTGTTCCACTTGTCTTGAAACCAAGCATCACACGTGAGAGAGCACGGGCCTGGGCCAAGTTAGGGGCCACAGAGCGGACATCATGGTCCTCCATCATCCCCAGGGTGGAATAGGAATCAAAGCCATGTTGCAGCAGGAGGGTGATAGTGCTCTCAGCCAAGCCTTCAGCTCGCAGAAAAGCCAGGAAGGAAGGGTCCACCATCTTCTTGGGGTCTGCAGCACTGGGATGGTGAAGAGGCAGACCTGAGGTATATCCAGCTGTGGTAGCCACCATGGCTGAATTGGGGTCATAATTTGGGTCATAAGGTTGCCTCTGAGAGGCTATAGCCCCGTAAGCCCGGGGGAAAGCTCCGTCCATTCCCTGGTATGCTGAGTCCACCACAGTATTGGTGTCAGCTGGCTGATAGGAGTCCAGGGAAAAGCCGTTTATATTGTTGTAAGCTTGGTGAGCAGAAAGAGATGGTGGCCCAGCAGCGTAAAGAGGAAGAGGGGGCTGGACCCCGTAGGCTGCAGGACCAGGAGAGCTGCCACCAATACGCTGGGCGTCTTGGATCATTTTAGATCCCAGAGTTTCCCTGTACAAACGGCTTAGCTCATGAACAGGAGGAGGAGGAGGTGGGGGAGGAGGCGGGGGAGGAGGGGGAAGGGGAGGAGGCATGGGGTTAGGTGTAGAAGAAGACGCCAACACGGTAGGTGTGGCCCTTGCCTGTCCTTGATCCCAGGTAGGGTTCACCCCCCTAGCGTTGGACCCATAATGCGATGCTGATCTGTTGAGCAGGTGCTGGTTATCCCTATAAAACCCAGACTCTTCAGGTGGCCGACCAGATAAGGCAGAACCAGTCGTGTAGTAATCCACAGGTGGTGCAGAGGCCAGGTTTGCCATCATTTGTCTGAGGTAGAGGCTGCTGCCAAGATCGGGCACTGAGTGCTTCCTCAATAGCTGCTGTCCATGCCGGTCCTGTTGGATCTGGGAATACTGGCAGACTGGATTCTGTTTTTCATCAAGATCTACGTGATGGTGAGACCATACTCCACCATCTCCCCCACTCAGTGCCAGAGAATTTCTACGACCTGCCATGGTGCCACAGAAGTGACAGCGACCTGAAGTCTTGTGGTGCTGGCCTTCAATCCATGCAGGACCGTGATGGCTCAGAGAGCCAACAAAATGCGACTGCTCACTTGAGTTAGGCATCAGTGAAGACAATAACGAGGACAGCTATAAAAGCAGAAAACAAACCCGGGTATTGTGTTTCAACTCTCCAGTTACACTCACCCCCAATCAAAAAGGAGTAGTGATGAGAAGAGGAGAAATGTGAAGCATGAGGTACTCTTTTACCTGATCTGCTGCTGTAGGCAACCCCCCTCCCCTCACTTTAAAGAGTGTGCTATCATGTAGCTCCCTGCTGGCAGCATATCTAAATAATTTAGCCCTGGAAACATTAGAAATCCACAAGGGCATGAGGCACAACATGACAAACACAGAGTAAACACATGCACACACATTCAAACTGAAATAAAACACACCTTTAGGGCGAGGATCTACTCCATTCTACAGCAGGGATCATGCTTGTGGTTGGCATCACGCTTACATTCCAAACTAAGACCTAGAGTAGAGAAATTGGGCTAAAAGCACATGCTGGACAATGACAACAGAATGGAGGAGGGGACGGGATGCTCTAATCCAATGGGGTTGCTGCACGCCACTGGTAGGACAGCCCTCTCGTCCACAGCATTTTCCACAAGGGGATTAGCGTCAAACTAAAACCTGCTTAAATCCACTGCCCCCTGTGACATCACTTGAACCAGATAGTGTACATAGCCAGCATGTTGCTGAGGCCCCTGGATGTGTCCACGGAGTGTAAAGCTACAGTGTTTACGGTGCTTAGTGGTCACTTCTAACCACTTTGTTGGCCTTCAGCAGGAATCCCTCTGAGCATGAATATACCCAGAGGAATCGGGGAATTTGGGGACTGACATGCTTGCTGAAGTTTGTCTCTGGGGGGAGGGGGAGGGGAGTGGTTGCAAAGGCCAGACACAAGGATTGCTGATGGTCAGTTTAAATCCGGTGGCCACTAGAGTAGTTGCTCCACATGAGCCATGAAGAATGCACAGCCTCCTCTACCGGGCAACGAGAGATTCACATATGCAAATACACACATACAAATAACCCTACAGGCGGGGAGAAGGAAGAACATGCAAAATATATATATATATATTTATACCTTGAAATGTGCTATCTTGGTTCATATTGTGAACTGCACATTAAACCAAATTGGGTCTTATTACCCCTCACAGTTCTCCTGCATACAACAAATGTACAAGAGAGTGGATACGGCTTATCTGAGATGTTGCCATCAGCAATAACTGTTGGTGTTTACTTGCCATGACAAGAGCAATGTAAACAAAAAACTGTGGCAGCAGGAGAAGAAAAGAGGGCTTTGATAAGAGTGTGATGGGGGGGGGGCTGATAAGGCAGGAAGCTGCTGGCTCTGACTTCACCTGCAAGACAGACAATGTGGGAAAGGACAAGGCATGAGGAGAAGGGGATATGATTGGACTGCGCTGGACCGTGACAACTAGATGGCTCCAAGCCTGTTTCTCTTCTGTACTTTATTTCTGTGTGAAATGGGCAACAGGGGTTTAAAGGAAGAGTTTTTTTTGCAGCAAGTCTCCAGGGACATTTTCCGGATGCTCCTGAAGCTGAGACACAGAGACAGCGTGACTGAGACGGGCTAAATTTATTACAGTTTAGGAGTGACAGGCGACTGCTACAGCGCCGTTCCTCTTTACGTTTTCCCAGTACCTGTCAAGTCCCAGAGGGGGAATGCTATAACAAACTTCTTTCATTTGAGAGCTTAAGTGATGCAATCATGATATAAGACCAAAAGCAAAACAGATCATTTCATCATGGAACATCCAAATTGAAGAACATTAAGTAGGTCAAAACAAAAAGGAATCATTTCTCTTTCATTATGGCTTTGCACAGTCCGGGATGAGGCACTTCGAAAAGGATGGCTTCTTTCATTGGAGGTAAAGCATACCTAGCAATTTACTTGCAGCAATTCCTCAGCACTATCCTCCCAGGTCTGAGTCTCCCTGCGCTTTTTTGTCAGCTGTAAAACACACCATTAATCACTGGGTTGTGTCTCTCGCCGGCGATCGCAATAACTTCTTTTAATAAGCCCCTTCCAGTGCCGCGTGTCACTCAGATCCCCGCTTCCCGACAAAATATTAATAACAATAATAAACATCTCAAGTGGGGTCGGGCTGGTGTTGTTAAATCTGAAACAAGAATATGACATATCATATCTCCTGCCATGCAAATTGCTGCGTTTCCCACAATTCATAAGCAGGAGAAGCTGGGGAACAATATTCATCTTGTCTACATCCTCTGATATGCCTCTCGTGAGAACTCCATAATTAAGTGAGCATGCTATATTACACTCATCAAGCAACAGGGACCCCGTACTTGCTAGCATGAATAATATAGCAGAACAAAAGAAAGCCCAAAGTTACACGATGGATATTGGGTGAGCTGCATCAGAACCGATGCCAAGTCTCGCTCGCTCACTAGCTCACAGCCAATCAGACAGCTCTGTCAAAGACCTCTGGGTACAATGTGTTGAACAGACGTCCAGCAACAGTCATGCCTTTGGAGCAATCTGGCCATCTTTCTAGGGCACAGGACGCTAACGGCAGGACTTGGCAGGCAGAGCAGGCAGGGATAGCTGCAGAACGATTTACATAGCTGCGACTCTACAACTGCTGATCCATTAAACTTTCATAGGGGCTTCATAAATTAAAAGTATGACTGGAAGATCTTGAAAATTCTACTCAATTACTGTGATTGTACAGTATATTAAAGTTTTAACAAGCCTCAGGGCACTTTCTCGCTCCAACACAAGCTCAGGGAGAAAGGAGGGGCCACGGGGAGAGGAAAAACACATGGTACCAATTCTGGTCTGATGGCTTTCGGAGGGTTCACATCTGCTGTGGAATCGAGACGCTGGCCTCCTTGCCACCATCCATGTCCAACAGTTACATTGGCGGGAGGAACATGGGGGCACAGCGAGAGACGCCACTGCAGAGCTTTCATTTGCAGGGCAAGACCTCTGTTGGACTAGGTGAGGCGAGTGATACGAGTTCTCTCTTGCATTTTAGCAGGATGGTTTGTTCCCTCTCTGCCTCGTGCGCGGCCCCGCACTCCGCCCGCCTATCATTATAAAGCCAGTGGTCCATACTGCATCACAGATGGGGCAGACAGAAGGGAGAGACGACAGCCCGCTTGCTTTTTGGAGAGATGAGGAGTGTGCAGCTGAGTGAGAGAAGAGGGAGGGACGGAGAGCGAGAGAGGGAGAAGAAAAGGACAGAACAGAAAATGGGATTTGCCTCCATACCTCACTGATGAAGCAGATATGAGGTCTAGTTTAACGCAAGAACAATTTTACAAGGCAATGTGTCTACAAGCAAAAAATAAAGTAAACATACATACAGAGCCTATAGGAAAATCTGATATTCATCATTCTACTTAGATAACACTGCATGGTCCAAACATATGCTATGTCCTCTCAAATATAAATAACCCAACCCAAGCAGCATCACGAGATATGAAGAAAGTGTGTACGAAAAGTATGAAAAAACTAAAAACTCAGTATAATATTACTAACATATCCGAGATCCTGATTTACATAACAAAGAGAGTATCGGATCAAACAGATAAAGAAAGACAAATGAAAAGCTGTTCACACGTGAGAGTTATGATAGATATTGCATCTGAGGATTTGTCAACCAGCCTTTCACTTGAGCACATTGACGCACCACTCATTTGTCCTCGGCACATAAACAAACTCTACTCAAATCAGAGACAGACAACACAGCGGATTATCAAATATAAACCATCGTCTTTAAATGAGTAACTCTACATCAACACTTTCTTTCAATTCTGGCCATAGACTGTTTTGAAGATAGACGAAACGACAGCTGCTACAAACCGAAGCCAAAAACATCTTGATCGCCTCGTGGTGGCTGGGTGCAGCACAGGTCATAAACCCTGTCTTCTCCATGTTAGAACATGGGCCCGAATTCAAACATCACACACACAGTATTATATGATATCTTTGTAGTTGTTATCCCACTGCAGCATGTTTAAGTGTTCGTTTTCCACTCATTTTGGTTTTAATTACTCAAATA
The DNA here is from genome assembly GCF_949316205.1 of Platichthys flesus. NCBI lineage: Eukaryota > Metazoa > Chordata > Actinopteri > Pleuronectiformes > Pleuronectidae > Platichthys > Platichthys flesus. Next base: position 13,093,830 of record NC_084964.1, on the reverse strand, counting down.
CCACTGTGCAGACTCTGGCTTCAAGTGACAAGTCACCAAGATGGCAGCTCCCATATCCAGGATATTTTGGCTTCATTATCGTACAGTGAGATTAAGGCGAGACACATTGTCCATCTTTATTCAATGTCTGTGGTTCTGACCAACTAAACTAAGTAAGAATAGCCTAAATGCTAGTTGCATGCTCAGAGCAGATAATCAAATAATCCTATTGGTTATAAAAAAAATCAACAAGGGGAAGAACAACAGTCTGATGAATGTTCTGTTCAGCGTGTAATATGGATAAATTATATTCCTAATTACGCAGCCATAAAGTGCCGTCATGTAACACCACATGAATAAAATGCACATGTTGATTAAAACATTATCTGAGTAGATTAGAGCGGCTCTAATCCAGCCCTGAGGGGGAAACTCTATTGCACTCCACAATCAAAACAACAATCTTAGCATAGGAAGAAGAAAAGAAAAAAAACAGACCAGGAGCTGAACTGTCCTCCCTCTGAGCCACACAGCCCGACACTGCAAAAATAATCATAAGAAAAAATGGTTCAGCTCAAATTAAGCCGAGAACATGAAAGAACCTGAGGAGCGCAGGCCGCGGCAGATCACACCTCACATCCCCAGACGACAGAAATGAATCTCGTCATCCCTGAGAAAAGACGGAATGAGAGAAAGAGCGCGAGGAAGAGATTGTCCTCTCTCCCCTCCTCTTCCTCAAGTTGCCGAATTAAAGCTGATGCTTCCCAGCAGCTGCTTTGATTGTGCTAACTAGCAGCTTTTGATAAAACACAGTTGCAACCGGCTCCCTGCCTCCTTATTTGCAGACAGGCCAGATTATGCTAAATACATATCAAGGACTTAAATGGCTGAATCAGCCTTGTCATCTCACCACAGGGTTTCCTCAGATACTGCATTTCTGATCCCTCTGCCGTAAACACCAATGTACAGTCGCAAGAATGAACAATTTGGGCCATGGTATGATATAAAAAAAAAAAAAATTTATAATATGGAAACTGTCTTGGACGACTGGAGTTGATTTTGAATGTAGGGAAAACAATAGAGACAAAAGGTGACAGGGTTTGTTGGATTGTGCAGAGTGTGTTGTCTCAGCAGACGTTCTTGAAAGAGAAAGCTCCAGATTTCCACTTGAAAGGGATCGAGGAGAGACGGCACCAAACCTCGGCTTCAGCTGGTCTGTGTCCGTTTGCCAACCGCGGGCCTGGCTGGAGGAGCGGACCTGGACCGAGATGAGTTACAGCCGACAGGAGCCAAAATGGGCCCTGTGAGGATTTTACCTGCGTGCGGGAACAAAAAAAGCGAAGCCCCGCTTCACGTGTGTTGTCTCTGCACGCTGAGACAATCACCATGACAGCCTTATCACTCTGCTACATGCGATGAGTGGGACAACTTTGCCTGGTCATTGGCTCATGACCAAATCACAAATCACAAGCTGTTTTTGTTTTTAGTTTTTTTTTTTAACGCCCTCACAATGGCCGCAGAGGACTGATTCACTGATCCTGTATGATGGCCATCTGGAGAACGTGTGTGTATGTGTTTGTGTGCGAGTCTGCCTCAGTGTGCATGGGTTCCTTTTTTTTTTTTTGTGTTTTTTATGTGCGCACAGGAACACCGACAGGTATGCTCACCAAGAGGCAGCTCCGCACGCATCACGGCAACACCTGTTACCGTCTCTGTGTGCGTCTCCTGTGGGCTTTGAGCTCGTGCCCAGCAGCGCAGACTAACTGCTGGTCCCGTGGGAACGACTAACTACCTCAGATGTCTGACTCACACGGATGCAACAGCTGGATGTGGACCGTCGCTCTAATCACGAAGGATTTCCACCAATGAACAATCCCACCTGTGCTATGAAATATGATATTTATGTGATTCTCCTTTAGGGCTTGGTGATTATTCAAAAGTGTTGTTTGGTGACTTTCAGTGAAATTCTATCGCCCACACAGAAGCACGTCTTTTTTATTTGTATTGTTGAAGCTTGACATTTTGGGTCGTATGCTCATTTATTTCCTTGTTCAGCGTGAGATAAGAATATTGACACCACTAACATACTGGTGCACTATGGGTTGCTTCAATTTAAGAGATACCAGACTGATAACAGAAGTAGAAATCCTTCAATACTGCCAAAAATGCCGGGTCAGCGTGTGTGCAAATCTTTGTCCTGATCCGATAACACATATTAAGGTTAACGCAGAGGAAGCAGCGATTTTATATTCACAGAAATCTCAAATTCTTCACTGCTCCACAAAATTGCCAATGGCAAATAATGTTTTCAAGACGGCGAAGAGGAAGGGATTTCTGGTAATGTGGCGCTAACTGGAGCGAGTTGTACCACAAGTAAAACTGCAACATGTACAAGGCTTCAGGTTGTTTGTTGTGTATTTTTACTTATTTATTTATTTGTGCTCTTTTTCAGTTATGAATGTCAAATATAAAAAAAATTCTATGGCACCACTCTCTGTATGTATTTGTTTTTCAAAGGGCTTAACCCGACTTGGGCCATCTAACAATAATCCTTTCATCATTGTAAAGTAACTCGTATACCCCTGTTGGATTACATTGCACTAGTTGTTAATTTGTTCAATGCACTGGTATCGGATTGGCTTTCAGAATCGGCCGATACACAAACTGTAAAAGTAAAAGTGCAGTCGTATCAATTATGTCATGTAACATTCTGCAAGAAGGGGAATAAGCATATTTCCACCGCTAACATGTGCATGTTCCTGATATCACACAATTACTCTGAATAACCTGAAGAGGATTCTAATTTCTACATTTGCACAATTTGTCTGCATGATGGACGTTGACACTGATTCTTCTAAATTGCTTGAAATTTGAGTTATTCCAGGCGAAACCGGAGATTTCCACATTAAAGTGATCATTGCCTTCTGTGAATGAAGTAATATTTTCTTTCCTCCATGTTAAACCGACATTTTTTTAGGATTGGGGCTAACTACGGGCTTACACGGGATGTGCAGTTTACGTCCTTCATTTCACGCACACAGCGCAGAGGTGCTTATATCATGCTGCAAAACAAATACGCTGGCAGTGGGGGTAATGGTGCATCGAGCTTCATTTTCCAGCACTGCAGTCATGTCTGTCTCTCCCTGCGCCGGCTTCAGGAGGGCCCAGCGGCTTAACAAGCCTCTTGGGGAACCAGAGAGCAGAGAGGAGATGATTTCACCTCAGGACCCAGTCTGACAGACACACACACACACACACAGATAAACACACAGGCACACACATGCACGCCGAGCAAAGTCAAACAAGTGGGTTTAAAACTGCACATCCACAAATCTTCAGACACAGTTTATACACACCCACGCAGAGACTCATAGTCCTTGTTGCTGGGGCCGACTTTGTAGCTGTGTGCACAGCAGGGGGCTCCTCCTCTATGTTCAGGCCCTTCAATAGAACACCACCGCTCTGTAATCCACAACCTAAAGCCTAATAATCACCGCAGTTCATGGGGTAAAATTGGCTGCTTCCAAACAGCCGTGACAGGATAGAAACCATCCAATCCCCTGCGGTGAATCTAACTTTAGCTCAGATGTTTCCAGATCCTCCACAAGCAGAAGTCACTCTGCAGACATTCCTACACCAACAGCTCACAGATCTCATTTACATCCGCCAGATGACTGCTTGCTGCCAAGGTCAAGGTTTATACACTGGTTCCCGTGGTCTTTGACATGCCGTGTGCCAGGGAGACAATTATGGCAATCAATGGGTATCGATCACCTATAGGTCTTAGGGTTGTGCTAATAAGGATGGTTGGCTCGGGGATGGATAGTTCCGAAGCAATGTCGGTGAGGGAAATAGAAGAAAGACAGTATTGTAGCAAGGTAAGACGTATATGTTTATTAAATAAGTAGTTATTAAATTACCTATTTTCTCTATTAGAGTTATGTCTTTGGAAACAGAGATTTCCTGCATCTGGGCCTCTGTAACTTCACACCACCAACATAACAATCCTGTGGTCCATCAGATAATTTTCCAATATTCGGGGCACTTGACTTTATGCACTGAGGCTCACAGTGTCAATATCACACCCAGATCGAGGTCAATTAACCATGAAATCCATGATCGTGACTTTAAAAATGATGAGATCAACTCAGCAGCCGCAGCGTGTGTTGGGAAACGTGAAACGAAAACACAACAAGTGTAACTTTGCGGTTCATGACGCACACACACACACACACACAAAACTTCACCTTCACAGATCCTGTCCAGCCGCTGCCTCTTCACTTTGTGTTTGTCAGTCACGGACATGGCGTCAAACACAGCACGGGGACGGGTGGCGCAGCACGGCTCGGCTCGGCAGGGCACCTCTCCTCCTCCGCCGCAAATACTGACAAGCTTCAGACTCCTAGTGCACTGTCAGCACTATTCCCCGGGGCATAACGCCTCGGCACATACACCTGCAGGAACGGCACAAACACAGAAAAAGGCCTGGTTAAACACAACACCGACTCTTACACACACGCACACACACACACACACACACACTGACTGTATATACTCACATTATTGATGTACAAGTGCAGAAAAACATAACAAATCTGACATGGGAAGGCATTAAAGAGTCCTTGACTACAAAGTCACTCAGCCTCTTGCTCACAAAGAGCCCAGGAAGCTGCAGGCGATAGATATACAAAAAAGGAAAAAGAAAATCTGTGAATCACACACACACACACACACACACACACACACACACACACACACACACACACACACACACACACACACACACACACACACACACACACACACACACACACACACACACACACACACACACACACACACACACACACTCACACACAGACTTACTCAGATACTATTGGCGACAAATTGCCTTATTTGCTCTAAAAATGACAAAGCTTCCACGCTCTAAAAGCTCCACTTTACTCCCGTTTGAGTTTCTCTCACTGACAAACACTCGGCTGAAGCTCCATCTACAGTAACTTGTCGCTCTTCAAATTCCTTATTGATCGCCCTGACATTTGACGGATCTCGACTCTCGACAAATAGCAATCTACGTTTTCTCTCTCTTTTATTACTTTTTTTTTTGCCCTCAAAAGCCGCTCAAAGCAAAGCGAGCACACAAACGTTTATTCACCCGACGAGAGCTGATCTGAGGAAACGTGAAAGAGGCTGTGAGAACCTGCGAGGATGAGATTTAACATCTGACAAAAACAAGGCTCTTGAGTTGATGTGCTTGCACCTGAAGGTTGACAGACTGTCATGTAATGACACATTCAGGCCAACAGAGGGTGGTTAACATCTACCCAGAGAGGAGCACAGTGTCTGACACTAAGAGGCCCTGTTCAGCCCCGTGACAACCATCCCTCTGTCTCCGGGTGTCACTTAAGCGCATCTGTATTTCTCCTCTGAGCTCAGAAGTTTCTACAGTCAAAAATCAGTTTATGAACCAAAACAAAGGTGAAAATGCTTAAAGTTGAAATCCCTGCTCACCTCCTCCACCTCTGAACTCCAACAACCCTTATTTTGAATAAAAATCCAAACTTTGTAATCGAAGTAAATCAAACCAACATTTCCAGTTTTAAAAAGGGTTGGAAATCCGAGCCGGCTGAAAAAATGTTACTCCTCACAATGTCCAATTCATTAACTCTGACAGACACGCAGGCAATTATTTGCACAAACGCACCTTTGTTAGAGGGAAAAACAGACGAGTGTGCATTTCTTCACTGGCAGCACATAAAGAGCACAGCGTGGATCAGCATCTTAGTGAATTAGAGTGAAATTATTGCAACACAAAAGGGGATTAAATGTTGCAAATGCCACGTCGGGCTTGTCTAGGACCAGAGCCAGACGCACCTCTCCTCGCTCGGAAAGTGCTGACACCATGAAAACGGCTGCACGTGCCAGAAAGCATCGGGGGCGGCCATTACTTGAAGACCGCGTCAGTTTTCTAATCAACATTTAGGGAGAGAAAAAAGAAGGGTAAAGAGTTCAGTGAAAAACAACGTCCTCCATTATTATCTGAGAAATCGGGGAGGGGGAGGTTGGAGCTCGGGGGGGCGCTGTGGGTGGTTGTGAAGTGTGACATCATCGGTACACGTCCGCACATATGGGACCACACAGACCCATCGTACACAAAGCACCTTATAAATATGTCACCACACACTTAGAAATATGTCTGAAGGGTGTTAGCTGTCGTGAGGTGTCATCCGTCATTTGGTCATTTTTCTCTCAACCAGCGTGCCATGTTTCCCAGAATGCTTTCAACAACCTCAGAGTTGGGCCTCAGCATTATAGCTGTCAGGGACAGGTGGGTGTAGACAGTCAATACACTGCTCTTCTGGACAAAAGCAGAGTGGGCAAGGCTCAATCTCATATTCAGAAGTCCAGGCAAGCATTTAAGGTCTGAGATGAAAAAGCTCATTAATCTTGATCGGGTGAAAAGTATTTTAAAATAGTGATAATCTCTGACCCCTGATTTAGAAAAATCCTGGATCTGCCACTGACTTCATGACATGTGGCTTTACCCACAATCCAACAGTAGCTGCAGGGACACGTGATCAAGAAAATCAAATTTGTGATTAGTTGAAATATTTCGATGGCCTGCAGAGTTGTTATGAAATGGCAGAGAAGCTGCACAATGTTAAAACTGCAAAATATTACCTGAGTAATCTATCTAGTCGGTTGACAACTACATCAATCTGCAACTGGTTTGATGTATTCGATTAATCCTTTCAGGGATTTTTTGAAAATCATCTTCCTAGAAGGGAGGATGCAACAGAGCAATTTTAATGGAAAGAGCTTTTTCATGGGAAACAGGAAGACACAGAGAACGGGTCACTTCCTGGGTGTCCTCCCGACGAGGCAGCAGTCTGTCTCCAGTATGTTAACGTGCTGCTGGAAAAACCTCACCCTGTTACTTGATTCACTTCACTTCCTCCCCCCCCCCCACCTCCTCCCTCCTTTTCATCTGTCCATCTCTCTGAAGTGCTGCTGCCTCTGAGGTTTCTCACACAGTCATCAATCCCCGGGCCGTCTTCCAGGCTTGTAAAAAGGACTGCTCGGGTAAATGGACTTCACTTATACAGCGTTTTTCTCGTCTAAACGACCACTCAGAGCGCCTCGCACAACAAGTCACACTCACACAGCCGCACAAACATTCATATAGCGCTTCTATCGACACGCCGATCGGCCCACGGACTTTCCCGATTCATGCATGAGAGTGCGGCCCTGTGTGTGTGGGACATAAAGAGTGAGAGTGGCCGAGAGAATAAAGAGTATTCACAGAGGCTAACAAGACCAACACATTGTTCAAAACCTTCCCCAGTTCTGATCCCTTGTTGTCTTCCCTGGCTTTTTGTTGCATGCTGCACTCACTTCCTCAGCTGCCCACGAGCAGAGTGCAGTCGCAAAATTTACTTACATGACGAAAATACACCCGATCATGCATAAAAACTGATGAAACCAGGCGGAAGAAAATCGAAAACAAAGCCGGCGGGGCCTGAAAGGGTATTTAGGCAGGGGATTTTACACTCCGAGCCCAAACACAAAAGGTCACACACATCTTAATATTTAAAAGGCCTTAAAAGTCAGATGATTGATAAAACTCCCTCCACAGCTCACTGAAAGAGAAACATTTGTGTGTGTGTGCGCGAGAGCGGCCGAGACGTTCAAAAAACGCAGGAATCTAAATACGTGACAGTCGGCTCCGTCTCCCAAGGACGGCCCCGCTGGCGACAGGGCGATCAAACTCCACAAACTCTCCTCAATGTCAGCACCACACAGGGATCACTGTCTGAGTTACTGTCCACAGAGGTGGGGGAAGGGCGGGCTGTCAGAGGGGGGATTCAGACACAAACACAAAGGAGGGTCCTCAGTTGGTGCTAACACAACGTCAAACAACTTAACTGTCGCTTTTTCAACTTTACACATCGAACACTTGTGTTTTTAAAGTATTAAGCTTCATTAACAGTTTTGTGTGTGTATCCCAAATCAGGGGCTGTGTCCTCAGTGGCTCCTGCAAAGGTTGAAGCCCAATGAGTCATTCCGGTATATGGAGGATTTCACATTGGTGTCACCGCTCTTTCCATTGCATCGTTAGCTACTTGGAGCTGCTACACTTACTGAGGCTCAGGCGCCTAGACAGCTAGCCTGTTAGCCTCATCACCAGCACACAATGGGTCCTGGGCTAGATCGGCCCGGAAATTATCCCACACATCGGATCTTTTGTTGCTCAGGAATGGCAGGACACGTTGGAAAGAGGGGCAACCTAGTTGTACTAGCTGTGGCTTCGGAGGGACGCGGCCCCTGAATTGAGACACAGCTTGTTGTCTTGCCTGGAGCAGCATCATTAGATCCGATTGGCTCTCAGATAGTGCATATCTATCAATCCCCTTAAGAAACCACATTTAAATTCACTAGATCCAGATCTGTTTGGGGATCTGCATTGAAACATGGCCCTAAACATTCCCGATCATTTGATCCAGATCCATTATTCTCTGAGAAATCAAGAAAATCCTGAAAAAAAAACTCTTAATCTAGCAAAATGGTGGAGGTAGAACATAAATTTATTGACTCATCAATCAACAAAGAAATAACTATATGTTGTTATAACATGATGTATATTTTTTATATATAATACATCCATCCATCCTTTTACTTATCCAGACAGGGTCGAATGGGAGCTATAGAACCAACTGGGTATATTGTGTCAGTTCAAATTATAGTTTGACCTTTCATTGATCAAACAATTCATCCAGGAAACTGAAAAAAGGGATTTATGGATGAATTATTAACGACAGCAAGAGTAAAGAGCCATTACAGTTACAGTATCAGTTCATGTGTTGACACAGATCAGTGGGACTCAGGTTCAGGGTTAATGTTAGAGGCTGAGAAACAGAGGAGCTATTATTTTTTTTATTTTGTTTAAGACAGACGGAAATGTGTGTGTGGACATGAGTGGGACTGGGAAGAAGCCAAACTGGAAACAGACTGAGAGAGAGAGAGAGCAGCTCAGAGAGTTTGAGAGATTGAATAATTAAAAAGGTCAGGCTACCTGCCTGCTGTGTGTCACTGCGCACACATGCATGCACACGCACACAGTTCTGAGAGACAGGCACAATGCACACTGGGGCACGGACTGCGTAGAGGAGTCATTTGGGGGAGTGATCATTTTCCCTGGAACACAGCGTAGTTTGTGAACTAATTGGGTAAATCCATAATTAATTTGCTGACATTAAGCCTTAGGGTTTGCTCCACTAAGACTCGACTGCTTTCCAAGGATGTGAAGAAGTCCTCGCGAAGCCTCGGGCTCACCGCTGAAGGGCACAATCTCGTTCCAACGCTTCACAACCCAGGTTCTGACATTTCGAGGGGGCGATATCTAACAGACGTGCATTTCCACCATGTGTCAGTGAGCTCGCGGTACTGGAGGGATCAGTTTAACATAGGCCTCGATTTTCTCAACGTAATATTTGAGTGATGGATAAATCTAAGAAAATCCATAGACAACATGTTTTTAATTGACGTAACAAGACCGAGCTGTTTCTCTTACCTGACTGCTCTATCCTCAGGGAAGAAAGAAACATCGATGTTGAGAGGTATAAAGAGATTTCTCTAGACTTATTAAAGCAGAGAGCCTAAAGTATCTGGACACACACATACAGACAAACAGACACAGACACACACACACTGTGTCATATCTCTTAAATCTGGACAACAAAAGGTTTTACGAGCTAAATTTACCATAATCAAGGACAAAAGTACTGAATTGTGTCATAAATTCAAAAATTCAAAAAAACATTTTTCAACAAATTAACCATATTGATGCGAAATATTTCTGGATATAGAAATATGAGCAACACATTTCTCAACTCTATGTAGTATTTTTAGTTTTTAAAGATATTTTTCTCTGTTCCTTTCGTGCCATTGCATAGTATCATAGTATCACAAGTTGTTTTTTTCAACTTAAAGACGTCATCACTAGCGTACACCATGATGGGGGGGGGGGGGGGACAGATGTTTTGCTGCATGAAGAATTAATGTTCTAACTCTTGTGGTCATTTATATTCTAGATTGCTTCGAAACAGGATCTTGCAAACAACAATCTCCCACGGCCATGTAGGGGAAATTCCCACACACAACCGACACAATTAATTTACATCATAATGAGAACACAACGCGATGAGGCGAAAGACAGAGGCCTTAACTCTCTGGTCAAAGGAGAATGAATGTTCCGGCTATTATAGTTTTTTTTTTCTCCAGATCACTCATTGTGAGTTAATGGCCGCCAATAGGACTTCTGCTTTCAGAGGATTGACATGCAGGTAGCATACCGTATCATGTATGGTAAACATGATTAGGATTAAAATTGCAATACCATTAAAATACTTTTGTGTCAAATTGTTTTGGGTCCCGTCTGGAGGTAGAGAGGGTCGTCCACCAATCAGATGGTCAGTAGTTCAATCCCCCCCATGCCTAAATTTCCTTTTTTACATTTTTTATATAAAAGACACATGAAGCAGGATTATTCAGGCTTGGCAAAGATATGCAGTCTGAGCACTTTGGTAGATAACATCAGAATTTATCTACTAATCATGATGAACAGCTGCTGTGCTCTTTTTAACACGACACTACAATAATACGAGTCATAGTTTAAAGCTGCAGAGAAGAAAGTGAAGCAGGATTAGACGGGAACAGCCATTTGATCTAGACATGTTTGAATTGTATTATGTAAGCACACTTACGCTGTGCGGCAATATTTTACAGGCAATCTAACCACATTCGAGGGAAAGCGGTGACACCACAGGGATTTCATCAATCCTCACGGCAAAAATATTTGGACAGTGTTGAATTGTTTTGGAAAAAGCGTAGTGAAAAGCTGAAAGTGATAAATGTGGAGTTTTGGAGCTCGAGTGTGGGATCCATTTATTTGTATTGGACAGACGGCTATAGAAAGAGTGAGATTATCTAACTGGTTATTTTTAGTAAGCCGCCAAATGATGTTTCATTCGGGGAAGCTGTAGATGAAATCTTTCAATGGGTTGTCAACCGCGCCGCCGCTCTCGACTCAGCACTTATCTTCCCAAGCTGATGCTACAACCTCTTTGAATTTCAAGGTAATATCTCATTTTGGGTTCTTTGGTTATCCTCGCCAAGATTGTAAAAACACGGAGCGCTCGCTTGAAGATAGAGAAGTTGGATAACTCTCTCTCTCTCTAGCTGTGGACACCCTGCAGCACCAGCCCGGCTCCGCTATTAATCCACATTCAGCACTTACTGCTCCTGACTTCATTTCCCGGGCGGGGGGGGGGTTTGCCAGGGAAGTTGTGAGAAAAGACAACTGTTAGAAGTTATCTGGCTGGTGTGCAGCAGGAGAACAAGCACACAGTCGTCTCCATCCCTCTTACAGCTGATTCCTATCAAGAGGCCGCAGCTCAGCGAGCGTCTTCAGAGAAGAAGAAGCTCAGGTTGCTGGTTAAAAAACAGCCCTATCCTCTCATTTTCCCATAGAAATAACAAACACACGTATCAATGGCAAGGCTGTTTATATTATTGATATTGTAATCCATTATTATGCCCTTCCAAAAAAAAAAGAAAATATCATGTATATTTTCTTTCCACTTCAGACCCATTTGAACAATGGAAGCCATTTTCCCTTTCAGAAGCTGGAGTTCCTCCAGAGGTAAATCTGTCAGCGCGGGGCCAAAACAAAGAAAGTGAAAACAGGAAGGTGTGGACACCCTGCAGCTCCGACCCGGCTCGACTATTAATATCAACTTACATGCCCCGTATTCTCAGCACCTCAGGCAGAGCAGGCTGTGATTCCACTGCAATGAGCGAGGCCTGTGACAGCGTAGGCAGGTGACAGCTTGACACACTTATATTTAGCTCGGTAAGCACGACGAGCTGAATGCCTTCAAACTGCAGGATAGTCGAACTAGTGGCATCTCTAATGAGAATTTGTCTCGAAGCACGCAAACAGGGCAGCAGTCGAAATCCAGGCTGCAGTAGCCCACCTTGTGCTATTTACATCCGATCAATACAAATCCTGTTTCTCAAAGTTCCACAGGCTGAGGTTATCAGTGCGAGCCACAGCCGCAGCCAAAGCTGGAAAACACTTCCCGGTGCAGCAAAGTGCCTGCGGCGCGCCAACCTGGTGAGCAGAGGGGAGGCGTGGCCTGCCTCGCCGGGGTGAGGTAAGAACCCGACCTCACCGCCAGCTTGGTGTCAGCGAGAGGCCAGGCTCCGACCCAGACAGCCTGCCCGGGTCCAGCAGGCTCGGCCCCCGGCTCCCTCCGGGTCCTTCCAGGAAGAGCCAACGTGATTCACAGCTTCCTGGTCCAGGAGAATGAGGTGCTTCCACTCCCCCCAGAATGTGCCCACAAACACACACACACACACACACACAGAGACACACACACTCATCGCTCAAGCCCTCTCCCTGTGGACGCTGAGACGGCCAACTCGGTGCTGTACTCGGGCTTATATTGGGAGGAGGCCAAGTCAAACAATGTGTTGATAAAGTCCAGAGCAGAGCGGTGAGGGGAACAGAGAGAAAGAGAGAGAGAGAGAGAGAGAGAGAGAGAGAGAGAGAGCTGTGCCAAGACACACACGGACGGATCCACACAGCCAGGAACATTTAAAAGATAATTCCACTTTGTCTCATTTTCATAGTTTTGGTCCTGTTGGTATAATAACACTCTACTCAGCCAGTTAATTGCTAAGGTCTGGAACCACATGGACTCATTCGAGAGAAGAAGCTGAAGGAGAATGGGGATATTATTACCAAACTGTCTGTGGTGATCACTCACAGTTCATACATCATCATCATCCTCTTTCAACTTTGACCTTTAGCACGGTTCTGTGCTTGTTCACTTCGGTTTTGATAATCAGGCTTCACTGTCTGATCATGTGACCACTTGTGTCTTTTCTCCAGTCAAATCCAACTGTATTTTAAGAAAAATGTGTTTCAGAGAAGCCCCACACTACCCACAATCCTCTGGTGTAACTGCGACAACTCTGAGTCATGGAAATGTTTACCACAACTGGCAAATTTGGCTACAATCGTCTTTACTTGATTAGAAAAATAAAGTCCAAAGTACAAAAAAGGTTAAATTCAAGAAGCGTACTGGAAGCTATCCGAAAGGGATCATGCCTATTGGTTTATGGGATGCGTAGTTTCTTCACTCTTAGAGTAATTATGTACACACACTTGTACCTTTACCCCTTTTTCCATTTTCCAAGATTATGCTTTGCTCTGAGTTAAATGTTTTATGGCCACGATTCATCTCCTCAACAGAGAAAATGAAATTTACTCCTGAAATCTGAGCCGTTCTAAAAGTGGGCCTGTCACATTTGCACTCTATACAAACAAACTGGCCCAAACTACAGAATAAGTTCCCCGTTGGTATAAAACGTAAAATGTTCCTTTAAACTCAGCATCAGCTGTGTGGTTTGTCCGCGGCCCAGCTTAACTCAACACAGGGCTGGCCCCTCTCTCTCTCTCTCTTTACCACATCCTATCATCTCAGGCTCTACTAATGCACCATGCTTCAAGGGACCAGGACTGACACACACAGCACACACACACACACACACACACACACACACACACATAACACACAACACACACACAGCTCAGTCAATTAGTCCTGGCCCAACCTTGCAGCTGAGAGATAAATGGTATGGAGTCTCAGCAGGCTTTCGCGCGAAGCTGTGCTCCTTGTCCGCCGTATGTAGAACAGCTCTCTGGAGGATGTCGAGCCCCTCCGCCGCGAAGAGCCATGGTGAGCGTGGTGCGGAGAAGGGGGGGGGGGGGGGCTCAGAGTGCTCAGGCATGTATTAAAATATGACCATGAGGACCCCCAGCTCAATAGCCTGAGAAGAGGCAGCAGGAGAGGGAAGAGGCAGAGGTATAAGGGAGGTTCTGTCGGGATGTAAAGCTGCATGAAAAAAAAGAAAAATTCCAGGTCATTCCATTTACACCTCATTAACCATCTGTTTGTGCAGTGGAGCTGTAATCTGTCTCCTGCAAGAGATCCAACACGTGCCGCCCAATGTTTCCTGGGGAAAAAACAAAAGAAAATTTTGCTCACAACATGTCTACACTAAAGCTGGGCTCAGACTACGGGAGTTTTAAAAGGCAGAAGGATTTTGAAATCAGGTTACATCAAGAACTAGAGGAGAATCTTAATCTTCTCTTCCAAGGCTCCACACCAGATTTCTTCTCCCATTTTCGAGGGTTGAATTGTCCTGAGACTCCTGCAGGAGGAGGCCAGCTTAACCTGACTGAATTTGAAAATGAAACCTCCACTATGTGGGATATCAAGGTTTGTCGAATCCAAAGTTCTCTATTCACACTGAAATACATCAAATGGCCTCAGGTCTATCTCTTTGTTCTCTTTCACTGTGCAGGCAGCAGAATCATAGCCGACATCCGGTGAGCAGGTCAGACGTCTGTTCTTGACACCACTATATATATATATAATAAATGTTACAGAACTTATCAATCTAATATGTTTGATTTGATTTGTGTTTTATTACTGCTCCTCAGTGACACACCAGGCCAGTCATTTTAAAAACCATTCCCTCTGCTGGATGTTCCTGTATGGGAAAAATCTCCCTCAAGTGTAGACAGAAAGAAATAGATGTGTTTTCAGATGTAACCACCTCGGTGTGTTCTCCGTAGGCGGGGGAGGGGGGGGGGGGGGGGGGTCTGAGCAGAAAGCCTTCAGCTCCATCCTGGTAGTAGATCAAGTGACTACGCTGCATTATCTGCCCCAACATGACAATCCTTTTAACACCTGACACACCCCGGTAACAAGCATCCCCCCCCCCCCCCCCCCCGGTCTGCTGACATGTTATATATAGCTCCCTCTCCTCACTAACTTTTCACAAGATGTCGATTCTGACAGGACACACACACACACACACACACACAAAACACACAAACCTTTAAATCAGCCTCCAGCACCAGCAGGGTGGAGCAAATGCAGGTGTTTGTGTTTGTATGAGGGCCGTTGCATTGACAGCGAGAGACATAGACACACACGCACACACACACACACACACACACACACACACACACACACACACACACACACACACACACACACACACACACACACACACACACACACACACACACACACACACACACACACACACACACACACACACACACACACACACACACACACACACACACACACACACACACACACACACACACACTTAAATACACAATCGCACAGCAAGGTGAATAATTACAGCGGGAAGGAAGCACGAGTGGCCTGGCGGATTAACTGCGGAATAAAAGTGCTGATGGGCAACAAAAGAGGAAAAACAGCTATTCATCACCCTGGCACAGGATCAAACTCACACACTTCTCAAATGCCCTCCCTGAGTTATCGTGCAGTGCGGCTCCGCTGGCGGCTCCGCAGATAACGCTGCCCTACCTGAATTGATTAGAGCAGGGGATGTAGCCTCCATCTCCGAAGATGGAGAGTGAGCCCCGCAACACTGAAGTGGAGGAAGTGCGTTTGTATGTGTTTAACAAGTGTGGTTTTTTTGGGAGCTCATCAAGGATGCAGGAGGAGAGCGGCCATTTTGTCAAATAACTACGCTCTCATCACTTTGTTTCTGCGGTTTATATTTTTACAGTATTAGCTCAAAACACAGAGCTTTTAAATGGGCGATGGGTGACTACATGGTTGAGGAGGCCAAAGATAGACCTGTTCAAACTGTAATATGGATTTAGAAGCATGTGTGCGAGTAAAACGTAGATAACACAAGAACAATGATGATCACAATAATGATGATGACGCCATGTTTTTCCATTTAAAGAACATCACGTGGGCCACTTGTCAATCCTGCTGTGAACCTCGGGCTGAGTTCGAAGCAGACCAGACGACCTCGTTACAAAAGCTGCTCGACCTTTGTGTTAAAAAAAAAAAAAAGTTTCTGTTTTTCTTTTTTGTTTCTTGTCTGCCGAACTAAAAGACTTACTTTATTATAGGAGGTCAGCATTTCCCATAGAGAGGCTCTACCTGGGTGGTCGGCCATGGCGGGTGAAATAATCAAAATCTCATAATGAGCACTAGTTTGCATGTGAGGCATTCAGGGGACATCTGTTAATTGTAGCTGCAGAAAATGACCCAGGTAAGACTCTCCCCCTCTAAACTGCATGAGTTTGAGTGTTTAATAGTAAGTTTTCATTAGACGTTATTAAATATATATCCAAAAAATACAGTTTGAGGAAGTCATCATAAAAAAAAAGTAGAGACCTTTTTGTATTCATATAAATGTCTCCTTAAAAAACTTCTACGATGAAAACAGTTGTAATTTAAAACATTTTATTTGAACCGCAAATAAGTGTTAAAACCTGGATTTCAGGTGAATGGTCACATTCAGGATTTTCAAACACGTCACAGGTCATCATAACATGGGAGGTTTTAATTGTATTACACAGAGCGCCGTATGGAAGCACATGCATTGGTTTCCCTGCTCATTTAATCAGGTTCCATTATTTAACTTTGATTTTTTTACCTTTCTTGGAGGTCAAACGCCTCTCTGTCTGATTCCTTCTGCGTGATTGACATGAACCTAAGCTGCAGCTAATGGTGCTTTTCATTAGTCCTTAATTTATCATTTATTGCCACCATAATCAATTAATGTGTGCCAAAAAATTGTCAGAAATGCCAATCACAAGTTCCCGCAGCCTGAGGCTTCAAATGATTTGGCTTATTCAACCAAACACCCAAAACCCAAATATATTAAATTAACTGTGACGTAAAATCATATTAAAATCAGCGAAATCTCCCATTTGAGAAGCTGGAACCAGAGATTTTTTTTTGCGTGATTGAGTGACGAATAATTAATTGGTCGTCAATCAGCCCCATCATCGCAGGGCTAACAAACTGCCATCTGTTACAGTTTAGTGTCTTCTCTCAAAGACCAATCAAAGGCACATTTTATCAACAATCTGAACATCAAAGCAGGCTAATAAAAACCATTAATATGAATATAATGTCATCAGCTTTATCTACAAACTGCTGTAAGTGCTGCATTATATTGGGGCTCCACTGGATGGGCCATTTGAACCCGTCAAGTCCACAATCATGTGTGAAAAGGGGACGTGTGTGTGTCTGTGTGTGTGTGTGTGCAGAGACTGCTCAATGAGATCTCCGTCTCGGCTCTGACAGTACATAGCCCTGCACAATGGAGGAGGAAATACCATGAAAAGGGATGAATCATGGGATTGTGTCCTCACTGACCGCCTCAGGGTTTAGGTCAGTTGTGTTCCTATGAGCGGCGGCGACTGACACGTCTGACACAAACATCTGACTAACACAAAAAACTCAACTTCTGCATTTTTCTACAAATCCAACGTTCTCCTTCCGTTGTTCTATTTCTGTCGTTGTTTTGTAATCATGAAATAGTTGCAGTCAGCGATGCTTGTTTCTTTCTTTCTCTCCTCAATCAGGGCATGAGAGTCAGCGGTGGCCTCCATTTCAACTCACCGGGTCACGGGGGTTGACACGCCTTTTAGAAAATAGAAAAGCCCTTGTCACAGAGCAAGGTTTTCTCTCCTGCCTGCCACAAAATGTCTCCTGACACAAAGCCCTGGCCCTCGTATCAGCGCACACTCCCACTGCACCGCCAACAAATGTGACCTCCTGTTTTCCTCCCACTGCTGAAACAAAAAAAGGAAAAAAGAAAAAGAACTAACTGACCTCTACCTTGCCAAGTGAAATCAAATAAATAAATGAAAAACAATGTTCTCGGCAACTCTGCCATACCACGGAGAGAAGTTATATATTTCTCTTTTTGTGTGTGCGAGGCTCTCCACTAACTTCCATGTTCAGAGTTAAGGTGATGGCTCCAACTTTATACTGAGTTGTTGTGTTCAAGGCCCCGTGGGGGGGGCGGGAATGCTTTTCGCTGTTTATCTTTGGCTGGCTGGTCTGAGCCAAGGTCTCTGAAACACTGCAGAAAACCAACACTGCCACTGCACGAACATAAAGGAGGACAAACCAAAAAAAATGCAGAGCTTGCAAAGTTGTTTCCACGTCTTTGAACAGTAAGTTACTAACGTGAAAAAATAAGAATATTTCTGTAACAGACTGAGGTTAATGAGACCTTTTCAGAATTGAAGGGCCGGAGGGAAATGTTTGTTACTGAGTCTCCTTGGTTTTAATGTCTATCACATACAAATTTGATGCTTTTATTTCTTTTATTATCCTTTAAAGATTCTTTGGTTTTTGAATTTGCAGAGGAAATTACCTTGATCTCTGCAAACGTGTGTTTGATATATTTCTATAAGCCGAACAATAAATCAGAAAAAAAAAGCAAAAGACAGATTAATCAATAATGTAAAGAATTGTTAGTCACCGCCGCTGATGTTAGTCATTTCTGTGCGCTATAATAAGAACCCATAATGT
Organism: Platichthys flesus; assembly: GCF_949316205.1. NCBI lineage: Eukaryota > Metazoa > Chordata > Actinopteri > Pleuronectiformes > Pleuronectidae > Platichthys > Platichthys flesus. The sequence goes on along the minus strand of NC_084964.1, from coordinate 13,075,393 downwards.
CTTCTGAGGTGTGACCCCATCCATCTGCACTAGCAAACAACACAGACGCACACACACACACACACCACCCCCCACTCACCACACACAGAGGTCTGCCCGGATTAAATCAAGTGCATGGAGAGCAGGGCCCCCCATTACCGTGCAGAAGCCACTTCACTGGTTGCTTTTACTACAACCCAGCATTCCCCCCTTCCAATTATAAAACCACAAGGCTTAAGTCAGCGGGGAGGCTGGACGGGAGGGGCGGGGGGGGGGACCTATACTGAGATTGGGGATAGGGGGTGGAGGCAGGACGTAACTGCCAGGCCAGGAGGTTAAAGTCCAGTTCAGGGGAGAAATTGAGAACCTGTGCAGATTAGTGCCTTGTCCACACGAATGCAGATAGTGTCTGTTGCGTTAGCCGACGCTATTTCAGGTCAACAACCATTTGTGTGTATCAGCACTTTGGGCCGTGTGCCAGAGAGGGTTTGGATGAGGTCACGAAACACACGCCAAAAAACTATAAGATATACCTAAAAAAATATGAAGACCTGCTGTTGTTTTGGTTTTGAAGCTAATAAAGAATCTAGGGTAGAATAAGCTCACACACATGCTAACAATGTTCTTTTCTTATATTTCACGGATCATGATGATCTTTATCGCCCCCTACTGGCCCTGCATGCTTCTTTGCGTGGTCTGATTTTGTTGTTTTTGTGTGTGTTCTCATTTTGACGGTTATGTTTTGTTTAAAAAGGTTGTGTGGAGGGAAAAGTATCTCCTCGAAAGAAGATCTGAGGTACTGTGGGTAAAAGGCTTACGGCTGGTGTCATGTCTTCGACCTGATGAGTGTTTTGGTTTGTTTTCGCTCTTTTCCGCGGAGCCGGTGAAACTTGACACTGCGGTAAATGCTGCGGGGAGTGGACCACTCTTTTAGCCAAATTAACTTCCAGAGTAATGGAAACAAAATACAAGAGGGTGAAGGAGGGCAGGGGAGGAGGATGGAGGAGCAAGGGGGAGGGGGGGACGCTGTGTAGAGTAAGTGACAAGCAGGACAGGGGTGTGTGTGTGTTTGTGTGGGGGGGAATTAACAATTCCCCCCTGCGCCACATTAAATGCATGAAACGTATGAATTATAGCACAGAGCGGGCTGAATTAACTCTATATATCAAGCCAAATCCGAATAGTTCAGGGGTGAGGGGCTGTGTGCCTCAGCTGATGAGGGGGAAGGGGGACGGGATGAGTGCGAGTGGATGGGGAAGAAGAGAGAGGGGGGGGAAATAAAGTAACTCAACATTACTATCTCCTCCCATTAAAGTTAACCACTTCTCTCTCTGCAGAGCCGTAAAGCTGTCAAACAGACCTCTGATTTATTCTGCCCTTGCCCAGGCTCCTGTCCTAACTATCGCATGCCTCCAATTAATTTTTTTTTTGTTGCTCTCCATCCCTTCCCTGTAAATGTAATGAGATTGCAGCACCGAAAACCGCTGACTGTCGTTAATGCAAAAAATTCTGACTACCGAAAAAGCCAGCCGCGAGAGCAGAGGGAGGGATGCACGCTCGCTCGATAATAGCATTGAGAAGAAAAAAAAAGGTGCAGAGGGTTTTGTCGGGGAAGTAATTAACATTATTTGTCGCAAGGTTTTTTCTTTTCTTCACATTTGCACTTTGCAGACGGACTCGAACATGGCTTGAGTAAACAACCTATGAAAGACTCAATCTCTGTCCAAACAATCCACACTTGCGATCCCCTCCACATCCATTTGTCCACCTACTCCTCGCCCACTCAGCCGTTCCCTTTCCACAGCGACAGAAGTTGTTTGGGTAAGGATGTGTGCCGCCGCGGTGAGGGGAGCCATACTTCCTCCGTGATTTTCAGCAGCAAGTGCTCACCGACAGCTGGAGCGAAGCAGACCAGGAGATCGGATAAGGTGGAATATGGCTGCGGTAATTGCGTTGTGGCCTGAGATACAGCATCCTAACCTGCAAACAAGGTCGACAACGCGGGGCTAATTAAGTCAGGGTTTTAATTCCAATCATAACTCGCAGGAGTCTGCAGGAGACAGAGAGATACTGCGTATTGTCCGTGTGATTGAGTCGTGCTCTGGCTGTTGCGGGTGGGCTGCAGGTGCACGGCGGGAGGTATTAAATAGACTGTTTTGGTCAAAGCTGAACGCAGCTGGCAGGTGTGGGTGCGAGGGGGACTTTATTACCCTATAAACTACCAGAGACAATTCACTCACACCGTCTTCTGAGGGCAGCACAGGCCCCGATTCAATTACTGCTGAAACCCAACGTGCAGGGCCCTGGGAGAGCGGCGGGGTTCGACTCCAATTGTTCTTTGTGTCACCTTCCGAAGCAGAGGGTACCACGGCGAACGTTCTCACGCTGCCGGAGCAAAATGAAAAGCCAGCTCTGCCTGCTGTGGATGTAACACAATACATGTGTGTGCTACCCTGCATTCTGGAGATGGAGATGTTCTTTGGGGGCAACGGGTAAACCCTTTTGTCTGCGGAAAATGTAGGATTCATTCGGGCAGCCGTGATTGATTGACATGTTTGGGACAATTAGAAGCTTAAGGAAGCAAGTGTTCCCTGCTTGTTTGGTTTGTCCTTTGTTTGTGTACACGGAGAAGATTCATTAGGCCTCTGCATGGAGGATTTGAGGTCTACGGAGCGAGAGGGACCCAGCCCAAGTGAAGCATGTCAAATTAGGAGAGAAAAAAGAAAAATCAAACCGCTGCTACTGGGACTCATTAGAGCCTCAACAAACACAACGGTTTGTTGTGTGTTAGTGTGGGTGTGTGCGTGTATTAATAAAACAGAGGAGTAGTGTCGGGTTGTGTGGTTTTAAGTTATTTTCATCATAGCAGTTTGTTTTATGAGGCACCGAAGCCGAGACACTCTCCAAACAACTTTAATGAAAGTGAGGATCCGGCAGCCTCCTGGGAGCGAGTGTGCTAAGCCGACGCTCTAACGGAATCACCGACATGCTGCTAAATTAAAAAGTATCAGGTGACTTTAGTAAAATCCCCAAGTTTCCTGGCAAAAACAGCAAGACAAGGACACACAGCGTCACTGATGCAGAGCAGCTCTACGTGCATCCAATGAGCAGTTTGGGGAAATGTTGCGATGCCTGAGGGAGCGAATGAGACGATAGGAGCCGGTCCCTGTTTAAACATGGCACCTATTTCAGTTTCAACACTTTCCTACTGGATGTGGCTACTGGCTATTTTGGAACAACTATAATTAGACCAGTCAGAAATTGGTTTAAACATTTCTGCTTAATAACATGATATTTTTCTGATTTATCAGTAATTCGTTCTCTCCGTTTGTCTACACAGACACAATCACACCTTAGAAATAGAATAATGGGACAGATGACAGGGCTGTCGCTTTTTAAAGTGACTAAATCAGCCGAATGTGGGTTCATATTTAAACTAATGAATTCAAAATATACAGTCTAGAAGCTGGATGGATGGAACACAAACATTTGCCACCCACGACCTAGAATTATTTCTAGATAGCTAACAAAAGCCAGTGTCTATGTCTCAACCTGGTCCCAGCTGCCTGCATCCGTCAAACATCTTGACAAAGCGAACAAGACAACTTGACACAGTGGAATGATTTCTACCTGGGGTAGCGATGTAAAGTAGGGAGCACTCACTCTGCAGCCGTTCTCGAGGCTGAAATGAAACTGAAGCTGCTTGACTTGAAAAATCTCCCAACTACAACCCATGAGCTGATATTAGGTGGACTGATAGATGGACAAACATGCTAGATCGCCCGATTAGAATTTGACTGGATAGGAATCCAAGTTGGCTTTAGAGCGACAGTACATTTCTGCATAAATAAAGTATGTTGTTTTCCCCGGCACAGCACAAGGTTCATGTCCACACAACCATGCATTGTTGCTCTCAGAGGAATGTCTTGTGCAGAGGGTGTGGAAGTTACAAGGCAGTTCAGTGAGGTGAGTCTCTGAGTGGAATTAAGCAGAGGTTAACAGAGCAGACCATGTAAGCCTACTAAATATGCCACAGCGACCAGCCGCTGAACACGACCCGACGGCTGCAAGGGGGAGAGAGTCAGTCAGAGTCTTCTCGCCTCAGCCGGCAAAGAGCTCTTTTCATGGGCCACCGAGCGCGACAGAGCCAGTAAGACACAGGATTTACAACCAGCAGAACTTAACCCTCCCGCAATGAGAAAGGGAAACCCAATTTCTTATTGGGAGTGAGGGAGAAACAAGGGCTAAACCATTGATCTCTAAAGGTTAAGGGAAGGCTATTCTATCCACAGGCATATCGAGAGCGAGGCCTTCAAACAGCTCACTTCACCACAGAGTCAGTGAGCCTGTTCAGACCTGATATCAACAACTGTCCTGAGAGATCCGATTCACGAGTTCAGGTCTGAACGCACCAAAGAAATTGAAACAAAATACACATCCGATCACTCAGACCACATTCACAAGTTGTCTAGGACACATATTGCCATATATCCATTATGCCGTGTGAACATAGTTGTGACCTGGACCACATTAGAAGGACCGCCATCTCACATGACATCCTCTGACCCACTGCAAAGAAACTACAAAGAAACAGACACGCACAAAACATTCTTATCACACACACCCGTAAACTCAGACCAGGTGTGAACAGACAAACTCAGCGCTGACCGCTTGTGATCGGATCTCTCAGGACGGATGTTAACGCCCAGTCTGACCGGGGTCATCGCCTCAGTTACCATGCAAACGCTTCACTCAGTAAACAGCCTCCCTCGCCCCCCCTCTCTGCATGTACACCTATGAATTCGCCCCTCATTGGGAGGGGGAGGTGTGGCTTTTCCTGTCTTTCTTACTTCCCCCTGCGCCTCCCTCCCTCACATCTCTCTCTCTCTTTCTCTCCCTCTCATTCTTCAGATCATTTCAAAGGGCCCTAGAGATCAAAGCTGACCCTTCTTTCAAAATGGACAGGAATGGGGGATGTGTTTAGTTAATCATTTATTTAAAAAAAGAAAGAAAAAAAAAAAGCAAAGACCCCACCCCTCGTCTCCACTCCACTTTCTGTCTCACCACTTCTTTCCCCCAGCTCCACCTCTCAAGGCAGTTTTTAATATGCAGAGAAAAAATAAGCCGGTCGTCCACTTCAGGCGAAGGATGGATGGTAGAGGCCCGGAGGATATGGAGTTCCTCTTGCTACTGATGGATCAACCCCTCGTGTATCAGACATGAAGTGGTGCCTGAACATCCCCTCTCTAACACTGTATCTTAAAATCATGGACAGATCCCTCATCGGCCTGATTTAGGTTCTTTGGTGAGATGTGTTTTTAAAAAAAAAGGTCCACTCACTGTTTCTACAACACGAGAGCAAACCATGAATCCGTCTTCCTGATCTGTACATCCCCTACGAGAGATATTACAGCTACAGACAATGGAGCCGTGCAAATCAGATATATGGAGTGATTATAATACATAACACAGCTCACATCCTGTGCTAAATCATGATTAGTGCCAGATACATTTTCCAAGTTTGAGGTGAATACTCCGTCTCTGTCTCTCACACACACACACACACACACACACACAGACACACACACATGCAGCTGACTGGCCTGCAGCAGGAGGGGTGACCCTGTGAAAGGGCTTCGTCACACTCCCTACCCAGCAAATGGACTGAGGCCTCAGACAGCTAATGGCATAATGAGCCCACAGCAGCCTGGAGTGACATTTTTGGCCATGAGTGCAGAGAAGGCCTTAGATGGAGGAAATACTTGTGTACACACACACACATAAACATATACACACACAATAAGGATGACGACAATGTGTCCACAGTGTCCATCAGTCTGACACTGTCTCTTGTTACTCAGTAATGTGTGTGTGAGCTCAGTCTGAACTGCATGCTAATGACATATCCGGGCATTAACATTCTCCTCCAGATATGTTTTTGAAGTTTGTAAAAAAATCCCCCCCCCCCATCAGAACGAGACCCTGAACTTCACATAGGTGTGAGTGTGAATTGTTATTCTCTATACGACAGCCCTTGTTTCCCCCCCCCCCTAAATTAAGTTTTTTATGCACATCCATGATTACATCCTCAATGAGACATTTTTTGATCTATGAATATCCCTCGCCAGCCAGCGCTGCTTGAGATTAAAGAGATTTCTACCTGTTTGAGCCTCAGTCAGACCCAAACACAGATGAGGAGCCTGTTCTGCACCAAAAGTGGCAACTGACAGAGGTAAGTCTGGTTAGCGTCTTAATGCAGATTCTCCCCCTTGCGGCACTGGAGGTACTTTCTGCCAGGTCTCCACGTGCACTATCTTAGAATCAGGAACCCTTCCTTCTCCTGACTTGATGAACTAATCCTAACTGAGGTGTCACAGGATAAAAGAGAAGCAATTAAGTCTTTAGACGACTCAATGCTAGATTCGCAATTCTTTTCCCGAAGTTTTGAAGCAGCTATAATCTGTTATTCTATGTTGGTAATGTGACGATGTGAAAACACTGTGACACTATAGTGACGAAGCTGCAGAGGAAAGTTTGCAGCTCCCCTCGGCTTTTACAGCTCTCCTTGTTCGGTTCAGCAACTTTACTGTGTTACTTCGCTCTTGCTGCTCTCAAAGCACCGTTTTCTGCTGCGGCAAGCAAGCTGCTGTTTTCAGCAAAATAACACACACACAAAAAAAACCCACTGTGCACTACCTCCTCAGCACCAAACAGCAGACAGACACAGTTAGGGACTCGCTGGTAAGAACTGTCGAGCATTTAGCAGTGAAAGAGACACACCTTTCTCTCTGGAGTGGATAGAGACTGAAAACAGGTGAAAACTTCAGAGGGGAATATTCCTGCACTGCTGCCAGGCTGTTCAATGAGTCTGAGACAGAAACACCATCAAAAGAATCCACATTCATTTATGACAAGTTACGTACTTCAGATGAAATGTTGACGTGTAATCACAGAGGCTGGTTCCTGCCCGTCTTCATATCCACGGCCATGAGGTTTAGATCGGCCGCACGTATCCTCTCAACTTTACGAGGCTGTTGCAGCGAGTGTGAACCGGCCGAAAACAAAAGCTGAGAGGTTTGACAACTTCGCTCCACGTCAGGTTTGATGCATCATCTGTGACTTGTGTTTTTAGTTATAAATGAGAGGGGAGATCCTGTCGTCAGCACAGGACTCAGGGCCCCTGCAGCCTGTCCAAACAGAGCTGCCATGATGTGGGCTAAAGGTTCCTCTTTCTTTTCCTTTTTCACTCCCCGACCTAGATGTGTATGTGTGCATGCTCACGAGCTGCGTGTGTTCTGGGGACTTGTGCTCGGTGGTCCCGCCTGATTCCTCATCGTTGGTGGTGGATGCGATGCCAACACTTTCCGCCCGATTCACCTGGGATGCTACTACACCTTTGCAAAGCTTTGGTCATTCTGTCCCCGAAGTCGACGCGGGGAGGAGAGGGGGAGAGAGAGAGAGGGAGAGAGAGAGAGAGAGAGAGCAAACTCACACACAAAGGGACAATAGGACAGAGCCAAGATGAGCCGTGGAGTCTAGTCGGTCAGGCAGAAGTGGGCCAAGCTTCTGTTGCACTCAGGAGATGACACACATACAGGCGAGTCCAACTGACTGGAGATGAGCCTTGCAGTCTCTTCCTTTATCTCTCTCTCTCTTACACACACACACACACACACACACCTACAGATTCCCCTGGGTGCTGTGTTTTTTTTCTTTTTTTTCCCAGCGCTGCATGCTGATGTGGTGAAATATACAGTGAATGTGAAGCTGACTAAACAAGAAGAAGTCAGCTAAATTTCCGCAGGATGAGAGAGGGGGGGGGGGGGGGGGGGGGGGAATGTACACGTCCTCACCTGACAAGACCGACGTGACTTTTGTTCCACCTTAGGTTCGAGGCGATGAGGCGAACTGCACGTGTGCAGCTTCCGCCTTGTGCTAGAATTAACTTGTGAATTTGTATTATCTGTTCTTGATAACTCGTTTAGTCAATGTTGTAAAATTTGTGACTTCACAGAGCCAAGAATGAGATATTCAAATACCTTTTTCACTTCCTATCAAGACTCAAAGGTATTGCCACCTGGTAGAGGTCATACCTCTACCTCTCAGACAGATACTCGTCTTCTTGGAGAAAACAATGACAACGTTGAGAATAACAATGCTAAATAAAGCAAACAAACATTCTTGGCTAGCTGGAACCACCGTGTTTGGGACTTTTGCTTAATAAATGAGAGTTAACACAAACAATTAACTCAATTACTGATAATCAATTTGTGTGAATGCACTAATCATTTTACTAATCAGCACTAATAGTATATGAAAAGGAATTACTCAAAAGTAATTTACGTCCTAGCATAATTCAGGTCAATCAAATATAAAATGCAGTTGTGATTGTTTCTCTTGCTGCCACTGTACCTCTCTGTGAGAATGAAGAGGATGAGAGGTATCATGGTCACAGGAGCCAGAGGACACCGGCTACAGGTTAATGAGGTTGCCGGATCTGGGGCCTCCTCAGGTTAATTACAGAGCACACAGTTGTTTATTGTGTTACCATGAAGCAGCTGTCTCCAACACACTGCTCCTACCACCCACTGTATCTAAGCCCAGGCTCACAACCTTTGACTGCAGATGTCATCTTTGCATTTCGGTCCTGACGGCTGCTATCTCTACCGGTCGTCTCGTCTCACTCCGATAAACAGAATGCCATGTTGGCCCGGGCCTCACTAACAGAACCTTTTGTATTTGTCCTTATCTTTAACAGGAGGCCACCACGCTGACCTTTATGAACAGAGCCTCGCATTTATACCAACAAAAACAACTCTCCCATTGAAACCATCCCAGTAAACTGGAGAGAATAAACTTAAAGCCTGCAAAAAAGGTAAGAATGAATTGGGAAGTTGAAGTGGTATGAATCCCTCAGTATGTCCTCATGACAGAGACAGTTTCAGTGTCTCTCAGATCATTAATAACTAAAAGTGAGTGAAATAAGAATGAATGGAAGCATAATGATTGGCTGCATTGGCTTTTTGTATTATCCACCAACTCATCAACTCTGTTCAATGTACAATGAGAGTAAGCTCGAGCAAGAACCTGGTAAGCAAGGCAGCGTGGCCGTGTTCCCAGCAGTCGAGTCAATCAGACGCTCCCCTCTCTCTGACCAATCCCTGGAGATCAACTCCTGGGTGGTACAGCTCCAGGGATCTGGCCAGTCGGTCTTTCACCGGCGCCCGGTTCCAGGCCCTGATGGAGCTGACTGATCATATTTCACAACAGGGCCAACGCAGCCAGCAGAGCGGAACAAGGCCGAGCTGGTGGCCCGGGGCCCGGAGGCCCACTGTAAGAACAAGGAGGGACGTCACTGCACGTAAAACCTCTTCCAGGCACAGGAGGAAGGAGGAAGCTTTAAGTATCTGTCAAAGTGACGGCTTTCAGGGTCTCAAACGTACGACTCTGCTGTGGAAACGCTCAGTAATGACTCTTGATCAAAACACGATATGACTGGCGTGAGACATTTTGCATTGGGGGTGCAAAAAGAGGGGGGGAAGCTTCTTATCCTTTTCACCTCAGCGGAAGAACTGTTGTAAAATTCATAATGTAAGAAGTTTGCATGGAGGAAAATTAGACATTAAGGGACAAAGAGAGAAGGTCTGATTATTCATGTGTTCCTTTAAGTTTTTATCCTTTTTGCCCTGCACTGTCAGAGTGAAGCACATTTTTATAAATGTGCTCATAAGATGGTGGAATGAGATTCCTGTTAATATCTCTCTGACTTATTACTTAACCTTGAGCTCACTGTATTTTTTATTTAATGGGATGGCATTTAGTTTAGACTTAATCAAAATACAATTGCAAAAGCCGCAGTGAGCCTTGTATTAAAATGAACATAAAATGTATATTTCGTGATTAAATGCATATTTGGGTTGCACATAATAACGCTCACAAAGAAAGTAAGAAAAAAGCAAACAGATGATTGGATGGACACACACACACACACACACACACACACACACAGACACACACAACACAACTCATCACAAAATAGTTTTCCCAGTTTCCAAATCTGACCAGAGTATAATGAACAGGGGGAGCTTCCTGCTGAGGAGTCACACTAGTTACAAACTTGTTTCACTTTGCCATAAGCGCTGACAAAATGAATTCCCCCAGCTTTTAAGTGCTGAAGTGATTTTTTGTTTTGTTTTGTCCTTCCACCAGCAAACAGCACACCCGTCTCCCGGAGGCTGACAAACTCGGTTACCTTGAGAAAGCACAGAGAGAGATTTCACACTATGGGAAGAAGACAATTTTCTATCGGAGACAAACAGATAAGTGTCCTTAGCTGGATGTTAGGATTCTGGCTGGTTTGTTTACCTCGGAAAATAGTCTCACGCGCTGAACTTCAAATGAACCAGATCTAATGCACACACATCTGCAGCGAGCTTAGGGGGGGAAAAAAAAATAAAAGACGGTGCAGGCTAAAAAAAATAATGGCTGCCAATCATCCCTGCTAGGGCAGTTTGGTCTACAGTATATAATGGACTGACAGAAATTATAGAAATTCATATACCATATTAGCAGCATGATATAATGTACTTAAAGTAAAAAAAAAAAAACTCCTGAGAAAACCATTTATTCTTGTATGTGTAACTAAGGCATGAAGACAACATTTTGTAAACACAAGCCCAATTAAAACTTGTTTTTCCAATTAATTCTTATACCCCAGAGAAGCCATGTTAACATTCAGGAATTCACACTATATACAGTAGATGTGCGTTTTTATTAGCATTGTTTCTTCAAATCCAACACGATAAACTGGGAATGTACTTCCAGACAGGTTGTAATAAAGTCTGATGTGCTGGGTGACCTCAGCCACCGCCATCTGTCTCACTCAGTAAAGAATAAAAAGAAAAAGGACAGTATATGATTCAGGCTGCGGCGGAAAACAAGCAGTGAGGATATAAGATTATAAAAGTCCTCGGTCTTAAATCTACCACATGGTCGTGGTGTACATACGTGTAAATGGCGGAAAGACCGCAAACCCCACAGCAATACACAAAAATTCTGTGTTAAGCGGCAAAAGGCACAAGCAGTCAGCGTATAGACATGACATGAACGCCACTGAGAACAGAAATACAAAGTTTTTTATGTATTCTAGGCATATTCTTTTTCCAGATACATCTTGATGCACCTCTGCACCATAACCCACTTCTCCTCTATCCATCCATATGCTCATTATATTCCAAAAACTCCTATTTTCCACAAATTACAGCTGAATATGTTTTGAAAGCTCACAAACCAACGTTAACGTGAGGAACTTTGATTGGACATATTTTACACTTCAATCATTTCTAATCATCATTTGCTTAAGCTGCTTTCAGACAGGCGGCGAAGTCCAAACATTTTCCAGAACTTTTTTCTGCCAGCCCCCCTACTTAGATGTTTGGAAAAATGCCAGACTAAGCCCATGTGAGAATACAGCAGGAAAATTCACAGGAAGAGAGTGGAAAGACGACAAGATTCTAGGGTTTTCTGCGATCAGGGTCAATGGCTTATAAGCCAAAAACATGTCCTGCCTCCTGAATGTTCCGGACATATTCCTGTTTGTTGAGACACACGTCTGGGAAATGTCTGGACCCGATGTTCTGATCATTTTCCAGAGTTCCTTGACTGAATACAGCTTCAGAACCCAGCTGATGTTTGTTCCAAAACAAATGATTGGTCTCCTGAGTTATCCAAGATTGTTCAGACGGTAGGAGGGAGATATCTGCTCCACAACATTTTTAACTAATGAACAAGAAACAACCTGCTGAACAGCCAGTCAGGGTTTTTGGCCTTGAAAATTAATACATAAAAAAGCTCATTCGGATTTGTGTGGACTTAAATCTACAACATCCAGCCTCAGTGGGAACAGTGGGAGACGTTCTCTCTGTAACAGGATGCAATGAGCCATAATGGTCGAGCTGCCACTCTCCCTAGGAAGACACACATTTCTTTCTCCCCCTCAGCCTCACCTCCGAGTGATTAGAGAACATCTGCAAACACACACATACACACGCACACACACACACACACTCACACTCTGCATCGCTTTTCATATTTTACACAAGCAAACTACAGGAATCATTACCCAACATGAGCTCATCATTAACACATTCATAATTCAGTGTAATGGATTATGTAATTGCTCCATTAATCAGGGGAGCCACCCCGGCATACTCTCCTATGCATTTGTTTAGTTATGGGGGAAATGCCTCTGATAAAATAGATGCTCTGTTTGCAGTAGCAGAGTTTAAACGTCTCCGTTTGGCCCGGTGGGACCGGTGAAGTTTAGAGGCAGCCTGGCATTGTGTAGCCCCGGGTCCTCGTGGTGCACTCGCAACACAGGCTCTTCCATAAAATGTGTCATGGCAGTGGAAGGAAGAAACGAAGAAGTAGGCAAAAGGGCAAATACCTTTCAGGAAAGCGGTTGTCAAGCTCAGGCGTCGCTTAAGTCGCATAATGGATTGACATTTGCTGCCAGCATCTGCATGATGCATATTCCAGTTATATATTAGACCGGATGGATCTGAAGAGAATTTAAGACTCAGAGACGTGGAGGTGCTCGTCATCTGACTCAAACAACTGGCATGACTTGTGCGAACTTAACCCAATATGTCATCAGCTATTTGTCAGGGGAAAGGAGATGGAGGGCTCCACACCTGCTCCTCCTCCTCCTCCTCTACTATTGTTGGCACCTCAGACTGAGAGTCTGTCCGCAGTCTTTCTGCAGTTTGAATGACATTTGACTATCATCACCGAGGGACACTGTGTATTTTGGTCTTCTCATCTTTTGTTTAAAAGGTCAGTGACAGCCTGAGCCCCTCGTTTCAGTCCTGAGTTTATCGAGTGCTGACAGGAAATACCAGCCTTTGTTAATTAAAAACCCAAAAAACTGTTGTTCCGTGAGAGAAATCAGTCCGAATATGTTGCGGCACGCGTCAGTCATTTTTCTGCCTTGCTGCTCCCCGCTCACCAAATGCCAGTAAAAATTTTAACGTTGGCAAATAAAAAGAGATTAGGTCAGTCGCTGTTGGTGAGATGCTGAAACAGGCCTACTTCTGAACAAACTTTCATCATCACAACAGCAAACTACTGATGTGCAAATTTTGTGGTTGACCCTCGACGCAAGAGGCGTGATCAGGTGTCACAGTCGCTTTCCACTGAAACTGCAGGGATATATATGAGGTCTCGATGGGAACCAGATTGGTCCAATAGACCAAGATTCAACATTTGGTTGTACAATACCACAAATGCTACGTTGCAAATACAAATTGAATAAATTCAAATGTTTTTAATGAATCTTTCCATCAATAAGGTTTACCCCATTGCAAACCTCTTGAACCATGGGAAAAACTGATTCAAGCTGTTCTACGGCCGATTGGAATGTACATTGGTTTCACTCAGTTTTGCAGCCATTTGCAGATGGACCAAAAAGCGAATATTTGGACTCTGGTTCAGCAGAAACCACAAATCCAAACAGGACCCGAGTGATTGGCCCCTTCAGTCACTACCTACACAAAACAAACAACTAAATGGTTTGTGGTTACTGTCAAGATGCTGGCAGAGCTTCACAAGGCTTAAAGCCTGTTGCCAATAGCGCAGGCTGAGCCAAACAGAAAGACGGGGAGAGACACGCACAGAATAAAAGATGGCAAGAGGCGCCTTTCCATTGTGGGGAATGCACATGTAATGCTCGGGAAAAAAAAAATAAGAGAAGAGAAGAGCTTACGTATTCACCTCGTTGAAGTGACATTTAAATAAGCAGGAGCCATTTTCTCCCACAATCCCTCCATCCTTCCCCGTTCTCCCGTTGCCTCTGTGCCACTGTAATTTGAAGCTGTCACAAACAAATCCTCCCTCACACACCTTTCCAAGTGTCAGGGTTCGTCAGGCTTTGGATGGCAGCCTCCAAAAACCGGGGCCCTCGGAAACTTCTGTCGGGCAAACACAGAGTTGTCTTCCGGGATCAGATGCAGGATTTATGGGCGTTCGCCATTCGCTCCTCGCAAAGTTTGATGGGGGGGGGGGGGGGACGACTCACCGAGCTACTGATGTAACAGACTCACTTGACTTTTAAGATGAACTGCTCAGCATTCACACATGCGTTTGTTTTTTACCTCCGCCAAGGGGGTTGTGTTTTCACCCCGTCCGTTTGCTTGTTTGCTGGATTACGCAAAAACCACCCAATAGATTCCCATGAAACTTGGTGGAAGGATGGGGAACTACCCAATACATAACCAGTTAAATGTTGGCATAGATATGTACATTTTCATCTCTTTCTTTAACATCTTTTTCCCAGGGATGCATCTTAAATATTCAGGGAACTGATACTTATGTTTGAGTGAAGATGGACTGATGGGACTAGGCAGTGGTTTGAGTGTCATTCTAGTTTTTACAGGTCTTTATGAAGACAGTGATCCGTCCATAACTGGCTCATCCATTTTCCCCTCTACCAAAAAAACTGCCTGAACATACTGTGCCTTAAGCTAAACCTGCTCTGCCACCATTTGATTGCAGGAGTTGGTCTGATGTTCATCAATGCATTAACATCAATGGCATGCGACTCACCATGACAGCTTCTCTCAGCAAATAGATCAACCACAACACTAGATTTCTACACATTACCCTAACAATTGATACAATAATTATATAATTATATTTGAAACCTTGTTGTACAATATTCTTAATAAATATGTCATCCAACAAAACAGAGGGAAGCTCTTCACAGTCTGGCTTAGGTCAGCGGCAACAATTCAGTGACTATGAATTTTAAGATTTAACACAATTTTTATAACCTCTGGCATAAAGAAAGTTAACGAGGAACTGTTAGCAGAGTGTGCAATCTCAAGAGTCATTTTACCGCCCGGGCCAGTGCGGGAGTGAGATGAGGGCGAGCGAGAGGAGCTAATCAGCTCGGACTCCTCACTGGCATTTTCATGCACTGTCTGCTACTGGTTCAGTGTGCGCCGAGCGTCAATAAGTCAACACGCCGCCGTGGCGCGAGCGGATCCAAACTCCTCAGCCATGACAGCAGGGACACGCTCTGTCTCGCCAGTGCAAAATTAAATCATTTTCTGTAGATGAGAGTGTTTGAGGGATAAAATGAGTCTGAGATCCACGGAAGCGAAAGTAAAGACGAGGCAAATCGGACCTTTACCACAAGACCTGGTGTGAACCGAGCTGCTGAAGTCTGTATTCGTGGAGACACGGCTCAGGAGTGCCCTCCACTCGCTGCACCTTGCATAAGGCGCTTTGCAAATAGATGTGGTGGGTGGGTGCAGGGAGGAGGAGAGTTTAGAGGGGAGGGAAAAAAGAGCCTCTCTTCTGTCTTTTGTTGTTTTTTTTTTTGAAGAAGTTCGCTCTGCCATCCTCTAATCTGTGCCATCGCAGCTGCACATTGTGTGTCACCGTGTCCAGAAGGCCAGACTGGTTCTGGGCTTTTTTTAGTCCCCCCCCCCCCCCCCCCCTTCTTTTCTCTTCTTCGTTGCCTTGCATCAGGCACAGGATCTGAGGCTTTAATATGGCTGCCAGTGAGGCAACAGCCATTTAATAACAATGCAATAGTTCCTCACAGCGGTAGTCCAGCGTTGCTCGCACACCCCGCAGTGTGCAGATGGTACATTGTGGTTTCCAAAAAACATTCCCCTCTCTCTCTCTCTCTCTCTCCCTCCCTCTCCTTTCTCCCCCAGCACACACTCTGCCCTTCTCCTCAGCAATACTTCACTCTCCTCCTGGTAGAAACAACACACAATTGCTCGACAGCCCATGCGGTCTTCTTTCGTAACAGGTCAGCTGAAGTGCCCCTCCCAGAGGTGGTCCGGGCTGTTTGTGTGTTTGTGTGCGAGTGCGGTTGGCGGTAAGCCGCTCGCATGTGCCTCACAGCCTCCTGCAGCGGGGGGGGACATCTGGAGGAGGAGTAGCCGTGTACACACACAGAAATGAGGAAGAGTTCAGGCCCGATGATATCGTCCTCCAAGGACAGAACTGGCTTTCATTAACACACAAAGGGGGGATATGGCGGCGGAGATTTATTCAAATCAACATGGCTAATGTTTTCATAAGCCAGTCACCTTGCCAAGTTACCCGAAAACTCATTCCCTCCGTCAATGACCCCCCCCCCCCGACTCGCAATTAGGGCCCATTTTGATGAAAATGACCGGTGATTCAGTGCGAGGAAAAAGCTTCAGAACAACCACTTCACGAGGTGGATGTTCATTATGCGCCAGCAGGGAAGAGGCTCCTCTTAATAGAGTGCCCGCCATAAACATCCCTCATCATCACCGGGCCCCGCCATTTGATCTCACCTCTGGGGTTTTCTGCGCCGGGCATCTCCATTCATTTCTTCTCTGTTTCACTGAGTGTTTACTCAGTAATGGACTCTGCCCGGAGAGTTGTTAAGGGGGAACAAAGTGAAAGTGCCCGACACTCTGTTGTGGCGGTGATTAACGAGTGAATTAGAAAACAACTCCAGGTCACCTTCTTTAAACATTGTGATGGATGATCTCATGCTGGAATCTGATAGCTTTTTGTTCTCGGTGAATCAGAACCTGGAACGCAACAGTGCATTTCCCCCCAAAAAACTCTGCAATCAATAAACCCTGCTGTGTAAATAACTATACGGCAGGAAACTGAGATGCTGTATCTTTTTGATAATACACATCTCACTGATACTGGGTATGCATGCAACTGTGTCCACCCCTGTCTGTAAAGCCTTAGTTAGCACTGCCCTAGTTCAACTGTGTGTGTGCCATCTCTCCCGTCATAGGCGGTTTACAAGACTGGGAACGAGGTTTGCCATCTGTCCCACCGCAACGGGGGTGCACAGAGGGACGATTTGCACAGTTTTGGCATGCCTGACTTCCCCTAATGCTGCACAAATGTTTAGGGACATTACGTAAGCAACGAGACCTTCACTCGGGCGGATGGGGCGATGGAGGTTTTGTAGGTGCAGAAGAGGAGAGAAAGCAACAACAACAAAAAGATCAGAGAGAGTGAGAGAGCAGGCCTGGTCATTTTCCTTCTCAGACAATAGCACTACAGGAATATTGGTGTTGCTGTAGCGTACAGGTAGAGGATACAATACCAACCAAGAAGTCAAGTCAGACAGCATTTATATCCAAAGACGGCATGTGGAGAACGTTCACACCTGCAGGGTTGTATAACTCTGTATTTTTGGTAATTTTGCTCTACATCTAAGTCTAGATCCACACCAATACATTTTAGTTTTTAAAAAAATACATCACTAAAACTATAATTACACCATCACTTTTACTGTTATAACCAATGGAGACCTTTGGAAATCAAAGAAGTCCTTGGTCTTACACTTTGCCGTTAAACTCCTGGAGGTAGACCACAAACTAATCCAATGCTGTAAGGTACCTGGTAAGTGGTCGTGCTTTAATAAAGGATATTGTTGTAATGCATTGTCATGAAAGTATAGGAACACAGTTTTTTGCCAAACAATCCTACTTGCGACAACATTGAAGCTTATTTAACCTTTAGAAATGTTCATTCTCACTGCACAATCATGCTGATGACGTAAATTAAAGATTGAGCCTTGTGGTCTATTGAGTTGCTGTACTGAATAAGCCAAAGTGGGAAAGTCAGTGAGAGGAGTATCAGACCGAACAGGGATACACATAGCAGTGAGCGCAGCACAGCCAAAGGACAAACATGGCTGGAAACAAGGTTTTAAAATACTGAGACATGTTGGAGTGGACACCTGGAATCACATTTGTATGCATTTCTCTCTTTGCTCCTCTCGCAGGGGAAACTAGATGAGATTTCACCGGAGTATTAAAGCAGCCACAGTGAAACAGACAGGGCATGTAAATAAAGACGGGAGGAGGTAGATTCATCCCCTCCATTTTACCCACTACTCTGACAAACGGTAATATATACAGCCAAAGTGGAATTCTAATTTAAGAGCACGCAAACGTTTGCTTGCGTTGACTCGACCAGCAACCCAACCGTGAACGGACCAGTGAAGTTGTGAGGATTCCCACAGTTTTACTAACACACATGATACAGCCCACAGTGGCCAAAATCACACACTTCAGAGGAACAGTGCCAACTTTAGGGCATCTTTCCTCCACCTCAGAAAGTCCATTTTGTATTTGATCATTTTAGCAGATTAAAAAAATGTTACCTCTACGTGTGAGCAGTGTGCAAAAAAATAGGGTTTTTATGAATATATGACATGTCAATCAATTATGTACAGATATAAGCCTGCCGTCACTGAACACTGGAAACGACACAATGTTGTCAACCCCCGGTTCAGCGATGGATGGAGACCCTGGTGCAATTCCTGACTCGGTTGGTTGTGCATTCCTCTATATTTTTGCAAATT
This sequence comes from Platichthys flesus, assembly GCF_949316205.1. Classification (NCBI taxonomy): domain Eukaryota; kingdom Metazoa; phylum Chordata; class Actinopteri; order Pleuronectiformes; family Pleuronectidae; genus Platichthys; species Platichthys flesus. The sequence goes on along the minus strand of NC_084964.1, from coordinate 13,057,032 downwards.
TCAAAAAACTAAAACAAGGGGAAGTCGTGTTTTTGTTCCTCCTGCACAGCGGGTGCTGTTATCCTGAGGGTGAGGGGTGGGGGAGGGGGTTGCATGATCATCAGCATCCCCCCCCCCCCCCTCCCCGTCAGGTGAAAAGACACGGCCGTCACACGGCACAAACAACAGTGGCAGTATGAGGGAAGTGGCCGTACCAAATCTGAGACAAAAGGGGGGGAAAAGGGGAAATTACATGGGATGTGATTAGCTACGGTTAAAGTCACAAGACCATATAGTAATGTTGAGAAACAGAAACACGTCTGGTTAAGAACATTTACATCCACATAAGCTGAATTTACATAGTTCTTTTTTTTTTTTGACTGAGCAGGTCGGACTGAGGAGACTTTTGGCTGCTGGGATTTACCGTGAGCAGCGTGACTGAACTTTATCGAAGGTTCAGGCACCACATGATGTTCTCAAATTCCATCCTCGGGTATTACAAACCCATAGAAATCCATGCAACTCTCTGGATTTTGTGGGTAACCTAAAGAGGATTTGTATATTGATGATAATTTCCATATACATCTGAGCTGCGTGTTCCATTGGTACCAATGTTGTGGCATACGAGGAATGAGGTTTGCTGAAAATGATGATCTAAAAAATCCTAGCAGGATCAGTGGTGAATAAACAATTCCACCGGTGATACACCCCCCCCCCCCCTCCACGAAAAGCCTCCAACCCACCTACTTACTCCCCGAGCTGACCTCAATCACTGATTTTATCACTTCCTCGTATTACACACACCGTCGGGTCCCCCCCCCTACCCCCCGTGTGCTCGTTCACGTGTATCTATGTTAATGGTGCCGTATGAGATGTGCACATACTGCACGGCGTTTGCCAGAAATAGGTGACAAGGCAACAGCTTCATTAACCGGGCTGATGTACAGATACGCCAGGATAAGCTGCAGATACCGTGTGATAAAGTGTGGCGTGAGGGATCTCTCTGCTAGTACAGCGGTGGTCCTTCTCCCTCCTCGGTAGCCTGCAATTAATGAAGCACGGTGATTTTTTTCCTGGAACCCCCCCCCCACCCCGATGTGCGTTGCATGTATTCATGTATGTCCCTGTTTTCTCGTGGATGTCGGGATGTATAAGAGAAAGCTAATTTTCTCCACCGCGCAACGCAAGGATAACCACTGAATTTGTATTCAGTAATGAGGCAGGGTCCGGGAATGATGGGGAATATGCAAGCATGCATCATCTCCCATAATTCCATTTAGTGGGCCTGTAAACACTTAGACATGCAGGTGGTAGTTACGGTACCAACCCCCCTCCCCCCACCACCCCGTGCCCTCAGCTCTCATCAGGCTCACACATCGCCAAAGAAACCAAGGGCAGGAGAGGAGGAGATATCGCAAATCACATTATGGGACATGAAATTAATCCAGCCTCCCCAAACATTTGGCCTTCACACAGTTTAACCTTGAAACTGCCTTTTACTGCCTCGCATGAGGACTTCACAAAACCCCCTCCACCACATCCAAAAGAACCAGCCTGATATTACAACAATGGCCCTGCCGAGGCAATTATTCAAAGGGATCCTCCACCGGGCCGATGATACGTTGTAATTTCATTTCACTTATGTCTGTTTCACAATGTAATACACAATTGAGCAGGGGCACTCTACGTCCCAAAAGACCCCTTCCTCTTTAAGATAATAAAGGCCTTTTGTGCTTGCCTTTGAGAAATCCTTGGTGGATTATGAGAGTGTGTATTCAGGAGCACATCAATTAATATGCATTAAATGAAACGGTATTAAGTTGTGAGAAAAAATGATTAATAACTCAAATTGCTGCGCCGCTGCGCTGCCCGTCGACATCACTCCTTCATGCTAACGGGGCCGCCTGACATCGCCCGCAGGGGCCGGAGCACAAGCTTTACGTGACCTTTCACACGGCTGAAAGACGTCGCACTAAATTACACGGCCGCCGCGATCTCCAGAGTGGTACGACCCAAACGCACAGAGCGACTATTACATCCAAGCTTCCTGTCCGCGAGCCCACACTGAAACCACAGAGAGGTTCCGCTCCACCAGTTGCAGTCGGAGCAAAATGCATCTGTTTGTGTTGGGGAATACTGTAGATCTCTTTTGCCGGCCCTATCTCTGGATCTTGTCCCCTTTGTACGGCGCAGAGAATAGCTACTGGCGCGGGGGGGGTTCCACTCCCCCCCCCCCGTTACTGTGAAAAAGACATCGGCAGTTCCAATTATCCTTTACCCCCGTGCAGTTCCACAAAACACAATCGCTGCCACTGTTGATGAAATTATAGTGATGGCGGAGTAAGCGATGACAAGGGGGAAACTATAACTGCGGCCCCACCACCACACACAAACACACACACACACTCACACGCATACACAGACCCTCACACAGATGCACACTCACTCCATGAGCTGAAAAAACAAAGACGCACAATGCCTCCGGAGAAAAACAGAGAAGCAAAGAAATGGGGATGACAAGCAAAATGTTTCTTTTGAGATATCTCTCCAATATACCGTCTCTCTAAAGGTTGGAGGAGGTTTGAAGCCGTGAGAGAGGAGCTCCGGCTGACTGATGTAGTTGCTTTAGGTCGGGGTGGATGCTGAGCCGAGCTCTGTTTTCAACTTCTTTCCCTTTGACCCGGAGCGATTTCACAGCCAGAGTCGCCGTCTTGATCAGTTTTAACAGCGCTACCTCTCCCGGTGTGTTTTTTTCTTTTTCAAAAAATATTACCGTGGCTTTCAGCTAAATCAATCTTGCCTTTGGTTGGAGATAATGAGCGTGGTTCGCCCCGGCTTCAAATGAACACCGTTGCTCCGGGGCTCCTCAGCTCAACACAGTCGCATCACGCAGATACTTTTGAGGAAGGCGGGAAAAAGAGAGAAGTCTCAGCCTTCAGAGACCAATTAAAAACACATATTCAAATTGACCTAAAAGAAACGCAGTGAGGAGATTCATTTACAGTGCCGCCCCGTCCCCGCTGTCAGGTTCATCCCGATTGTTTTCAACTCCGACAAACAAACAATCTCACCAGAGTGCGGGGAAAGAAAAAAAATGAAAATAAGAGTCAATCCTCGTCTCTCCAGGATCAAAGCCTTCTTGGAGAGGTAGTGAGCACACAGAGATACACTAATTTTCACACAACATGCGCTTGCTTTCATTCAAAGGATGCTGAGGCAGGATTTACCAGCTCCTGTATGCATACATTAGTTGATGCTTATTAAAGAGCGTGGTGAATATTAGATCATTATCTCTGCCACAAGAAAAGACTTGCTACAAAGAAAGGAGCCGCACGGAAAAGATGGAGATATTTGCTTTCTCTATTGACTTCATAACGCTGTAAATATTGGAATTAAATGACGTTTAAAATCAACACATTACATTATTGTAACATTATTAAAAAGCTGCCTGACGCCTTCTGCTTCTTCAGATAGAATTAATTAGGGCTGCAACTATTTATTAGTTTTATTATCTATTGAATGTCCAAATGTACTACAATTATACAGTTTTAAATGTTTTAAAAACAGCTAATTTAAGAGGTCGGAACAAGCAAACATTTGGCAGCTGTGGTTGATAAATATGTATTTGATCAAGTAGACAGGCGAATACCTCCGCCAAGACTGAACAAGTTTCTTTTTATTAGTTATCGTACAAATATAAAAGAAAAAAGGATTTGATGTGTTTGGTGGAAACCGTTAGTAGTTTTTCCATAATCCTGTTAACAAATAATTCAACACTCAGAGCTCCGCCGAGGCTAACAACCTCTACCAACAAGTTAATGAACATCAAAGTTATATCCCTGGAACCTCCCGCTCCTCCAGATCGACTCAAAAATGTATAGATACCATCTTGGGTCATGCCCAACACCTACACAAAGGTTCATGGAAAGTTGTTCATCAGTTTTTAAATAATTGTCATTAAGATCCATGATTTATTCCGTGGGAAAAAACGTGAAATGCCCTAATTGAGATGTCCCATCTCACACTGTTTAAGAAAGATCCACACCAACATTTAAAGACTTCTACAATTGATTCATTTTCATCCATTCAAACTAATTTGGGCAATTACACTTGTTGAGAGGAAAAGAAAAAGAAGGAGACCAAAAGGTCCAGGTAGCTCTCCATCACAGCACCAGTAAGAATTTCTTCCATGACACATTTGGAACCACAGCCCAGCAGGTACAAGCAGCAACTGAAACATCCCCCCCCCCAGCACTTCCAGGGAAGCTGCTCCCATAAATCCCTCCCTAATGGTCACTGGCGAAAAAGGGGGGAACTTTTTAACACAGAAACTTAGCGGCCACTGTTATTCACCCTTAGAGTGAGCGTCTCGGGATGATGGATGGTAATAAATATTGCACGGGGCTAACAGAGGTCCCCTCAGAGACATTCAATTGCCGTGAGTGATAGGGTGCTGCTCGGCAACACGGGAGAGGATGGCAGAGGGCAGGCTCTTCACGGGGTCGGCTAACCGAGTCTGTTCCATTTCCTCCCTGGAAACACAGCAGTGCCCGTTCTAAATTATAAGGGGGGGGGGGGGGGGAGGGGGGGTAAGCAGGAAAAAAAATGGGAGGGGGAGAAAAACGGTGCCATCTTAACTTATGTGTGGCAAGTTTGTTGATGATGAACGATGTCTTGATCGTCTGGAGGAAGAGAAAGAAATCCACCGCGCCCCAGTGGTGATTGTGATTGCGTACCTGACATCTGAGGAGAAAGAAAAGAGCTCAGTGTTATGGCCACTCTCCTGCCGCGCTTTGTGACCGGAGCAGTTTTAATGGAGCTTTCCGACAAGGGAGCTCTGTTGTGCCAAGCTGCCCAGCATCTTAAACGCTTCCTTAACAATGGCCAACAGCACATCTGTAGCAGGGGCCTTATATTCCTGCACACACACACACACACACACACACACACACACACACGAGCCTCAGTAATACAGACACATGATCGGCCATAAGACAGACAGAGAGCTGCTTTGCCTAGGTCCTCACCTGTTCAGATCTCAGGCATCAAATAAATCATCATGTTGTGAACTTTGCTAGATTGTGACTGACTTGTATAAAAAAAATAATAATAAAAAAAATCAAGGTTAAAAATTCTCACATTAATTCAAACAATCACTTTCTTAATCTGTTTTACCATGGGTACAGAAATGATCTTAGCTAACAAAAACAAAATAAACTCTAGATCTTCATTAATCCAACACGTGTCCTGTTGTCATGTTATCTCGGTCATCAGCAAATTAATTAGCCCGGTAATGTGTAAGAATACTTTAGCGTGTGTAATTAACAAGTTAACACGAGGCAATTAGCAGCTCATTCATACAGTGTCAGCACACAGTAAACATACCATGATGCACTTTCCGGGCTCATTTCTTGAGTTTACACAATCTGCTTAAATCTGCTCTGTGACTAAAACCAAGAGTCAAATTCTGCAAAGTGACTGGCTTTGTATGTTTTATAGACATTAATTGATTCCATCTATGGAGGATTTCACATCTCCCCTGTTTGGTCCTAACATTCAGACTTTTCAGTTTAGTCCAAATAAAGAAAACAAGGTGTGAAAGTGGCCTAAGACAAATGTTTGGACCAACTGACCTGAACTTTGTCAAATCAAAGGAGGTGGTCTCTTTCTGCATCAAACTGAACCATGGTTGGGTTTATGGAAGAGTGAAAACACTTTGTTGGGGATAGTTTGGACCAACTACAGGAAGTTGAGACAGCATTAAACAATAGAAGAAGAAAAACAAGCAGAAGTGTTTTTTATAAGGGTGCTTGTAGTCTTTCCTCCGACGATATATATTTTTTAAAGACAGATTTTTAAAAGCATAACGGTACCACAGTGGAAAAAAAATTTTACAAAGTGAACTGGTTCATTAATGTTTTCCATCGAAACGGATAGACTACTTTTTTCTATGCACTTTAATCAAAAAAAGTTAGTGACTGGATTGACAAGATGCCGTCAGACGCTCGCCCGTCTCCAAACCAATCAGAGCCAAGTAGGAGACACAGCCTACTAAGGATCTGACGACAGGACGTACATGGGTCCTACAGAAGTCTTTACTCCGCCCCCTTAACTTCAACGTGAAACCAAACCTATGCATGAAACGCAAACGATATAACAAACCCGAGCCTTGGTTCGGACCTTGGTCTGGACTTTGACGTTTAAAATTGTACCTGTTCATTAATATTACTTGAATGTGTTTTTATTCCATTTAATTGAGTTTATTGATTTGATTTCTTGCACTTAAAAAAAAATGTAAATGATAAATCAATTTTTATAATATTTAATTGTCAGCATTTTTATTTTTTGATTGATTGGAACGTGACTCCAAAAAACTGTCTCTTATTTCCCTTTTTTTAAAGTGACATCCTGGAGCTTTCATGGGGGGGGGGGGGGGGGGGGGTCACGATGGGGGCATCCCAAGAAAGCACAAGTAAGAGCATTGGGTCAGTTTCCCTCTCATGTCACTCACTTGAGAACAACAAGGGGGGGTGATGAGCGTTTCTGTTGAGCAGCTCCTAACTCTGTAGCACTGAGCCGGATTCGATCACCTGGTAGATCCTGTTAACTCCACACTCCTTCCAGGTGGGGACGAAAGGGATCGGAAAATAAAAAGTTGTCGGAGCCTCTTGGTGTTCTACAATGAAGAATGGTGCTGGATGCCAAAGGTCAGAGCCACTGTGATGCAGCTCTGACAGCAGATGTGCTACAGTGTGAGGACCTTTTTTTTTTGAAGATGCATGGCTGGAGATTACACATGATGAAAACTCATGCACAAATGGCCTCTCGTACACACATATGCACACACAACAATAATAATAATAATATCAATGCACTTCCTGTTTCTTTTTAACCAACACACTCTCGGCCAATGGGGATCTCTCGATGCGTGAAAGAACAATGCCAAGTCCTAGCGGAATACCCTGGTGAGGTAAAGGTGAGGGGGGGGGGCACGGGCTATTTACTATCCGTGCCAAACATTTGACACTTGGAACCAGTTTTTTTATCTTACGTGGACCGAGATAACGCCCCCCTCCGTCCTTGCAGCCCCCTCTCCCATCTTCATGGCGCAGTAAGGTGGACACACACATGGTCAAGGCGAGAGCTCGCGTATGCGGACCTGGCGAACCGTGGGGGGGGGTAACAGCAGCTAAGCCACGGTCACAAGCTGAAACTAAAACGTGCTCGGTGATGCGGCTCCTACCTGGATGAATGGAGGGTCCAGTCGTCAAGTTGGGAAAACGAGCCCCGACTTCTTTTACGCGCACGTCGGCGGCAGCATCACCCGCTCCGGGGCAGAGCCTGTGGACGATTTGGGGAGCAGACTCTGATTCCACCTTGTTAATCCTCCGCGCGCCGCGAACACGTCTCCTCCTCCTCCTCCTCCTCCTCCTTCTTCTTCAGTTCCTTCTTTTCTTTCTTTTTATTCTGTAAAGAAACGACCGAGTGGTAACCCACCGGGGCACAGAGGATCACTATGTGTTCATGCGCGTCCCTGTTTGCGCAAATTGCGAGCGAGGCGAGCTTAAACGCCGAGTAGGTGTCTGTCCAACTGTTTCGCTGCTTTATTTTCTCTCTCTCTCTCTCTCTCTCTCTCTCTCTCTCTCTCTCTCCCTCCCTCTCTTTTTCTCCCCCCTGTCTTTGGCTGTAGTCACACTGATTCTAACTCTCCCCCCCCCCCTCTTCTGTATCAAGGCGGGGTCTTGGGTCGTTTAAACCAATGACATAAACCAAGAAGAAGAAGAATCACGCCCCTCCTCTTCCTCCACTTCTCCAACACACACACTTACACACCTACTGTTCACATGCTTAGCAAAACATTATGTGGTCAAATGGGAAATCTTTGTTTCAGTCATTTTATCATTATTTATCAGAGGAAATCTTCCCGAAAGAACAAATTCACCCAGACCACGCAATATTTTTCGGACTTAACCTCATTCCGTGTGCCAATAAGCTTTAATAATAGTAATCCGTCTTTACGCTACAGCAACAGAAGCGATTGGACTTTCATTTTTTTTCGTTTCACCACATTGAAGGATGTCAGAAAACAAAAATAAAGGCGTCTTCCCGGGAAATGTTCCCAAATCTCCCCTCTCACGCTGCATAATCCTCAAATCTTATTGTGAATAGGAAACTTTGTTCCTTTTTAATCGAAGCCCCCCGCTCCCGATGTTGACGGCTAGGTCTGTGGATTACCTAAAAGCGTGTGAAACATTGTTTCCTGAAAGATGTGTGGCTGAGATCAAATATAAGGATTGAAATTCCAACCAATCCAAAAGCTCACATTCCTGCCTCACGCAAATAGTAGAAACACTTTATTTCACTCACCCTCACTCATGAGCAGATGTTTTAAAGATGGATACCTGGGAAACTGAGGGATTGAGACAGAGATATTGATAAACGAGCACTTTAACTGTCTTATAAGGAACAATGTACATGTCAGCAGTGCTCATGAGAATCTATACTTCATGGTATTGCTTTAACAGTTTACTCAGATGTCACACAGGTCTATACAAAGCCTGTGATATCTGTGCTTTGTTCAACATTAATAATGGTTCTTGTTTGACATGATAACATCAGGATGAAAGCCCATAAAACAGCCCAGGCATGTGAGAGCCTCTCGTAGAAGGTGGAATGTATTTACGCCGTACACGGAGAATTCCTCACAGACCAATTGTAAGAGTCACGATTACCTGATATTGATTATGTCAGGAGTTCCTTTGATGTCTCCACAGTGATTCATCTTCAAGGAACGCTTGTAACACCAAAGTTTGGGCACTTAGATTGGAATATCTACAGCTTTTAAAACCTCTGACTCAACCACAGTCACGTCGGACTGACAAAGTGTCCGAGGCTTCGTCCGCCTCTTGCATTGAGTCCTGGTAGTCGAGAGGATTGTTTCCCTTGGTCTCCATTTCTGCCCTTTTTCAAACTTCAACAGCCGGCAGCGCTTTTTCGAAAGTTCTTTATTTTTTAAGACACTCGAAAGCTCTGGAGGAGTCTGGATGCCAGGCGTAAACAAAGCAAAAGATGATGCAACTGGTGTGGACATAGCCCCCGGGAATCGAAAGAGGCAATACAATTTTTTAGAAATTACAGTCAAGGGTAACTGGTCAAGTCAAGTCAAAACAATCTGTTGGTAGCACCTTAACTGGGACCTCATCACACCAGTCCGTGTGGTGCACGTACCAACATCTGGACAAGTCGGAATCGCTCTGAACACGAGTATCATGGACGGATGAGGTGAAGACTGAACTCCTTGGCCACATTCAGGAAAAGGTGCGTTTGGAGAGAAACAGGAACGGAGCACCAACGGCCGGGCACGTGGGCGGAGATGATCTGCGCTTGGGGTTGTGTAGCAAACGTTGCATGGACAGAGAGAGAGAGAGAGAGAGAGAGAGAGAGAGAGAGAGAGAGAGAGAGAGAGAGAAGAACAGATTCCACTGGACATCAGCTGTGTGTCAGTTTGCCAAAACTTGTGAGGACGACTGTATAGTTGTACTGTGTTGTTCATATAGCGGAGTCACCCATGCACAATCGATTTGACAAGACAAAGCACGAGACCCCCCCCCCCCCCCCCCCCCCCTTCCATAAGTGCTTTGTTGATACACGGGGTCACGGATGACATCACATGACTGATTTCACTGCCCTTTCTTGGAATTTGTTGTACAAAGAACAAGCATTGATCCACATCATTACATTAATCCATGAAGGGCTCGCCTCCGATTCTCATTTGGAAGAGTGGCTCCCCCGCGGCAGGCGACCCCCGCGGCAGGCGACCACAGCGGCGGCTTCCTGGGTTTTCAGGCTCATTCCTGTATTCCACGCTGTCACTCAGTGAGGTATGGCGAGTGGCAGCGGAGCGTGTGAGCTGCCAGACAGGGAGCGCTCAGCGAGATCATTTATCTATATCTCACTTTCCACTTCACGTTTATCTACATTCGGCCTCGCCTCCATATGGCCCGTTCATTGATCAGTCCATCAACTGTCGCCCAGCCCGCGTCAGAACACGGGTTAGACGTGGGGTGGGGTGGGGGGGGGGGTGTGCTGTGTGTAGAACAAAAAAAGACAAATCAGCCCCTCAGTGGGATAATTGGGCAGAAAATGGATGTGGCCGAAAATCGTCCTTGGATCTCACAGCCCCTGATTTTATTGATGTTTGTGACTGATTGTGTATTGTTTACAGAGACTGGCGATTTCAGACAATGAAGAAGAAGACGGCTTTTAAGTGAGAGGGCACCAACATTTAGACGACCTTTAAAAAGCTCCTCCGCATCGTTAAAAACATAATGTGAGCCATTGAAGCAAAAAAGGAGGAAATCTTCTCCGCTCCCTCTGCTCATGTGCTCTGTGAGAAAAATTCAGTTTCCTCAAGCGAGATCTGGAGCTTAATCAAAGCCAGCAATAATATTTGATTCTCTCATGATGCCTAACTCTTAAGAATCACCCGTCCTCGCAGCATTCGTCAGCGAGTCGAGAAGCTGCTTTATTATTTTTTTCCAACATGCAAAACCATCGCTGCAATGTGCCCTAAAGTCCATGTTCAATCCACCGCCGCAGCCACATGAAACACTTCGCCGGAGACGGAGCGGCGTCTGGAGTATTGGAGGGATTTGTGCCGTCCTATTAGACGAGGAGGTACCGGCTCAGTGCAACGCCGTATCAGACCCTTCCAATTCTGAACTCTGACCCCGATCTCCATACTCACAAATTCACAGGCGGGGAGCCTCGCAGCGAGTCTCTGCCGAGAGCCGAGTGAGTACACACTATCCACACTGCGGTCTCTGAAGACACACATCTATCAATCTCCAGATGAATTATTGAAGGCACACCACCCCCCCTTCATGTTTGTGATATGCTGCTGGAATTAGCGCCAGCTCCGGGCTACAAGGACCATGTTGCATTAGGATTCCAGGGGCGAATTTGTTCAAATTGTGATGTTTTGCTGCTGCTGTGAAGCCGTTTTCCTGTTTGTTGTTTCCCCACTTAAACCACAGTTGCCTTCCCTCGGCCCTCTGCTCCCAGTCTGCAGAGCCCCTCGACCCCCCCCCCACACACACACACACACACACACACACACTGACCAGCAGCTTAGCCATAAACAGAAGATTGCTTTTACTCTTGTGCATTTCTATGTGTATGTGTGTGTGTGTGTGTGCCTACAAAATAACTTAGCAACACATGGACGGATTTTCACCAACCTTTGAGCAAGTGTGAATTGGGAGGGTATCTCGCGATGATGACTTTTGGAGCTGATCTTTCAAAAGTAAAAAAAATATACATGGTCCACACGATATCATGGAAACACATTTTCCAAGGAATAGCGTCAAATAAATCTCAGCAAGACAGTCTGAAGCTTGTGTTGATCAGAAAGTTATTCCAGATTCCATATGATAAGTGGCATGATGTCAGAAAATGTTGTCATACATATAATTTAACATATCATTTTTCGGACTTGATCTTATTTAGATCGAAAAATCATGTACGATCATGTTGTAGGAGTGACAACATTATGAAATGTCATATAATGTAGCATTTAATGTATAACTTTTGTGATTAATAAGTTTAGAGGGACCATCTTAAGCTTGTTTAGATTAACCAACAAGTTGTCCTTGTATTGAAGGAAGGACCCCATGATGATTACATGATGACATGTCATTGATACTACATTAGAATAAGTTAGCATTGCCCAACAAGGGTATATATATATATATATACAGCCCCCCCCCCCCACACACACACACACACACCCATCCCAACACACATTACACACATTAGTGCGGCATTGGAGGTTGTTGCAGAGGTCAGTGTGCCACAATAACGACTTCATCTGAAACATACCCAGCATGTATGACACACACACACACACACACACACAGTGTCTACTCTTTTTTGTTGCTAATGAGGAGGCAGGGCCTCACCGTGCAGGGATAAAGAGGGGGCGAACAGCTCAGACCCCCAATTGGTCCGCTTGAACTTGTGAAATGGGATTGACACCAAACTCAAAATGAGCTCCCACCGTGTCGGTGCGGCAGACTGAAGCCCCCCCAGGAGGCTAAGTTGAATCAATTCTCCTAATGATGTTTGTAATTTAGGAGGCTAATGACATGCACTATGAACTGGAAGATTATGTCTTGGAGAAGCCTCTCAGAGTCAAGTGTGAGGATAAATGCCTCGGAGAGTCAAGAGCATACGCAGAATGTGGGGATGAATATTCAGCTCCTATTCGGTCGGGGACATGTTGGGACCCAAGTCTCAAGCTGTTTGTATTTATCAGAAATAAACATGTAAAGAGCTAATTGTAAGTCAGGGGGTGAGAACGCTGACAATTAAAAAGACATTTGAATAATTTTCCATTAAAAGACATGTTCATATTGGTCTCATCTTTATGTGTGTTTATTTCCCCTTCTAAACTTTTTATTTGTTTGTCCATTGTCTTTTATTTTGATGTCTTTTTGACGTTGTTTTCTAACGATTCAGTAGAAAGACGATTTGAGAAAGGATGATGATAATTGATGCAGCAGAGACTGAAATATGTCAACCTCTGAAACGAAACAAGCTGAACATGTTTTTTTTTGTCTCTTCCTGCTGATGTCGCTCAGGTTAATAGAAAACTCCCCGTGTGACCCTGAAGTGTCAAAGAACACATTACACAACTGTTGTCACGTGACGGCTAAATGAACCGACAGCTGCTACACTCGAGTCTCTAGTCTGTGTGTTTTTTATAAAAAGACATTCATCTTGCAGGTTAGGGTGACAGCATTTTGTTTTAGAGGTTATCAGGAGTAAACACTGTGGTATAGAACAGATGTTTTTTTCACCTCCCCCCCTCTCTTCCTCTTTAGAGTTGGCCCAGAGTACTCTTGAGCTTCTAATTTTGGTTTTACCCTTTGGGCGCATCGGAGACATCAGCTTCCTGTGGGACGAGGATGTCTCTCATTGTAGGAGATGTTAAGTGCTGTGTGTATGTGTTTTTTTTCATGGATTGGCGAGTGTTCATGTGCGTATCAGTCTTCCGTGCATGTGTATGTGCGTGTGTGTGTGTGTGTGTGTGTTGGTGTGTGTGTCAACAATGCAAAATATTTACGCAAGAGCAAGCGGCTCATAGGAGGTATGGATATGCGTATGCAACGTGTTGATATGATTACTCCACAGGCTGCTCCCTGTGTTCTCAGGCCCCGGTCATTAACAACCCATTTGAAGACGTTTGTCAATAGGTGACAAGACAACAAGACGCAACATCACCCCCTCCGTGCTCGCCCCCCTCCCACACCCCACCCCACCCGATCCACTTACTTTTCTCTGCCTCTCATTAATATGGAAATGAGTCGCTCATTGTCGTTAGCGGAGAAGAAAGCTGTCATGTTTTTGCGGTGACAGGCTCAATGGATGTGTTTGGATTGCGGGGCTTGCTGTTTTTTTTTTTTTTTTTTCCGGGGAGCACGTCTTATCTTTGTTTAGGCAGCGAATCAAAAATGTAAACATCACTTCATTAGCATCTGTCGGGAAGCTTAACGCTATGATTTTTAATACACAGCTAAACCCTCTGAATAGGCAAACAGGCCTCGTTACTCTGTCGTTGCTTTTATCTCCACTTTGCGCAGTAGTTCATTTCTCAAAGGGAAACTTACTTAATCCTCCGCGTGTGCTGGTGAAAGCCACGTTGTGCTTTCCCCCTCTGCTGCCACACAATTTACCAGAGTTGCTTTTGTTGAACATTTTCCTGCTGCTTGGAGTTACTTTTTAGACTTTTTGTCCTTTGTAACCACACACACACAAAAAAAGAAAAGAAAAACTACAGATTATCTTTTTCACTCGGATGAGAAGTCGATCCAAAAAGAGAATTCTGTGAGAAAATGAATAAAACATGAATTACGTGCACAATTCTCAAACTTCAAGAGGGATCAAACGGGCTCGCGTTCGGGCCAATCACTGGTGTTATCAGCATTACGCCTCAGCCACTTCATCAACACTTCCGCATTCACTTCAAGTACACCTGCAAATTGTGGAGTGATATTATAATTACTGGTACACGACCAAAAGCAGCCGACATTAGGTAAATGCAGCTACTTATCTCAATTAAGTGCTTTGTTTATATCTAGGTGTGCCGGCTGCAGGGCCACATAAGGATCAGACCTCAATGGAGTCATGTTTCCTGCGCCTCAAAAGGATTCAAGCTCCTCGTGGGCTCTGTAGGAATCATCACCGGGCTGATTACGGCCAACCATCTCTCAGACTGGGTCATATCTGTGGATAAATATATGATATGTGCCAAAGTTTGCCCCAAAAAACACACAGAGAGAGAGAGAGAGAGAGAAGCAGTGACAGAAGCTTAGAGACAATGCGGAGAGGATGTGATAGATTTAAGTGAGTAAATGTCAGCTGCTCCTCGGGGGGGTATGTGGAACAATGGGCTGTGATTTGAGCAGCACCCCCTCGTGTCAAAGTATCGGGTCATTCTGCGAGTTTATCTTGAACAAAGGGCAAAGGGGGACAGAGATCAATGATGACATGCTCCTGGTCGAGCTGTTGTTGCTGAGCGCGTTTTGGACGTTAATAGGAACATGTCAGGGAAATCCACTGAAGAAGATTAGATGAGCTAGTGGCAACAACCCTGTCAACGCAACTGTGCAACAATAAATACGTTTTGAAGGAAACCTAATAGTAACATTATATCTTCTATTAACCTAGTTAGGAAAAGTAAATGTCAATGTGATAAATCAACATTTGTTTTCAGCCAAATCATCCAATCTTGCATCACAATATACATATAATGGTGCGACAGCTACAGAGGCACTGAGAGGAACTGTGTTGAGGTAATAGACTGTATATGAAGACGGACAAAGCGTCTCCACCAATGAAGACAGCATACATCGCATACGAACATTGACATCTCGAATTTTGAGACAGAGTTTGCAAAGTGGCGATCAGTGAACTTACCATTAAAAAACAAATGTACAGGAAAAACGTATACTTTGAACAAATATCAGTGTGACTTGATTTTCAGAAACCGTCTTTGAGAAAAATTATTTGACGTACACTTCGACTTTTTAGTTCAGTCCATGTCCAAAGCACTAACATGGAGGAGGCAGGGTTTTAAGACCTAGACTGCAGCCGGCCACCAGGTGGAAATCAAGTAGTCAGTTTCATGTGATTCCATTTTAATGGTGAGATTAGCCAGTTGTAATGGTTTCCTCAAATGTTCCTATATAGAGCCCCTTTAACTTTAGCTTCACAGGGCTAAATGTTCTGAAACTACTACAGAACTCATTTACAGCTCCGAGTGGAGTCTCCTCCATTGCAGCAGAGGTCGAGGATTATGGGTATTGTTGTGTTTAAAACCATCAGCCATTCGAAACTGACGGAGCAGGATCTCTCTGACAGGAAGTGGAAATCCCAGGCTACCTGCAGCCATAACACAATTATAACAGGTAACATTAAGAGAAAAATGTCAACATTTGTTGGGGTCTTGTACAGTTTTAACTGACAGCTGCACGTCTGTCAAGAAAAAAATATTATGCATGATCTAACACTCGCACAGCTGAGAGACAAATTAAATTGTTGTCACGTTAATCAGAAATCCATGGTTTTGTCCCACTTAAACAAAGAATCGACGACTTGGCCCTGCATTGATTAGCTGGAGCGGCCGTCCTGTGAGAAGAATGCAACGCAGATGTAATTATGTACAAGAGTCCTCTCAGATGGATTCCCCCCCCCCCCCCCTCCTTTAAATCACTTCAGACTTTTGTTGAATTCCTTATTGTCTATTCAGAAGTTGTTCCGATTGCTGTGGTGCCTTTATGTGGAACAGGGGAGCGGAGTGGAGGGGATGAGTGTGTGTGTAAGGTTTTTTTTTGCATTTGTATTCCTCTATCCATCTCCTGTTTTGACAGAACAGTTTCATTTCCATGTCAGTGATTTATGTAGGCAGATAGGAAAGAGCCTGTTAATGGGATATTTCTTCTGCTCTCCTCATGAACAACAACATGTCAAAATAAAGATAAAAAAAAAACTCAAACGCTTGCCAGGGGAGCAAATTAGGTATTGTGGCAACATTGCGAGGAGGAAAAGAAGAAGCCTTTTTCCATCATACCACTCTAACTCATAAACATCCGCGCATCTTGGATTTGATGTGTGTCTCCTCATTTAAAAACGCTGGGCTGTAATTGAAACTCGTGCCTTTTTCCAGGCAGAATAATTTACCTCAAAGAAGCAATGAACCATTTCTGTGAAGATGAAACAGTAAACCATAATAGACCACTGAGATATTTTTGGGATATTGCCTATGAGCTAAATTGCCAGGCGTTTGGGCTTTTGTTGTGCAAACCAGTCTGATTTAATATATTTCAAACAGCTTGAAGGTCAATTTTCTAACTTATGTCTCATTGTCATAACTTTCATGATTATAATGACATTATAAATGTATTGTCTGTATCTATTAATCTACTTATCTTTTACTATATGAAAGGATCTTAACTCATTAAAGGTACAATATTTAACTTCGTCCTCTAGGGGTGCAATCAAAACATTAACAAAATAATTAGTTTTGATTATGTTGTGAAGCAGCGGGGCATCATGGGAGTTGTTGCCTTGGACACCATTGCCGATGAAAATCTACGTTACTGGCTAACTGGGTTAGCAGTGGGTTTATTCTTAGTCACAGACATATCATGGGTAAAGCAGGTATGACACAATCAGTATGCTAAATTAAATATCCTGTTACTTTGTATAAAATTGGGGAAATATTTTTGATCATGTCAGTAAAAAAGTCCATAAAACATGTATTTTTAATGAAGAATTGTTAACTCAAATCACATCATCCTAAGTCACAATTTGTAAAACACCAGTTTTCACCTAATAGCTTCTTTGTATTCTAGGATTATTCCCGAACAGATGCTTCCTATTGGGTAGTGTGAGTTTTTCATTTTGGATGAAGACAGAGAAAAACCAGTCACTGCTTCTCCAGTCTGACTGTGAGGCTGCCATCCTTTCTTTTCTTTTCTTTTTTTCTACAGTTTTCCTGGAGTCGAAGTGGAGTACCCCGGATGCTTGCGGGTGGCGCTGACAGAATCTGAAGTGGGCTGTCCACTAACCTCAGCCCCCTGGAGTACGGTGGGTCTGGGCCAGTGCAGAAGGGAGTGGTGTCCTGCTGAGACACTGAGTCTGGTCTGGAGGTAATGAGCAGAAGGGGGGGAGGGGGGGAGAGCCTTGCCTGTGGCGTGGCACAAAATGAATTACTGCCATCTTTCTGCTCCTCTGCCTCACAGTGAGAGTCTGAAGGGCCAGATAACAAGGGCACAGAACCACACTCTGAAGCAGAATGGCGAACTACCCAAAGAGGGGGAACAAAATATACAAAGCTGCCTGGCGGAGTTAATATCGTGTAATTTATGATGATTTGGCTGGAAGTATGATTAGGTCATTCTCATTTCAGCGTCAACCCATCAGCCGGCTGGCAGCAATGAAGGAAACGTGTTCTGTTCTGTTTTATTTCTCAGCTGCCGGATCAATGTGAGTAGGTTGTCATTTGCTATAACTGCTGCACAAAGCAAATAGAGCTGCAGGATGACATCAGGTCTGAGTGGAGTTTGAGTATCTAAAGTTAGAATGAATAGTGTTCTACCTGCTGTCTACAGAGGCTGTTTACAGAAGAACTGGACTAGATAGACAGCTCATAATGCTTAAAATTTGCCTTTGAATTCCACATACATTTTAATTTATTGTTTGGAATGTTGTTGTTTTTTTAACATAACTTCGACATTGTATAATATTGAACCCCAAAGACACAGAAACACATAAAGTCTTTACATGGAAAATGATGTTGTTTTATATTATATGACCACAAACAGGCTCAATGAAGCAAGTTTAAAATTTAAATGCAGGTTGTAAATGTGAAGATTTAGTTGTAAAACAGATGAAACATCAAGGCAATATTCACCCATTTGAAATAAAAAGCATGTGAAGTCAAATACTCTTTTTTCCTTTATAGCTACGCAACTCGTCAAAACAGTTAACGTACTCAATTAGAGGCCTGCACAACCTTATCTTACATGCCTTTACTATAATTTATCCAGTTGTACATTTGTTATGTGATTTGTGAGGAGATAGGTCATTTGAAAAAGCAATGGCCATCGGTACCCTGTCTAGTGCCCCTGAGCAAGGCACCTTACTCCCCCAACATCTGCTCCCCGGGCGCCGTACATGGCCGCTCACTGCTCTGTGTGTCCTGCACCAGATGGGTTAAATGCAGAGGATAAATGTACCTACCATTGCATGAGTGTGTTGTGCATGTCTGTGCATGTGGTATAAATAAACGTATCTTATTTAGAAGAAAGAAGCATATGTACATATATATATACGATTTTTCTTCATGCTCCTTTTTCAATTCATGAAAAATGACAAATGAACATCTACACTAAACCATTTGTTTATTAGTTTTCCTACATTGTTCAGAGAATAAATCAATGACCCGTGCAACAGCGACTCACCTGTATTTTATTGACCACACTTGATATTTCACTTTTATCAATGTTTTCTCCCTCATGTGCACAAGTTCTATCTAGGTGTAGCTTTGCATCTGTTCGGCGATCAAAGTTATTTCCTATGAACATGATTTAAATGCACTCAGGGATCAACGCTGCACCATCTTGACTCTTTGATGCTTGATTGGGCTCCATGAGCATCCCCCCCCCCCCCCCCCTGCCCACCGGCTTTTTTATGTTGTGGTTACCGTGGTCAGGATGAGGGTGTAAGGCGATATGTCCAACCTTAAAAGCAGCCTGAACAGGAAGTACTCACTAAAAGAGCGGATCAATATAAGAAAATGTTCATCTGGTCCATGCTCGACGTACGGTTAGTAGAAGTATTTTCTCTCTTTTTAATGTATATTGAATCTTCCATTTAAATCCAATTGAAGCAAAACTTCAGCAAATCAGTGAAACAGCAGAGACTTTTTTTTCTTCAAATCCAATCCTGAATATGTTTGAATGAAATATGAGTAGCCCCTGCGGGGTGGGGGGGGGAGGGGTGAAATAGGCCCATAATTAGGTCAATGCATTAGGAAACTGTTGAGTTGCATTTTGATTCATCTCGCCTTGGTCCGTTTGAACATGTCACCTGCATGCAAATGATCCTCTTTCTTGTCTACCCAGGAGAGGTGGGGGGGGGGGGGAACGACTAGAATTCATTGAGGCCATTGTCTGGTATTAGATATCAATCTGGTGAGTGGGTGGGGAAGCAGAGTGAGGAGCCCGCGGAGATAAAATAGAAGCCTCGCCGTGTTTGTTCCCCGAAAAAAACAAAATAAATCCATTCATCCAATTAGGAGCGGCGGAATATTCCCCAAAAAATTGCTTCTCGGCTAATTTGCGCTCTGCTTCGATCTGAATATCCTAATAGATGGGACAAGATTACAGGCCACATCAAAGTCTGCAGGACTTAAGAAACAAATAAGCCAGAGTGACTGGGTGGCACACAGCGTCTTTAGAAACAAGCCGGAAATATGCAAAACTGTGGGGGGGGGGCACACAATCAGCTGTGCTCGCTTAATTTCTTGCAAGTGGAAGCACAATTTTCCATATCCGACTTTTATGTTACAATATCACATCACACAAAAATTTTCTATTCACCCTTTTTAAAGGACAGAGAGAAAATGTGAATCGCAGTGTTCCTCCCCTCCGATCCTTCCCCTTCTCCCCATTGGAATAAAACAAGTTGAGCGGTTGGGTGTCATCTTTGATTAACACCCAAGTACCCCCCGCCCCCCCGCCCTGCTGAGCAACTCCGTCTGTTTGATGAATCCGGCCCTGTTTGTTTCCCCGCTCCTCCTGGTGTGTGATGCATGACAGCACTCCCCCCTCAAAAATGCAAAATGCTTTATGCTTTATTCCACACAGGGGAACATGGAGGCAGAGCAGTTGGTTCGCGTCTCCTTTTCGCTGAGCGTCTCAAAACCCAGAGGAGAAGAGGGTGCAGGAAAATGCTACTTTCTGCGGAGGGAGAAACGTGGTTTGATGTGGCCAATGTGATGCAAGCAGGAACGTAAACAAGAGACCCATGTGTGCTGTGTCTGGATTAACTCTTCACCCCGCCGGTGAATTGCAGTGAATCACATGCTGGTGGTTCCCAGTGTCTCATACTATCAGACCCTCCACTCTGGTTTCTGTGGTTGCCGTATCTGCTGCTGACCTCCCTGTCAACATGGTAATGGAAAATGCTTTGGGATGTTTATTCATTCATAGAGAAGAATTTAAAGAAATGAAAACTTCAATGAAGATGAGTCTGCATCTGCCTATGAACTGTTCATCTCATCGGCTTCAGACTTTATATGTATATTCCTTAAAGTAAAAGTAAGAGCAGAATCAAATTTGGTGCAATTTGGACACAAGATATGTTAAATATTTATAATATTTGAATAAGAAGTCGACCAGTGCTATGTAGCAGTCAGTGTGGGTGGGGCAGTGTGCCTTAAGTCTGTGGGACCAGTTCAAGAATCGGCACCAGATCATTTTGATAACATGATTTTCTTATTTCATCGCATCGGACTGACATAGATTTTAACAGGTGGGGAGCTGATATCCGTTATAGAAACAAGATTCATAGGATCACTTCCTCTTTAGTGATTAGTCTACAAAGTAAAGGCTTGCTTTAGACCTTTAAAATAGCTAAATGTATTGGTAAAAATAAGTTGCAGATAAACCAGGTAGGATGAAAGCAAAGTTTTCTAACTTCACTCTGCAACATTGACTGTTTATAAAAAGCCCTGCACACAACATCCAGAACACAAACAATAACAAAGTTTATTGTAGAAGAGCTGGAGGAGGACTAATGACAAAGAATAATTCAGAAATGGCTCTGGAGCATTCACACAGGACAAAAGAACTGGCCATTCCAAACAGGCAGATTTAGAACGGGCATTGCATGAATCCAGAATAAGGAAAAACATTTAGAAAACTGCAAAAGGCAAAGAGAGATAGTTGATATAGTTGAGTCAAATGAGACCAAACTCTACTGCCTCACATTTTGGAAGTTTTTCAAAATATCAAAGACACGAAACCCAATGACATTCACACAGGAGACGACATAACGACGAGCCTGTCCTTCCACCCGGGAGAGCTGACAAGAGGGAGTTAGTGGTGTGTGTGTGTGATTGTGTGTGTGTGAGGAGGGTGTCTAGGTGCACAATGAGCCCTCTGATGTCACGCTGCTGCTAATTTGTTCTGAAACAAGGAGGGAAAAATTGCTGTGCTGTCACTGCAGTGTCAAGCCTCACACTGCAGGACATATTTCGCTGACACGCCGTATCCTCTGGAAAAAGTCGCAGCTCGGTGCTGTTCCCCACAGGACTCAGACTCGGCCCGGGGAAACCGTGGGGGGGGGGGGGGGGCATCGGAGAAACTGTCGCTAACTTTCATTGTGTGACACGGCGCCGCATAAGCTGCCACCGCGACACAATGAGGCAATAAGGCAATTAGAATAAGCCGCGCTGTGTCTCTCTCCAATGAGCAGCCTCCCCTCTTCCCTGTAAAGGAGCCGCCATCCTGAAATCAATGAAGCGCTCCTCCTGAAAGGGATTGTCAAATTCAAGTCCGTGCAATTTGTCTTGTGATAACTCTGCAGGCTCATGCATACAATCAATATGGCGGCCAAAGGCAAAGATATGTAAATAAGAGTGCACTGAGGAGGGGGGTTTGAATACGTATTGATTTGTCCTCAGTAACATTAAAAGTAGAGAAATTGGGAAGTGTTCATCTTTGAGTATATGTGTGTTTAGAAGGGTTTTAAAGTTTATTTCATTCTGAAGTGGGTGTCGGTTACGCTGCCTTTTTTATTTATTAATGCCCCATCAATATCAGCTTCTATATGCAACAACTCACATGCATGGCAGCAAGTTTGTTGCAATGCTAGGTGTGTGCCGATTCCGAGGACGCGGTAAAGTCGACCCACAAAGGACAGGATCTGCCTAGACCGTGAAGGCCGAACAGAATTCCGACAGTTTGGTCCAGAGAGGCTTTCTGTGATCCCCATCCCCGACTCGTCCCACCCTCATTGCTGTAGCCTAACAAAAATGAGAACATTTGAATGCCCCTGGTTTCCCCTTAGCCCCTCGGTGTACGCTTCCAAACCATCCATGATGAAACTCTGTCCATGTGTTTATGATTTGCTTTGTGTGCAGGTACACAGAGCATAGGGTTCATAGCAGGAAGTGGTTAAAACACACATTTTTACTAATAAAGAGTTCCCATATGTCAACCGATTTCACCAATTTAAGATTGGAAGGTTTGTTCACTAAATGATGTGCAACACAACAAGATCCCCGTCTAATGAAATTCGCATATGGTTAATAATGGTAGAGATGTCTTAACCCAAATTAATATATGAAAATCATCTCGTATTTGCATTCTGTCCTATTCCCAAGTGCCAAAGGCCTGGCCTGAGCCAATCAACCCTAGCAGCAGCATCTTTGTCCACCTCCTCCCCTCGTCCCTCCATTTAAATACCCTGCAATGAGCAATAGGAGGCAGCCCTCCCTCTCCGAGGAAAATCATTACACAATCTGAGTGAGAATAGAATATTCTGTGCCCAGGCTTGCCTCCTGTTATTGCACCATTAATAACTTTTGCAGCTGCCAACTAAACAACACCGAGCCGGGTTTGGAGAGGCGCTGACTAATCCAGTCAGTAAATTAAAACCATCAGCGTTGGTTTTTCACACGACAGACCGAAACCCTTTTGTCAGATGTTGGGCTGTTTCTCCCCCGTTTTCTCTCATCCTCTCACCCAGCGCATCTATTTGTGTTTTACGTGTCTTCGAAAGAAACAAATGCATTCATCATTTCCCATCGAGCAAACAAACCCTCAAAAGCAACTTACTGTATAAGTTCAACTTCGCTGATTCTCACTGGAACCCGGGAGTGACCATTGAGGTTGAAATTATAGTGGGAAAAAGGAAACCTGTCTAACAAAAACACTCATGAGCTGCTTATTTATTTTTTTATATATAATTGTGTAAACACCAAACATGAATACACGTTTAATGTCGGTAATTACAATGATGCGTAAAACTGAAGCCTCGAGATTGGCGAGTTAATCTTGCCATCGCCTCCACGCAGTCATTGATCCCCGGCTCACGGCTCGATCAAAGAGCCTTTTAAAAGAGTTCTAACTTTGTAATTAAAAGCAGATGCTGCATGCGGCCTCTATCCCATCAGTATGTGCAGCACATTTGTGAGCGATTTAATAATGTAGAGTCTCCGCTTCATTATGATGTATGGTTGTTATAGAAACTGCACTGGCAGTAGGAAGGTCTCCGGGATGAAAATAAGCCTGGCTTATAGAAAATGTAAACAATGTGTATACGCTCGTCATGGAGATTAGGGCACAGATTCAAAAGAGGAAAGGTTAGGTCAGACAATATATATACACACACATGAATTAATTATTAAGTTTGTCACATTCTTCCCAGTTGTGTGCTGTGTGTTAGTGCATGTGACATTAAAGATAAAGAGTATAACCAAGCTACATTTTTGCACAGACCACAACTCTTAATCTGTGAAATTGGAAGAATTTAAATGGCCTACCAAATGGGATCAAATTGTATCGGCCGCATTTTGCTGAGAGGGGGGGCATGTGTGAAAGGAATGGATACGGATGTTACAGTATTAAGGAGCCCCTCCCGGAGTGCATCCAGTGGGAGTCAATGGGCTCAGGGAGGCTGAAGTGCCAGCTCAAGAGAGAAGGCTTAACAAAGGCTGTGTGGGAGGGCTCCTGTGCAGCGTGCGCTCATGAAGTGGAGCATTGTCTCAAGTTCCCCCCCCCCCCCCCCCCAACTACCAACCCACACGTGTAGTCACAAACCTATACCACCCTAGATACACCTAATCACCGTGAAGCGGTCGGCCTCCCCTGCACGTCCGCGTGCTGTGTAATTTTTGCACATGCAGACAGTCAGACAATGTGAACGTAACCCCGCTAAGTGCCAGGGGTCTCGAACCGGAGCACTTAAAACACACACTGTAAGAGCACAGGCGTTAATGTGTTCCAGACGACCTTTGCAGTTTGAGCTGTGGTGCCTTGTGCAGGAGCGCGGGGGGCTGGGGGGGGGAGGAGGTCGGTTTGGTGGCAGGTTCTGAGAGATGGTGGTAATTTCCCAGTGATTGTTGGCTTAAAAGGGGAACTCAACTTGACACATTAGAATCATATAAGTGGTCACGGGGAGCACTGGGGAAAACTGTTCACCTGTGCTTTCTGTAGCTGTGTTACTTGAATAGGCCTGGTTCGATTTAGGCACTAAAACAACTGCAGGGAAACAAGGGGAATTTAGGGAATGATTGTGGTCACAGCTCTAAGAAACAACGTTAACCATCAACTCAATATGTTTTAGTCCATAGCTTTGTTGACTCGTCTGTCTCGACCTAATCCCTGTGCAGACCTTGTGGCTGCAGGTGTAACATCTATTTCTCCAAGGCAGCAAACAGAATTAAGCTAGTTGCATTATTCGGTTGAAAGTCATGTAATATTTTTTTTTATATTTTTCAATCCTCACTTTACTGTGAAATGCACGCAACAGAGCCATTAAAAACAAATGTGATGGTCCAAGGTGTTCACAGATTCACACTGGACTTATGTGCAAACTGTATATAACGATGTGTCTCCACTTCCTCCCCCTGTCCTGAAGAGAAGCTAAATTATGCTGTGCAGGAAAGATCGGGGGATGGTGCCATGGTAACAAGTTCCTGCCAATGCACATGCTCGACCAATCAGGAGTCAGCCTCAGCTGTCAATCGTGACATTAAACCCTGTTTTTATGTCATTAAATAATCAAAACCAAAAGTACCGGGGGGAGGAAAGAGCACTTGAACCTACATCAATCACCAGTTTGGTCCACTAACATGGAGGAGATGGGTTTTTGACCATTTTTCTCAGAGTGGACGTCTTGAATGCGACTAAACGATGAAAGTAAAGAGGAAGGAGATTAAATCAACTTGATTTCATATTTCACATCACATGGCTGACTTACAACGACTTAGCCAGCTGCCTATATTGTCAACATTAAGAAATAATTGTTAAAAATCAGTCTAACATTTGTTCGTGAATGTGCTACTACACAGGGACAGTTTGGAACATACCAAACCTAACATCACCTGACTTCCTCCTTTTCTCCAACCGCGCTTCATACATCATTACTCTGGTCACCAGAGGCTTCGTCAGTTGATCATAAACATGCTGATTTGCTTTTCTGTATTGTTGTTAATGGAGCACAATCTATTTAAATTGTGCTTGGAAAACTATTTTTTTAATGGAAACCCTGTTTAACAAAGTGGGGACGGAGCATTTCAGAGGCAGTGGCGTTTATTAGGCAGGGAGGGTCAAAGGAAATGTTCTCTCCGAGGTTTATGAAGGTGTAACGCCGTAAAAGATTTAAAGTGTCGGTTCAAGCAAATGACAAAATAGGATATTTTACAGCCCGACCCCAGCGGTGTGTGGCATTGCAGATCATTTCAGTTTAACGGGCCCAGGTATTGAGAGACTGTATCTGCCTCATAACCCAGTGCAAGAGGAATTTGCATTGCTAAATTTAGAGTTTTTAGAAACCCACAAGCAGTTTGCATTTCAGCTGATAACCCAATGTCCTATTTCTTCATCAGCAAAGTAGGTGTAGTAGAAACTGTTTAAAGCAGATGAACCGAAGTGAAAAGGAACAAATTCAAACAAGGATCTGTAGGGAGGAAATTCAGATTATTAATTTATCTCAAAATCTGAGAAATTAAACCCCTGGAGCTGATCAATTTGGATGAACTGGCTTTAATCGATCCCGAGCACGAGAACCCGCCTACCTGATGACCAAAACGAGGACCCACATTTGATGTGTTTTCTAAAAACGTCCGCTCTCCCCTTCCCCAGACACTGGCCTGATTCAGGCTTTCATTCTGGGAGCAAGCAGCAGCTAATCCGTGCATCATAATTTGTAACACTCCATGCTTATTAGGTGATATCTCAGGCATTATGGGCTGAAGTAATTAACTCCGGCTACCCAAGGGTAAAGGTGTTCATGGTACATATGAGGGCTAAGCCCGTCAAACTGGGACTAATAATGAAATCAGATACGGTCCCTGTGGTGGGTCACGTGCAGCCCGCCCGGTCACGGCTTGCACGAAATGCCCTGCTGTCAATTAAAGAAGCGGATTCACATATAAAATAAACCCACCAGTAATTAGTCTCCGCTTTTCAATGGCACACACTGTGCCCGGATCATAACAAGGATAGTTTTGTCTAGTTAACTCTGTGAGCGGGCAAAAGTGAAAACACACAAATGGTATTTTCATCAGTGATTGTAATATTAAGACGACTATTCTCACAATTGGCTAATGGTGTTAAAGAGATTCGGGGCCTCGTCAAACCGACTCTGTCTGCGCCCCTCTTGTGTCGTGTCAAAAAGAACAACGCTGTGTTCTCTGACTTCCAAAAATAATGAGTTTCTCTCCCGACACGATAATTGATGATATAATGAGGGGGAGAGGAAAGGCAGGGACGAAGAGAGAGAGGGAGAGAGAGAGAGAAAGGGAGAAAAGACGAGTGTTTGTGCACGTGAACGAGTGCCCCATATTTTTTTGTCCTAGCCCCCGGGGCCGGGCACGTACACCCCCCAGCATTGTAACCTACTTTTCACACCCCTCCCCTGGAAGGAGAAAAAAAAAAGTGTCCCGAGCCGAAAATCCAATCTGCTTCTTGTGACACTATTGTCATTTTCACTCTGTGCCAGCTCTGAGAACAGCTCTGCCACCTGATTGTGCCGTGCTGTGCCGAGCCGTGCCATGCTGTTTGTGTTCATGTACTAATGCTGGCTGTGAGTACATAAATTACTGCTAAGTAAACATTTAGACATGAAGCAAAAAGCAGACAGGCAAAACCACGAGGCGAGGGGGCAGCTCCCTCCTGCAGCAGGCGTCTTCGGAATGTCCTCGTCTTGGAGCAGTTGTTTGAAATGATTATTTCATGCGTCCACATGCGTTCTTTTAATAATGCACTCGCTGATGCCAAATGGCTTTTTGTTTAGTATGAATGTTTTATCAGCTCAATTCAAATGTGGAACAAAGGCGTAAAGTGATTTTGATGATTTTTCCCACATCTGCATTGTAAATGAAACAACATTAGGATGCAAATTAAAGACCTTCAAAAGGCGTTCAAATAATGATAGGCAGTAGAAAAACCAAGGGGGCGTTCGGAGAAGTGTGGAAGTTTTGCTTGGCTGCCTTCATGACGCCCTCATAACCATAACCATAGGGCTTCTGTCAACACTGATAAAATGATAAAAATGTGTTAGTGTCATTTACACACGTCGTCTTCTGAGAGGAGATGTTGTTTCCAAGCAAATATTGACTCTTTTTAAATAATCGTTTGTTCCCCCCCCCAAGCAAATTGCTAAACTTACTCCACCGGTACACAGAGGATTTTGTTTTCTCACAGGATGACGCACGTGGACGGGAAGAATTTTTAATTTGTTCATTTCAGACACAATATAGAAACATGTTTATGTGTATTATCCTTTATTACGGCAGATCTTTCTCATTTTTTTGTGCAGTGCATCATATTTGCATCATACTTCTCCAATTGATTTACTCTCTCGCGTTGGCACATGTGTTTCCCACATGAACATCCAACCGAGCGATACACGAGTTGTCTGGATTGTTCACAGGTGTAACGTGTGGGCGGCTGTGACCGGAACGCTGGTGGTTTGATCCGCGGCTCCTTCACTCTGCATGCCAAAGTGTCCTTGGGCAAGACACTAAACTCTAGTGTGTGAAGGATTTTGCGGTAATAAAAGCGCTGTATGCAGAAATGCAGAAATGCTGCATGAATGGCTGAATAAGGTATGGATATGTATATGGTGCAGTCTATTTAACTTTGGCATCTTCTTGTTTTATGTGCCTGATGCCTTGCTACAGGAACACTGGAATTTGCCTGATTGAATGCATATCAATCACTATCTCTTCCTAGCTGTCTATCTATTTGTTTCCCCTTCTATCTATCTAATGTGGGTGGCTGTGGCTTAGGAGGAGGAGGGGGTGGGGATGTCGGTTTGTTAGATGCATGCCGAAGTGTCCTTGAGCAAAACACTGAACTCTAGTGTTTGAATAATGTGCGATAACAAAAGCACTGCATGTAGGAATGCAGAGGTGCTGTGCGAACGGCCGAATGAATGGATGAACAGGGTGTTTGAAATTTTAGTTTTGTAGATTAGATAATTGATGTAAAGATGCAATTATGATATAAAATGAAAATCTAAGGGAAAACACAGAGGGCTGTTGATGAGCAGCTTCAAACAGTCCCTCAGCAGAATGGATAACCTCATAATGTATATATCTAAATCTCCTTTTTTTTTTTTGTGACCGGCAGAGATCCCATCACCAGGGATCCCGAGGTAATCCAATTCAAATGAGATTCAGCGCAGCATGCGTTCCCCCCCCCCTTCGAGTTGTGATTTATCGATTTCAAAAAACCCATTCCGCGCTCATCTCCCTGTGTACATGCAACACCTTGTGTTTACCGCAGCGATCACGTCTCTGTCAGTCATGCCGGTGCCGTGTTACTTTCACAAAACACGATAAGCCTGAAAGACGGAGGGAGAGCGACTGAACATTTCTCCTGTTTTCATCGCGACACTCGCTCCATCCGTGGATCTCAGCGTGACGGTGATTGTCGCCAGCAGGAAACACATTCAATTAAACACCTTATTCCTCGACATGTTTATTTCTAGGTGCTGCAGATGGAATTTGATGCATCACATTGCTCTGCAAAGGCTCCATCATCCTGCACGTTTTAGATCTGGTGCACTCAAACAACATTCAATCCCAGGCCCTTTTTCTCTTTTTCCCTGCAGGATCTGTGCCCTGCTTTAACAGTCAAGAGAAGCAATTAAAAGCTGGCAGAGGGTTAACTAACACCCAGCGGAGCAAAATCGATGAGCGGCATCCTGCTTGAACTAATCACAGTACTGAGGGTGAAGCCCGGCCAACAGACATGAAAAGTACAGGAAGCAGTGACAGGGCTAATGGTTCGGAAAATGCTGCTGATGAATGAGGAGAAAAGGTTCCGACCTCCGTCTCCAGCCTCTTTTATTTACCTTGCTCCCGGGCACCAGGTTGACTTGTATGTGATACTGAGGGATAACATGGGCTGGAGGATATGAGATTTGATTTTATCTTTACATGTGTCTTATTATTAGATATCGTGGAATGCTTTCTATAGAAAATGGTAAATTCACATTATCCATTTTACTTATATTTTTGTATTATTTGAATATTATTCCTATTTCCCTCAATTATGTAACCTATCTTTGAGGGTCGCAGCGGAAGCTGGAGACAATCACAGCCGACATAGCAGAACAGTTTTGGCCCAGATTTGGCCCACATCAACCAGCTCACCACATGGAATGATGGCACCTGAATGGTCTACACCTGTTTACCAGATCTGGGCCATAAGGAGCAATATTGCATGTCAACCAAAGGTGCAAAAAGTGGCCCGGATTTGTTTTGTGCTATTTGGGCCAGACTCACTATTTTATAAGTGGCCAATGTCATTGATCGAGCGGGAACAACAGACAGAGACAAACCACCACTCACACTAACAGGGAATTTAGAGTTTTAAATCAACCTAATGTCCAATCTGCATGTCCTTTGACTGTGAGAGCACTCAGGGCTCCTGAGTACCCAGAGATAACCCACACAAACAAAAGGGAGAACATGCAAACTCCGGGATTCTAACCTTCTTGCTTTGAGGCAACAATGCTAGCCAACGCTCCACCCTGCTCACATTATTCCTATTTATTGCGAAGTATTAACTGCTAGCCTATATCGTATTTACGGCATGAGGGTTTTCCATATAGGTGTGATATATGTGAGGTTGAGTATTTCCAGATACTGGCTACATATTTGTCATGTGCTGCTCTCAGCTAAACCGACAGGACAGGGTGTTTTATTTGTTTTATATCCACGACTCTACCTGTCTGTATAAATGGCCGACCCTTTCACCTTGCACTCATCAACACCTCCACCAGGTAACGCTCGAGCAAACCGACAGTTGCTTCTGTGGACATTAAACCCGACTGTCATTTCGAACAAAATGGCCACACACCATTTTCTTTAATCTCGTCTGTGTAAATTAACGCTTAGAGCCCGTGAATCACTCTCTCTCTCTTTTTCCCACCCACCCCACGGCCGCGGCCATCATTTTGGGAGCGAGGAGCAGAGCTAATGAAACCTCTCAGCATTTACGAAATAGGACCACTCAAGACTTTTATATTTGCATCAGGTCATTGTTTGCTTCGTAAAAGAAAAGGAGGGGGGGGCGGGGGTGGGGGGGGGGCTTGAGAAGACAGATGAAGGTGCGGGAAAGAAAAAAAGAAGGTCTGGGCAAAAGAGTAAACAATGCAGTTCCGCATACGGCTTTGAGACTTAATGGAGCCATCGCCATGGCAACCCCCGTTTTCCCAGTCATATCTTTAATGAAAAGGTAATGAGAGAAACATAACAGTCCCAACTTCATTACCGGAGTGAGATTCAGCAATAAAAACTAAATCAGGGTGTCTGTCATCCGAGGGAGCAGGAGCAGCAGGTACACGCCGATTATAAAAAACCATGGCGTGGTTGTTTCAGACAACAAGGGGACGTGTGTCCTCTGAGACGCTGATCACGTGACAGGTCGCTCGTTTGAGGATGCATCAAGTCTCTTTTTACTTATCAATTATTGTCAAAAAACGTCCATATGTCCTACGTAATTAATGACAAATATGATGTAAATATGTGACATGCATTTTATACACAAGTTTATATTTGTATCCACTAATCTTCAATATTTATTCAAGATAATATCTATCATGATGTGCAGAGTGTCTGCATCAATTGATTTTATGAAAATACATTGTGGCTATTTAAGATATATTTATCAGATAATCTGAAGAAGGGTCTTGGGTTTGAAACGTCGTAGGAAAGTAAATTCTTTAATAAGAGCACGAGTGGATTTCCTCTTATTCATGGGTTCTATGTTGTTTGTTTGCTTCTGTGCCCAATTGCTCCCATTTTCTGAGCTTTTAAGTCAATTTACACGTCCTGCCTCACCTGGCAGAGTCTCACACCAAGGTTCAAGGTGTCTGTATCATCCCTGAGGGGCAATTAGTTCCATGGCCAGCAGTTACATACAAACCACATAATTACAATAAACACATCAACAAATACGTTGTTAAAATGTCGATGGCACCAGAGATAAATGACTCTTTTGAATCTACTAGTTCTGAAACTTGGCAGATTGTTTCTACAGCGAGACTGCAACAACAAAAACTCCGTGAACAGCGGCTGGTCATCATAAAGGATTGTTCAGCCCTTCTTCAAAATGTGGTGATGAGGGTCATTATCCTTCGGTCTGGTGATCAATGTCGGTGAGTTTGTCATCAGGACTACAGATTTATTCAGCTTTAATGTGTGAAAAGAGATCAGTCTGCTTTTAACGATATAACTGCCACACCCCATACTTCTATGCGTCTTCTAAATTGAGTAAGGAAATAAGACTCTGTCTGTTTCTGTATCTAACGTTGAGGATAAATGAGCCTTGAGGCCTTTCACAGTATACATTGGTCATGTGACCCATCGCTGATACACACACATTGATCAGTGCAGCTTTAAGTACAGGATCTGACCACTACCTCCTCCATCAGTGCATAATCTATAAGTAGCCAGTATTTAATTAACCTTATTGCTGAAACATTCCGTGTATAAGCCGAGAGGATTAAAGGTGCAGTCCGTGAACAAGCCCAGTTCAAATCCATCGGCCCCGATCACATGCGTTACCCTGGTTATACAGTGTTGAATGGCTGCTATGCAACAGGAAAAAGACATGCCTCTGCTCTCGTCCCGGTCCCAGAACATACATATTTGACAAAGATGATATTACATATGTACGTGGGGGGTTGCGGGGGGGTGGGGGGGGGGGGGGGGGGGGGGGGGGGGGGGGGGGGGGGGGGGGGGGGGGGGCTGTTTGAATTCCAAATGATCAAATAGTCTTTAAGTCGTTGCATTTTTTACACAGAGCCGGGCGATCGGCTCTTTGAAGAGAATCCAACGTTCATCTTTTTTTTATTTTAATTGGATATGACCTCTGGAAGGGTGTTACCCTGCGGGATATGAGACGTGGCCCTAGTACCAGCCCTGCGAGGTAAACACGCACCGGGTGTGAATCCACGTCTCGCTGCGGCAGTTTACCTCGTGGTCCTCTCCTCATTACCACAGTGACCCTGTGATCGGACCAATCTCTCCGGCTGTAATGATGCACGATCTTCTGAGAGTAACTTTAATCTCGACCGGGGGGAGATCCAGACGCCAGGTACCAAAGTCTCCGGCTGCCTTCAGCGATGCACTCGAGCCACATCGAGTCCACCACTAGCCAGCCTTTCTCACCCAATCAACCCCCCCCCCCCCCCCCCCCCGCACAGCCTTCAGACATCTTCCATGCATAATTAGGCAGAGTCCACAGAGAATAGCAGAGATGAGGATTTTTCTTTTTTAACAGCATAAGCTAATGTTGCATTATTGTTTCTACGGGAAGTGGGTCCTGCTTGTGCGCGGCGTTAACGGATCTGTGTCATATACGACTGCACTGGCGTTTTGTCCTTTTTTTTTTCCTTGCTTCGCTGCGATCAAATTCTAACAGTCTCCCTTTGAGCCCGAGCAAACAGAGTGAACGGCTCAGTGTTGTGATATCGGAGCAGTTGAACGATAAGTCAGCGCCAAAATAAAAAAAAGAACGGTAAGAATGGTGCCCCGGGCTGTGTCCCAGATCTCGCTATGAATACATTCAAGGATAATTGTGTGGAGTGACTGGACTACTTTGTTTTTTAAAGAGCGGCATTAATGCCGAAGCCCCAAGACTCGTCCAGGAAAGGAAGAACGTACAGCGGAGCGGCGGAAGGGTCCGTGTGTCTTGAATACATTACATTCTTTCCTCATTGTCCCTGCAGACAGGAGGAGTATTACTGGCTGGACACAAGCACTGGCAGCAGCGGCCTTCATTATTATGCAGCGGTCGACGCAGGTTTAACAAAGAGATAAATTGTCCAGCGTTGGTTTATCTGGGAGAGCAGAGTCTGGCGCGGCCACGCTGGCAGCGACAGTCGCAGGATAAGGTGGACGCTCAAGTAAGTTCGCCGTCGCTCACAACAACCCCCCCCCCCCCTCGCTACCCTCTCCTGCTTCCCACAGGTGCAAAGGTTTTCTGCCTCCAGCCTCAAAGAGGTGGCGGAGGAGTGAGATAGTGAAGTGCAGGTTGGCAACGACGTTTCATCTTCACTTGTATTCGGCAGAAGACACTATATCCTTAATTTCCAGACTTTGGATTTTAAAGGTCGAACGTTTTGCCCCAAACAAAATTCAGCCAGGAGGACTTCAATCGCGGGATTCTACAGAGTTTGGGAGTTAATGGTTCGACGCAGACTTGGTTAAGTGAAGGACGCTTATACTGATTCCACCGGATCCCTGCCACAGATGGTAAAAGAAAGACCAGATGCTAGACTCAGTCCATAGAGCCCTGAAGCCTTACCGTCCCGTTCATGCACAAGCTAGACCAATCACAAGCCAGTCTCAGGTGTCAATCGTGAAGTTTCTCCGTGTTTTTTATTCAATCAAGTAACTCATTAAAACCTTTGAGAGAATTTTATTTGACATGTATTTGGGATTTTTTGGTTTTGTCCATGTTTGATCTACTAACAAGGAGGAGGCAGGATTTATGGCCTGTACTGCAGTCAGCCACTACCAGTCCATCTTTATAAATAATGATCCCCACAGTGAAATAAAAATATCATCCTTCACTTTGCCCGGAGGAGCGGGTGCGGTAGCTCCAAGTTATCGACAGCTTCGCCCCCCCTTCCTCATAAGCTCAGAGAGAGGGCGGGGCTGTTGGCTTCGTCCTTGACCTTCCCGTGAACCGAATGCATCAGGGGTCTGTTGCCGAGGAGATTAAAATCATGCAACAATGGGCGACGGCAGGAGCTGAAGGAGCCGGGGTCCTCTCAAATATAATGCAACCCCCGACCCTGAAGCTGTCTGACAGTTTAGTCTGCACGCGGCGGTGGTTTAATCTCAGTGTGCACGGAAGACGCAGAATGCCCCTCTGCTGTGACACACCTCCTCGTCCGGGGTTTCGCTAGGCCAACAAAGAGGGTCAGCGATGAGTTCTTTTCCAACCTCTCTGAAGGATTGATGGAGACTCGGGAGGAGATAAGAGTTGTGTGCGCGCCGCGTGTCTCTGAGTCACCGTTCACAAATCAGTGAATCCGGGGAGCGCTGCGAGTGCTGCACCCTCGTCTTATTACAGACAGCAGGTGCAGATGGTTAAAAGGCAGGTGCTCGGCCAACAAAAAAAAAAAGGAAAAAGAAGAGGAGGAAGGAGAAGGAAAAAAGAACAAGCACCTGGTCCCTCTGTTGTAGCAGTCTGGGGCCGGCTCTCTCTATGATTAGCTGTGTTTCTCCAACAGAGCGCAGCCAGAAACAAGACCTACAACTTCATTAGGGCAGAGCACCCCCCCCCCCCCCCCCCCCCCCCCCCCCCCCCTTGGCTTTTGTCTAACACTTGACTGCACTAAGTCAGAGGAGGACGAGGGAGTCTCAGGTTGCGAAGATCTGGGGGGGTACACCAGAGTCATCCTGAGTGAACGCTGAAATAATGTCACAAAGGCCCATGCAGGAAGTGAAAGAAAGGCCCCAGAGCTGACCTCACAAGCAGCAATAAGCTCGCTCCTGATCCAACCCCCCCTCTTGTGCAGGTAGCGAGCCCGAGAGCGCCGACCGACCGCCAACCCTTCCACTCCGTTTTTCAGGACGGGTCTGTGCATCTTCACGGCTGAGCAAAGGAAACAAGCACTAATGGTGTGTTTTTATTGACGGAGCTCGTATGCCCACAGATTTGCTTTATTCATGGCCCCACTTCATGTGTCAGCCAACCATTGAATAATTGAAGGAATTATCAGGCCAGGGGATCCAAAGCCCCTCAGAAATGTGTCATGCCCCTGAGCAAAGCCTGCAGAAAAGAAAAAAAGAGGGGCCTCCTAATTCGGTGGTGCTTGTGTACAGCCGCGCAAAAACAGCCCAGCAATGTTCCACCTACACACAAAGTTAAAACACAGAGGTTGATGATGCCACGAATGGCAAGCCTTGACTGGCAGAATATCAAGAGCTCAGAACCGCGGGAGCCCATGCATGTCAGATAAATTTATGATTCCCTCCGAATGCGGCGCTCCTGTTTTTTCCTCCGCATCAGAATGGATGTTTTTTGATGAAGCTAGATTTCACCATGCAGTTTGGCTAGTGTCCCTCGTACAAAGAATGTGACTGACGCAACGTTAATCTCCCAAACAAAGAGGCTGGCACGACTGCTCCGCACAATTTCAGGGCTGCGAGGTGGCAACGTCACTCTCGATTTTTCAGCGCTCCTTCTCCGGCTGCTCCACTTTCCCCCGAATTCTCATTTAGATCAAACAAAACGCTCCAGAAAGGAGGTGAAGCGGTACCGTTTAAATCCGTGACACACACGCACCCAAGGGACCTCCTTCTCATTTTCCAAACAGAGAGTCGTGGCAAGAACTTTTTAAATTTGCCATAATAAGGTGTGACCTACATGGGCGGGAGCCAAAGCGCTGGGCTCCGGCTCCCGGCAAAGAATCTTGCCTATTCAAAAGAGTATTCAAAAATCGAAATGCATGAACATTAAGGAGGAAGAGAGATCTTCTCCTCCGAAGAAATAATTCTCTCATGGCTGACACTTCCCGGAGCATAGGTTGGAATGCATACCACATCCTTCAAGGTGAAGCGCATGCAATATTTATTTAGCTGATACACAGTTTGGTATATTAAAAAATGTTACCAGCAGCAGCCAGAGTTTGTAACATAATATAATCTCCCTGACACTGACATATGAAATGCATTCCTCGGCTGACATTCATGAATAATGGCAGCTGTTTGGAGAAGAACAAGTCGGAGATCTATTTTCAAATAGCTTTCAGCTGCGGTGCCGCGAAAACAACCACCCCGCTGTTTGCGTCGAATGGAAATGCATCTTTCATGAGCACAGGAAACTGTAATGTGTACAGTATGTTTAGTAAAAATACATGTGTGTACGCTACGCATGGAAAGGATGGAAATTACAGTTTCGCAACTGCTCACTTAGGGACGAATAAAGAAATGGATTTGAAGCACGGATTTGTCATGAGAAGGTGTTACATGATATTTTTTTACCGCGGAGCAAACCTGTCAGAATTTTGTAATGCTCCCTCGGAGGAGAATTTTCCGGGTGAGGGCGGCCGTCATTCACTGTGTCCAGAGCGGGTTGTGAATGGGGTGGCCTACTCTCCGTGTGGGCTGGGGGGGGGGACTCGTTTAGGGTGGCGAGCTTGTGCAGGCGAATCAGAGAGCGCAGAGGCCCTCGAACTTTACTGCCGCGGATCTGGGACCATGCCCAACATCGAGTCCGAGGAGCCGTCACATGATCCGACAGGTTGTAAAACATTAGCATTTCCTGATCTGAGGCCCGACAAACATCAAACTCAAATCCACTGCTGGAAAGATACATCTGTTTTATAATGTGAAGGTTTGATTACATTGAGACTCAGTCAGGGTTAAGGAAACATGTTAGTTTGAGTTTAAGTTACAACTCAATTAAGGTTACGGGATCGCTGTCGTGTCGGTTACATTAACAACCACTTTCAAAAGAAACATGTGTTGCATGTCAGAGGGAAAAGGAAATCAAAACTTTTGTGGCAAAATTCCACTAAACGTTACCGTTGTCGGACTTCCTCTTTCGTTACAATTGGATTGAAGTCATAACTACTGCCGCCAGTAGAGGTCACTGTTTCTTGAATTTTGAAATTAGGTTACTGGCCATTTCCTGAAACAATGAATCCTGTCGTGTGTCTTCAGAGAACAGTCTCATTCATCCAGATCATTAACACAGCCTCTTCTTTTTTTTTAACTAAAGCCCAAACTAAGCTCTTTCATAGTCAAAGGTCTTCCTTTTTCCCATTTCTTAGTTCTGACAGTGTCTCCGCAGTTGTCTTAAATAAACCAGGATAACATTTGAGATCTAGACTGAGATGCTGCTGGTGAAGCATTGCTGCAGGAGCTAAGGTTGAGTGCATGTGGCCACAAAAGCTCACAAATGTATAATGGAGTGAGCGAACATTGGGTGCATGGAAAAAATACAATGTGAAATATATTTTGGGAGCCAAAGAAAAGAGGTTCAAATGGAAGTTGTGCAATCACTCATATTATTTCCAGAGCCTGACTGCAGTATTGTGTATGAGACTGAATGTTTTTTTGTGGCTTAGGCAACCAAGATCAAATTTTCAATAATCAATCAATAATCAATTCTGGGGAATCTCTCCAAATTCCCCAGAAGAGGAAAGAGGAAAGAGCAATTTGAATTTGATTGAGGTATTTTTGGACATGTGCA
The DNA here is from genome assembly GCF_949316205.1 of Platichthys flesus. Lineage (NCBI taxonomy): Eukaryota > Metazoa > Chordata > Actinopteri > Pleuronectiformes > Pleuronectidae > Platichthys > Platichthys flesus. Next base: position 13,019,527 of record NC_084964.1, on the reverse strand, counting down.
AAGAAAGATCCACAATAAGGTTCAAAGTAAAAGCTGGACTCACACGCGCACACACACACACACTCCGGCATGTGACACAAAGTGTGACACCCTCCCCCCCCCCGCTAAGTATAAGACCCCAACCACACACACTCTCCACCCCCTCGGGTTCAACCCCATCTGTTCCTCTGGTGGAAAAAGGGGGAAGAGGGAAGGAGGTTGGAGGAGGAGGAGTGGCGAGGTAGGGATATAATCAGGGTGGGACGTGGGGACAGCGGCAGGAGAGGGATGGAGGAGGAGGTGGAGGGAGAGGAGGAGGTCAGCCGATGATGGGGGGTGGGCGGGGGGGGGGGGCGGACGACGAGGAGGTAGAGACAAACCCCTGGTGCTCAGCCACTTGACAAATTCCTCGTTCTTGTGCCTCTGAATGTTCAAGTGGTGTGATGAGCAGGTGTGTTTCAGAATAAAAGACAGTTTGGTTGACAGGTGGTTACAGCACTGTGCCATATTTTGTGGGCGTGAGTGCGTGTGCGGATTTGTGATCAGTGCAAAACACAAAGACACAAATGAATAAAAAAGCTCTTCTCCAGCTGCTGGATGATTTTTATCAAAAGGCTCACGGTGACAACAGGACTCCATGTCTTCTCTCAGAATAAAAAAATGGCCACTTCGCTGAAATGAGAATACAAAAACCAAATGTTCCTCATTGACTCTCAGTGTTGTTAAGCCTGAGAGATAGTTGTGGTTTCATTTGGCTGAGATCTGAGAGCAGCTCGAGTCGGTTGTTTCGAACATGTTTATTATTTTTTCTGTAATTTGGGTGAGCCGAATTTAAAAAATTTAGCCAAATAAACAAAACAGGTTCAACACTTTTCTGTTCTTGTGACAGCCCCCCCCCATTTGACGTAGCCTGCCGTGGCACGTACGCCTCCTGTCACTTTCCCAGGCTCGAAACGGCGGTGGCAGCCGGGCGGTCACTTCTGTGTGGCCATGCGTGGGACAGCCTCGATCCCCCCCACCCCCTGTGACCTGCAGCTGCCACTCACACTGACATGACCAGAGGGACCCCCGCCCTCTTTTTGTTTTGTCTCTGAAACCCCTCCCCGGCCAAAGGTCAAGGTTCAGCTCGTGGCGGGTGGGAGATGGGATTCCTTTGCCACACACACGGGCCGACTGTGTTTACTGGGCCGATTGCTCCTGGTATGACAAACATATCCCCTTCCACACCCACCCTATTTGTTTACCAGGTATTTAGTCAATACCTAAATGCTGCATTATGCATGAGGCTACACAATGCTTAATTACACTTGCATGACTTGGATTCCTCATTCAAATTAGTCTGTTTGATAAATGGACTATTCTCCAGAGGAGACATGTAATTACTGTACCATTTCCATTTGGCATCGAGACGCCTGCTTACATGTGTAACTGAGGAGGGATATAAAGTCAAAGATTCTTGTTCTGTTGTCAAAAAAGAAAAAAATGCTCTTACTGCAGACTTACACAGTTTTCCATCACACAAAGAGAGACTCTTCTTCTTCACGGGATAATGAGTGCATGAAAGCTCGGGGTTGGCCAATTCCAAATCCTATTTACCTCTCTCCACATTAAAAGATCCTTAGCGAGTGGCTCCTGTGCTGGAAACTATTTGATGATAAAGCTTTTGAAATATTGATTTTGAACGTGACATTGAGAGAAGGTCGTGAAGGCTTCAGTCAGTGGTTTCCTATTTTAATCCAAACTTCTTCATCTGGAAGGGTGGGGGGACAGATGCATGCGTGTGTGTGTCAGTGTGTGTGTATCTCTGAGTGAGGGGAGAGACTGCTGTGATGCACAGTAAACAAGCCAACAACAAGCCTCGTTAACGTTGCCACTCAGAGTTAATGCGCAGAACAACTTTCGACTCAAAATCCGCTTTTCAGGGAAGTCGGAATCCCGCTTATTACTGCCGAATAAATGCTGATCTGCGCTCTGGCTGTGGAATCTTTGGCAGCAGCTACAAATTCCCTTTCAATAGCGGGATGTAATATGTAAGATTGTGTGTGTGTGGGTGTACCCAGGTATTTCCATAACCTGTCATTTCAAAGAAGAAACACACACACACACACCAGCCTTTTCAACAGTAGGCCTCTGACAACAGGTACACACACACGTCTCAAAATGCACCTGACACCCAATACCAATGAATTGGATTCATAGTTTGTAAACCTAAATTTGAAAAGTTGAACACACATTAACATGCATATTTGTTGTTTTGTGGTTGCAATAAAATCAATTTATGGATAAAATAAGAGAGTAAACTTAAAAAAAAAAAAAAAAACCCTGATAAAAAATGTCACTAGAGCCTAATAATTGTGAGTTAGAGTCTACAAGAACATATTGTGTGTTGAGATTGCCCCCTACTGGCCCTTTCTTCAGAAGCACGAGAGGTGGTTTAAACCATTTGTTCCTGGATCAGCATTTAGATTTACTGCAGGTGCACAAGACCTCACAGTGAGAACAGATGGAGACACAGTGCTGACATGTGTTTATATGGAGAACGTAGAGCTGTAATATCGTCTTTAACTCATTTTATTATTTTTATTTGATGAGAATAATGTTTCAATACTATCCACAGCATACGCTTTTATTTACTTCTTAGTTATCAAAGGTAAATAATCTATCTTGTGTTGATTTGTGTGGTTGAAGAAAGACGCTTTAGACGTCGTTATTGATTGGTGCTGGAACAACCAGAGAAAGTCTGGCAAAAAAAAAGAAGAAGCATCTATGAAGGTGTTTACAGTGATGCTGCAACATATAAATGTGTTCAAGTGAAGGGTATGATTATTGAAACTTGACCTATGTTAAATGGCAAAAGCAAGTTACAGTTAAGCCATTTCAAGGCCATGACAGGGAACCCTGTCATGTCCAACACTTTGAATGTGTCATTTTGAAGAACGAAGAAGAGTTTAAGAGGGTGTAATAAGCTACTGGAGTATGCTACTCTTTAAATGATCGGCATTTCCCACTTTAATCAATAGACTGTTAAACACCAGCTCATTGGGAAAATATGCTGGCAATAGTGTTGTGCAAGTTCACACCTCTCATGAACTAGTTCAAAGTTCAGTTCATACAAGTAAACATGAATAGTTCACGTTCATAGTTCACCATTTAAATTCTGAACTAGTTCACAGTTCAGTTCATGTCATAGCTTTAAGGTGGAAAGTGAGAATGAAAGACTTAACCTTGTTAAAGAAAACCTTATCCATCACTACCCCTTGCCTTTACTGTCGGAATCTTTATCAGACAGTGTGTAAAAATCCCTCTCTGCTTTCTCTTGCCATCTGTATATGAGACCGAGAGCTGTTTCGTTGCAGGTATGGCCTGCCCCTTTAAGGGAAGTTTGTAGTGTGTGACGTAGTGCACCTGGGCATTGTGGGAAAAGTCGCTAAAGGGGCGGCTCCTGGTACAGGCGACATAGACTACTGCTTTTTGTTAGCATTTAAAAGCAATTGCTTTTCAAAGTTGGCATCTCCCAACCTGTTTCTCCTGGGCCTAAATATCTGGCCACCAATGCTGAATAGCCTCTCTACTGCAGCGCTCGAAGGGAGTGCTGTGTTGTATTTGACAAACAGCTTTGTCAGTTTTGGTAAGACTATGTACTCCGTGAAGTCATCATTGGTCTGTGCATCCAGGTAGATGTCCACCTTAGACTTTTTGACATTTTGATGGACGGTCAAATCTGGTGGCTCTCAGAGCCAGATGACTTGGCTTGATTAGAGTCATTAGCTATGTCAACAGTTTGAAATTCTTGCTTCAGCATCATGCGATATTGCAAGCACTTAATCTCATCCTCCACCCAGTCCATCTTGAATGCTGGCAGCAGTATAGCTGCCAGTATGTTTTCTTTCTTTTCGAGCATTCCTTCCACTCTTGTAGAGAGTGACTGTATCATGTTCTGGATGAGGGGACGACATGCAATTAAACCTTGCGTAGCTGTAGGCTCGAAACTCTCATCCAATAGGCCATTCAAATCGTTCTTCAGCTGGACAATAGTGGGAGCCAGGATCCCAAGGAATGTGTTTTTCTCCCCCTGAAGGATGTTCAGGGCAGAGGCTAGTGGGCTCATCACATTCACAAACTTGTGAATGAAGTCGATTTCTTCTGGAGTAAATCGACGTAGGCCAAACTCATCACAGACAGTGTGCAGGAGGAGTCTGTCATATTCAGGATCTGTAGACAGACTGTCCTGGGGAATCATAGTTGCTATTTTAGACAGTCACTGCATGGAGAGAAACATAGAGTTTCAACGTGTATCATTTGGTGTTACAAAGCCAATCCCAAGCTTTTCCTCAACAAAATCTGAGGCTTTTGGACTTCTTTTCACTCTGTTCCATAGAGCAGATGCCTTTGAAAAGACGGGCCTCGCTCGCGTTTTGTATCGTCCATCAGATACCTTTTCTGTGTCTTTGGCAACCAGATTTAAGGTGTGAGCCATGCATCTTCTGTGAGGTGGAAGGCAAGGATCCTCTAAATCTGAGAGAGGTGCAGGCTCAATCTCATCATCCTCATCTGAGCTCTCACTGGCAGGGATAGATTCTTCTGATGCATCATCTTCAGTTGCTTCATCAGCTGCATCAGTAATGGCAACACTCGCTCCAAAACAGTTGAATGCCTTAACAAAATTTGAAGCGTTGTCCGTCACAGTGCACAGAATTTTATTTTGGATTTTAAACTCCTTATACACATCTGCCAACACTTTTGCCAGCACATCATATGTGTGTGCTCCTCTGACTCGGCGGCAAGCAAGGACTGCTGACCTTCTCTGTGACATATCATTTTTGTCCAGCCAATGAATGGTAATGCCCATAAATCCTTTGTTGACAGCTGACCAACAATCTGCTGTTGTGCAAACATGGTCAATATCAGCAAGTTCAGCTTTGAGTTTACTGATGACCTCACTGAATTCTTGATTTAACAGTCCCTGAACCTGCCTTCTTGAAGGCACACGTCTGCCTGGTTGCAAACCATTCACTAGTCTGATGAAGGAGGGCTTTTCCACTTTACTCAGAGGCTGATAATCTCCAACAATGTACTCAATTATGAGTTTGTCTACCTGTTGCTCGGAAACCATACCCTTGGAGGCTGCAGACAATGTGGTTTGGGTCATTTGGGGCTGTTGGCAGGGGGTCTTGGTCTTTTTTTGACTTTCAATTTCTTGGAGATAGCTTTTTAGGCTAGCTGGATGCTTCAGCTCCACATGCCGTTTTAAATTAGATGTTAATGAGGCTGACGTCCGGACTTGCTTTTTCAGCACAGGAGGACATAATTTGCACAAAAAGGTGAGATTATTACGATCAGAATCTTTATCCGATATTGTGTAAAAATCCCGCAGATGATGATAAGGTGCATCGGATGTAGTGGCTGAGGTTGCATCTCTCCTTTCACTTGCCATTTTTGTAAGAGGCCAGAGCTGTTGTGTTGCAGGTATGGCCTGCCCCTTTAAGGAAAGTTTGCAGTGTGTGACGTAGTGCACCTGGGCATTGTGGGAATGACGCTAAAAGTGTGTTTATAACGAGAAGTGGCGGACCATCCTTAAGGATGAACAGAGAAGGTGAGGAAAGGACAGAAACCGGTAGGAGGAGGGAGAGAGAGCCAGCTGTCTGCAGGCTTTTCACTGATGGACCTTACATCGCTCAACAAATACATTATTGAACACACAAACAAGACAATGAGGGTGTGTCCAGGCAATCGACATAATAAAATAAATAAAATTCTTATTATAAAAAGTACCAGACACTTTAGAGGAAACGTGTGCAGGTGACTCGGAGACTTGGGAAAATTGCATCTTTTATTTCATATTTACGGTATCATGATTCAGATCGGAAGCTACACCTTCCTGTCTCAGTTGTATTTACAGAAAAGACAGAAATTCTTAATCTGTCATCATAAACACAAAATAAGGAAATTGTGCAGCTGAAATTATATGTTTTATAAATTACTTTCATTTTAAGGATCTGTGATTGTAGAGCTGCTATGATTCACAGAACAACAGGAAATCTGCAAATATCTTTTATAATCAAATCATTTTTTCGGTCCCGTGTTGAGCAAAATACCAAATATCTGCAGGTTTCAGGTTCTTTTGTGTTTGTGTATGGAAATAAACTGTTGTTCAGACAAAACAAGACATTTGAAGATGTTATCCTGACCTTTGCATCTTTTTATTCACAACTTCACTGTAAATGTATTACTACTTTCTTGCATTTCGTGGACAAGATGATTCAGGGAATGGACAGATTCATTAGCTGCATCCCTGGTGTCCTGTATCTGGATTCAGACCATCCGATGGATCCCGACATACTTGTTATTATAATTATATTATATATGTTCTATTTAATTGTTGTTATATGTGTTACTTTTTCATGCACCAACAGAAACTTTAAGTATGTGTAACTTTTTTAAGTCTGTGTAACAAAAATAATGTTATGCTGATTAAGTTTGAATATAACAGTATGATATGAAGTGATTATATATGAAACAATATGTTTGATTAAAAGTGTAGATCTGCTTTTATAATATTTCCTGTAAAAATCAGACGTGTGTCAGTCAAGGTCACATGACAACTACCATGTAACATTATGTCACAGTAATGAAATAATTCAAAGCCAATTTACTCTTCAAAGCTTCAAAGGCAAACTTTGAAGCTTGTCGCTTTAAAGCTTTGAGGCTGTGAAGCTGTGAAGCTGAGTGGAGTTGAGGAACAGATCAAAGCCAAATATCTCCTATATAAGGAGCCACGTCTCTGAGTGGAGCCACCGTCAGGACAAGCGCGATTCAACAAGAGCCACACAAGATACATCTCACCTGTGACTTCCAATCACCGCCACTGACGACACCAACAGAAGAAAGCAGATACGCAAGAAATCGCTCTTCAAACCCTTAATACAACGTGATCCAACTGCAGCACCCGTTAACCAACATGCAGAGGATCATCATCTCAACAGACATGACCCAGGAACAAGAGTGCACCAGCAGCAGTGCTCTGCAGGACCCCAGCCAAACCCGCCTGGTTTGGAAGAGGGAGATGCAGACGCTGGAGGCCCTACAGCAGCTGGATGAAATAAACCTCACCCTGAACGAGCTGTTGGATGAAAGCTCCACCCCAACGGAGCTGCTTGGTAAGAACCCCCGTCAGAGGGAGCTTCTGAATGAGTACTCTGCCCTGAAGGACCCAGAGGCTCAAGATATCTTCCTCCTGAGGGAGCTGATCGTCCAATTCACTGCCATGAAGGAGCTGGTGGATGAAAACCCTCATCTTGATAGCTCCGCCCTGAGGGAGCTGAAAGCTGCAATCCCTCAGCTGCAGGAGCAGATGGATGAGCTGGATTGGGAAGACTCCACCCTGAAGGAGCAGACCGCCACCAACAACGTCACCGTGCAAACAGAGGGGAAAAAGATGGTGGAGCAGACGGAGTCTCCTGCCTCACCACGGACGCTGGAGGCCCTGGTGGGGCTGGATGATATATCCTTAACCCTGAATGACCTGATAGATGAAAGCTTCACCCCGACGGAGCTGCTGGTTGAGAACCCCCATCTGGGGACACAAGTTGATAAAAACTTCGCCCTGATGGAGCTGGACCGGGAATACACCACCCTGAAGGAGCAGACCGCCACCAACAACGTCACCGCAGAAACAGAGGGAAAGGTGGTGGAGCAGACGGAGTCTCCTGCCTCACCACGGACGCTGGAGGTCCTGGTGGAGCTGGATGATTTATCCTTAACCCTGAATGACCTGAAGGATGAAAACTTCATCCCGAAGGAGCTCATGGATGGAAACCCCCGTCAGAGGGAGTGGGTGAATGAATACCCTGCCCAGAAGGAGCCAGAGGCTCCTTCCTTCTTACCCTTGGAGAAATACAAGCAGAGCGTGAAGAAGGAGAAGAAGAAGCAGGAGAAGAGCGAGAAAAGGGAAAAGGAGGAGAAGAAGAAGCAGGAGAAGAAGGAGAAACAGGAAAGCAAGAAGATGGAGAAGATGGAGAAAAAGGAAATGAAGAAGATAGAGAAGGAAAAGAAAGAGATCGAAAAGAAGGAGAAACAGGAAAGCAAGAAAATGGAGAAGATGGAGAAAAAGGAAATGAAGAAGATAGAGAAGGAAAAGAAAGAGATCGAAAAGAAGGAGAAACAGGAAACAAAGAAGATGGAGGAGATGGATAGGAAAGAAATGAAGAAGATAGCGAAGGAAAAGAAAGAGATCGAAAAGAAGGAGAAACAGGAAACAAAGAAGATGGAGGAGATGGAGAGGAAAGAAATGAAGAAGATAGAGAAGGAAAAGAAAGACATCGAAAAGAAGGAGAAACAGGAAACAGAGAAGATGGAGGAGATGGAGAGGAAAGAAAGGAAGAAGATAGAGAAGGAAAATAATGAGGAAGAAGGAACGACGGGGAAATGGTATTGCTGTTGCTGCTACCTCTGACATGTCAATTGACACATCCCTTACCCCCCCATCCCTTAACCCCCCCCACAACGCCCTTCCCTCCCTCCCCCCTCCCCCCCACCCACATCGCCCTTCCCTCCCTCCCTCCCTCCCTTACCCTCTACTCCAAACTGACTTTTCCTACAAAATAAATTGTTGAATAAATAATAAAGATTTTTCCTTGAGATGAAGGTTTGCTCTTTTATTACAGAAGAAGGTTGGTCCAAATGATGAAAACCAAACATTTATATGTAAAAAATACTCAATAGCTGTATGTTATTTATACATGTTTATTATTTGAACTGAGAGACACTCTTCTCCACAACTGCACTTTTCCCAGATTTAATTCTATCATCTTTAGAGAAACTGACGGATCATATATTTACTGAACTCAGGCATATTTACATTGTTTTCCTGCTCGTGGATCTGCCTTAAAATACACATTTCAATTCACAGTAATTGGATAATTTGTGTATCCCTGGGCTGTTTTAAACAACAGCTTTACTTCCTGTCGGGTATTTTCAGGGTTTGTTAAAATCAGTTGTGCAGAATTTCACTTCAGACTCATCTGACCTTTGACCTTTATCATTCTGCTGAGGCAATGATGAAGTTGTGTGTTATTTAGTGCCGCACCAAATTATAATCTAGTTCAAATAAATGTGGTTTCACAAACAGACTGCTGGACCTTGGTGGTGTGGTTTGTTAACTATTCACAATTTTCTTCTATGACTTCTGTAAAGATTCATAAGCATCTTGACAGTGTTGTGCAAGTTCACACCTCTCATGAAGTAGTTCAAAGTTCAGTTCATACAAGTAAATATGAGTAGTTCACGTTCATAGTTCACCATTTAAATTCTGAACTAGTTCATAGTTCAGTTCATTTCATAGTTTAAGGTGGAAAGTGAGAATGAAAGACTTCACTTGTTTTTTAAAGGAAACTTTATCCATCACTACCCATTGCCTTAAACTGTACTTCATATGTATCAATTCCTAAAATAAATGTTTTTTTTATTATTGCTAATTTTTGCCTGTTTATTTATTCATATCCTGCAAACAAAAGGCACAACAAATCATAGTGCTATGCCTTGCTATGAAACCAATCAGACCTTAAATTCTATCATTTAAATTTATAAAATAAATGTGTGGACAGAGGACAAAATGTTTTTGGGGGGGTTGTTTTATTTGTGCATCTCTACAAAAAGGCTTCAGTTAATTAATGTAGGCTATGTAATATTGTAAAAAAAAACATGAAATTAAAATGAAATGATACATGAAAATCAAGATGGCTATTTTTATCAGACAGCTTAAGAAAGGTAGGTTTTTAACTTTTCAGACAAAGTCCTGAAATATTACTTGGGAAACTTAAGTACTGATGACATACATTTGGACATCAGCCCCAGTGAACGTGTTCAATGAATGCGTTCTTTTGCGTTCGTTCATGCACAACACTGTTTATCATGACGTGACACATGCAATGTAAAACAATACATTAACGTCACACCATAATCCTCTAACCCGGGGGACCACCGGAGGTAGAAGCGCTGCGAAAAGCTATCCGCCTCCATTCCTCGCCCATGTTACATACTTGGGCTGTTTGCACCGGCAGCGTAGTGCCGGGAAGAACCAGGAAGCGCCGGCCACACACACAAACACAAACAATAATTCAATATTAAATAAAATTGAATTAAAAATGAAATGAAATTAAAATTAAATGGGAAAAAAATTAAAACTGCACGCGCACATCCTGCGCAGAAGCCTACTGCGCATATCCTGCGTAGAAGCCCTATGCGCAGGAATTGCGCGCACGTTTTTTTTTTTATAGTTTCCTGTTTTCAGATTTAATTAAATTAAATTTACATAGTGTAAGATATTTTGCAATTTATAGGAGAACTTAAGCAATTTGAGAGTTCAGTATATTGACAGCTTGAAGATGAGAAAGGGTGGGATTCGAACCCTTTTGATAAACAATTCAGAGAAAATATTTTCTACTTTGCTACAGCCTTACTTAAAAGTTACTTTTATATTTTTGGCTTTTAGATACTGGATGATTTAACATCATCCAGCTTTTAATAAATGAATTGATGAGTCGACTAGCAGAAAATTACCCATCAACTATTTAGATATTCTAGAAACATTTCATTCTACTTTTAATTTCCTGTTGTCTAACTATTATTAATGTTGGTGATAAATGTGTGGAGGTTTTATTACCTCTGCTAAGGAGGTTATGTTTTCATCTCTTATTTGTCAGTCAACGGGTTTATGTAACTGGACCAATAACCACACAACTTGGTAGAAGGAAGCTGCATGGAGCAGAGATGAACCTATTCGGCTCTGTTGAGCTCTACTGAGTGCCAGTCTAGTGAATGAATCTGGAATCTTCTCTCAAAAAACATTTCCTCGTCCCATAGGGTTTGTAGTGTGAAGCTAATGAGGTGTTTTATAAAGATGTGATCGAAAACGTCAGACCAAGTGAATCAACTTTATTTCAGCATGAACAGGAAAAAAAGAAGGGAGTTTCATTTCACTCCACAACAGTTCCTCATAGCAGCATGATGCATACAAAGAGATGGATTAAAAACTTACTCATTTTGGCAGCATAGTAGGGACATTTGCTGATGTCACCATCCGTGGCTCCGTGGACAGGCAAGCCAGCATCTAAAACATCCTCCTGGACGGCTCCCTGTGTGAAGAGTCAGGCGGCGGCTCGCACAGAATTTGCACCTCCGCCTCATGTGTGTCCCTGACGTGCACGCTGTGGTGATAGACTGCGGTTAGAGTCAAAGATGAATCAAAAAAAATTATCAGGTGCACAATTCAGAAAGCACCGAAAAGTTTAGAATAAAGAATAATATAGAGGTAAGCATCACCCCGATTGTGGACATCACTCATGTTTATTTATGTCAACATGACATGATAAGCTATCAGTACAGGACTCTCTTGATATTTTTTATTATATATTTTTATTGTTTTTATAGCTTACAAATTTGTCTGCCTGTGTGTGCATCTTTTATCAATCCAAAAGTTCTTGGGGATGCATGACACACACATCATGGCAGAGTTTTTGTTGTTTTTGTGCTGCAGAAGCTTCGTCCCACTCCCCTTGTTTGCGAAGGAGCCTCCCATGTGGATTCCTGCATCTCTCTGGGGTTCGCTGCAGCTCGGGCTCAATCAGCATGACTGATCTCATTTATCCTTGTCGCATCCAAAGAGGCCCGCGGTGTGGAGGGGAAGGGAGCTAAGGCGGCAGAAGCACAGATCATTGAGCTGTGCGGTTGCGGAACAGCCAGGGACTCCCTTGCCTCCGTGTGCAGCAGAACTCCGGGGGGTTTGCAGGAGATGTATGAAGCTTCATAATGGGAGAAACAAACAGATCAAGACCCTCCACTGCACTGCATTATCTTCTGCACGGGATTAGTCTATCAATGTCAACCACACCACAGCAACAAGCATATGATTTAGTGGATTCTAATGCATACCTCTGCCCGGCAGTCCAATTACATTCAATCAATCCCGCAACAAAGCTCCTTTAAGACCTGAACTGAACTCCGGATAATCTCCTGACATTCTCCAGAGGGGTTGCATGTGAGAATGCAAATGGTTTCCTATTATGTTCCACAATGAGTCCTTGGGTTGATGATTTTTCTAACACACTATAGATGCTAAACTGAAAAATATACAAATATGTCAGCATTAAGAAGTGGCGCCACACAGGTAGAAGACACAGAATTCAAATTCCCTGGTGAAAACATCAAAAACCAGCCGATCTCAAAAGTGAAAACCACACCGAAATTCAGTGGATTCTTCCCTGACCCATTCCACATCAAGATTCATATTAATTAAACCAGGAGTGTTTGTGTAATGCTGCTAACTTACAAACAAACGCAGATGAAAACAGAACCTCCTTGGAGGCAGTAATAACAAAATGTTACATAGTTGTCTTGGAGTGATGGGAGTACATCTCTAAATTCTAATAAGGTATTTCCAGAACTGTGAAGCCAGAGACGAAACCCTTATTCAATCAAACCCTCGAAATACCGTGAAAAGGAGGATTTATCTGACAGATACTTCCTCCAGAGGAACAATCACCCGTCTGAAAAAGATGAACGTGGACGTTTATTTGAATGCTTATGATTCCTCCACAGAAAGAGCGAGAGGCTCATTCTGCGAAACGTGCGAGAAAACCCATCAGCTCATGACATCCATCTCCGCAGTTCCACTCACATTTTCTTTCCTTTGCTTGTAATTGATTTCTTCTTCAATTTATTAATATGGCCTGAGGAGCGCCTGGAGCGCAGCGCTAGTTATCCGAGGCCCACCAGGACCCCGATCTGCGCAGATGAGCCTCGTTAATACGAGGGTTCAAGTAACGTATTGATTACAGAATCGATGTGGGTTTCTCTGCGCGTTGCTCACATGATTACTATAAAATGAAAAGGCATTAAGCAATGAGACGAGGCCAGCTTATTTCAAATCATTTTGCTTCAATCTAAACTTCTAGCTCTTCCTTGATTGATCGTGTGTAAATCCTTAACACAAACCTTTCATAACAAGAAGGGATCAAGAAACATTGATCACCAGATAACTGTTTTTCAACACCTCAAGGTTTTATTGATTAGGCGCTGACTGTTGTTTCCAACAAGTGGATCTGGTAATAAGCGAAATTTTGCACAAATAAGAAACACGCTGAAGAATCTGAATGACTGAATATCTGCATTATACATCAATATGTGGCATTTATTTTTCTTTTATACCTTTGGTGACATCAGCAGAGGTGTCACTGGGAGCAACCATGTTTGAGGGGAGCAGTGCTAAGTTTAATCATTATTATTTGCCATAATTTTTATATAGGCTTTCAGTCAATCTTCAAAATGTAAGTTTACACAGTGACAAATGACTTTGCTTTTTTAAAGTTGGTTCTAATAGATGACTTTCACCAACGTGTTTCCAGGAGAGGTGTGACTAGCAAGAATGGTACGGTCTGGGTCTATATAAATGCATGAGATGTGTAGCCATTTTTGTTGCTTTACGATGAACTGAGCTTTGTTGACTCAAGCTGAGTTAGTATTTTTTGGTATTTTCATTACTTGTGTAACATGCCAGATATTTTTGTAAGAGAATAAGTCTCTTCAGGTCATCATGCAGAGCGTCTGACCTTGTGGCCTTGACAAAATGGATGTGAACCTGAAGTGGATCATGTGGTAAACCATTATTATTCTCTTCTATTGTTACTAAGGTTAAGGTTTTTTTACTTAGTTTTATTCATAAATAACAAAGGCAAGACCAAGCAAAAACACAAATAAAAGCAATAAACCCAGTTGTGAGTATTTTTCAATGAGGTGATTTGGCGTCCCCCGTTAGCAGCAGTGGACTAGAGGGAGAGCGCACCCTTGGGGAAGGACTGTGCATCTCCCAACATTCCAGAGGATAGGGGTTAGTTTTCTTTACCCAACCCTATAAATATATCCTACTATAATCAATAAAAACACAAATTCATGCTAGGATGCATTTGGCAGTAGTAACAGAGATACAGAGCAGCTCTTAAAATAATAATAACAACCCTTAATCAGCCAACAAAATACTTGTTTTTGTCTTTTATACAATAAATATGTCGAAAGGAAGTAGTAAATAAAAGATGTCTACACAAACCACAACATGGAAACATAGAAGATCAGGTCCATCATCAGGCCTCATCAGTGCACTGGGCCTTGGTCCATCTCCACCCTCAGCGGGTTAGTTTGAGTGCAGTGGGATGAACGTTGCAGATGTCGAACCAGTGGCGATCCACCTCCCTGTGTGGCAGCAGGCCGTTCCGGGGCAGAGAGGGCCGGCGCCAGCGATGGCGGCTGCCCACCACCTGCCAGAACTGTGAGCCCTTCAGCAGGAACACGGCATTGTGGGTATAGGAGAAGTAGGCAGCGTCGATGTTGCCATCTGGATGGTCTCCGCTCACCACTGCGGGGAAAACTTCTCGGATGTTCCTGGGGAAGCCTCGTGCCAAGCTGTTGGCTTCCACGCCGAATGCGTACACCTGTTTGAACAGATAATTGTTCACCATCTTATTCAGTGATTTAATTACACGAAAACAAATCACAGGGGAAGCCTGACAAGTTTGTTCGCTTGCGGAGGAACACTACATGAGCTTGGGCTTTAAATTATTGTAAATGTCTGTTCTACAAACCAGCTTTGTTAGATTACAAGTCATATAAAGAACAAGGACTTAAACCAGAGAAAGATCAAAATCTCTAAGGAGCCCCTGGGCAAAAACATGCTCTTGCTCCCCCCCATGGAGACTTCCTACCAGGAAACAAGTATAATGCCCTTGGTGCATCACATATGTAGCCTGCTGACTCCTCATTTCTGTTACATACAGGGCACAGAGCAGATGTTACATGGCAGCTTCATTACAGTATTAAATCATTCATTACTGTATCCAGAAACCAAACAGTAGCCCCATGCTGTAGTAATAGACCTTCAGTTTAATTGTGTGACTTCAGAAAATGATTGACGACGATGTAATATTACTGAATAAAGTCATAATATTAATATTAATATAAAAACCCCAAAAAATCTGGCAATAAGTCGTAAGTTGTAATAATATGACTTTATATATTACCTAATTCTCAGAACCCTAATACCCAAGCGTAAGTATCTGGTGTTATATGAAATTCTTTGACAAGTTTGCAATTAATCAATTACAAATATTTAAAATGCATCGAAATGTTTCCTGGGACTCTTGTGCTGCCTGAGTGTCTTTGACGGGCAGTTGCCTACTTGAGTCATGAATGAACTCCAGTCGCTTCTCTCTCGCACCAACCCCAAATCTACTGTTTCTGATTATGACCCAGTCAATCTAACCTTCACCTGCTCCCTTTGTACTTTGCCATTTGTCACAGAGGAGGTTTTGTATTTATATAGCGCTTTTTTAGTCTTGATGACCACTCAAAGTGCTTTACAGTGCAGTTTTACATTCAGCCATTCACACAAACATTCATAGAGTGCATCTATTCGCAGCACTTTGTTATTCTATGGGGGGGGGCCATTCAGGGTTCAGCATCTTGCCCAAGTACACTTCGGCATGCAGATGGGTCAGACTGGGGATTGAACTGCCGACCTTCAGGTTGGAGGATGACCACTCTACCCCTCAGCCACAGCCGCCCTAAGGGTGGGGTCTTACCAGCGTGTTTTTGAAGAAGTAGATGTGGGAGTCTCTCCTGTCGTAAAAGGCTGAGTCGATGGGACCGGACACCCCGGGGAAACCTTCAGAGATTAACCTTGGGTAGCGATGACCTTCCGGGTCCTGTCTGAACACCTTGTCGTTCTCGCTGTCGTACCTCCAGAACCGAGTACCTGCTCAAAACAAATACACTCCTTCAGTATTCTCTTTTTTTTTAAAAAGGGCCACCCTCACGATAAGTGTGATATCTGTACCTTTAAAGAAGTAAACAGCATCTCTTCTCCTGGACCACACATGGACACAAGCATCTATTCCGTCCACGGGAATCCCACGCCAGCCGGCCTGCAGGGCCACTGGGTCTCCATAACGGGTCCGGTTGGTTCTGTTCTCATACAGCCAGTACCAGCCGTCTCTCATGAAGTAGGTGTTGAAGCGTATGGCCACCTCCCCGTAGGGCGTCTTCTCCTTCCTGATCCAATCGAACACTGTGTTGAACCGACCTCTACAGGCGCCTGGGGAGGGAGAAGTGGGCCTGGGTGTCAGTCTGTGTAAATGGAACTGAACCGTATTGACCTCATGAATGTGTGTGTGAGTGTAGACACTAGATGGTGCTGCAGCCACGTACCATAGAGGTGCTGTATGGCCTTCCTGTCCGTCCAGTCCATCTCGAAGCCGGCCTCGTGTGGCAGATAGCTGGGCTGCATTATAGATCCAGTTCTGTATATGTGGGGGAGACCTAAGACGTGGCCGATCTCATGAACTGCCACCTGCAGGAGGTTCGAATATCAAAACAAAGCTGCACCTGTACTTCACATTACTGATGATTCCTCTGGGGTACACTTACTTTGAGGAGGCTGATCCCACTGCCGGCGTTGGGACCGGTGAAGTGCTCATCGTCATCAAAGTGTATATCACCCAGGAACCAGGCGTGGGCAAATTCTTGACCTGTGCCGTCAAACCTCTGATTGCAGCCGAGATGCCTTCCTGTGTGGGACAGGGAATTTAAATAAAGATGCACTGTCTCCTGTGTTTGTTGGAATAAAAATAATGTCCACATGCAGTCAAGTGGAAATGGGTATTTTCTACATTTCTCCTATTTAAAATAATGTAGAAATGTCAGACTAACCCCTAACCCTCTGTTAAAATTTGAGTGCACAAGTTTTACTATTAAACTCTAATCATGTGTTCCATTCAAGTAGTAAAATAAAAAAAGAATTTATCGTCTCCATGAAAATAGGCCATATTGAGTTTGAGTATATGAATATATATTTCTGCTTCCCTGTTTGGGACAGAGAATGTTTAGAAAGGTGCATTGTCTTTTCTGTTTGTTTGGACATAATAATGTCCCCATGCAGTAAAGTGGAAACTATTTAATTCAGCTCCTAATGAAAGCTGTTTTTACTATATATACTGTTTTGGCATATAATTACATTTAAAAAGTGAAATGTGTAGTTTCTGCAAATATCTGAGTGAACAAATGAGTTCTACTATTAAGATATTAAACAATATCACCGATGTGAAAATATTGTGTTGGGCTTCATACGTATTGGCTGAGAACTACCTGTTCCAAAGCCCAGCCTGATGTCCACATCCTCCAGCGGGGAGCGTGTGTCCTCCACGAACTCCAGCGGCGACACCTCGCTCCACATCCTGAAGGCCAGTCTGAAGATGTGCCTCTGCTCCTCGACGGACAGCTGGCTGCTGTAGCCTTCTCCAATGAGCCTCCACCTCAGCACCTTCTTGGAGAAGGCCATGTAGCCGGTCTCGCTCACATCTCTCCTGCGTCTGTGTTTGGACACGAGGGCGGCGAGGTGGCGTTTCCTGCGTCGCACTGCTTCACTCTGACCTGTGTTCACACTGATGTTCCCCCCTTGAGAGTCTGTGATGAGACGATCTGAGCTGTTCGCTAGAGAGGTGTCAGTGAATAAGTTCGATCCCTGTGTGTAATTCATGCTGGTGTCACTGGAAATGCCCGAGGGGACACTTTGTGTGTCATTATTATTGAATAAGTCATCTTCAGAGGAGTCTGCGGAACCAAAAGAAGCATCACTTGTTCCACTAGTTTCTGTGCTGCTACTATCTGTGTCATTAAAGGCATCATCAGGACTCATTTCCATATCTGAGGTGCTGCCGTCCTCAGCTGCTTCAGGGGCGTTCAGGTCCAACTCCATGTCAGGAACCCCGCATCTGGGCTTGTTCATGGCCAGCTTCGTGGTCTCATCGAACAGGCCTGTGACAGGCAGGCCCGACAGCTTCTGGAACTCCTTCAGTGCAAAAATAAAGGCTTCGCTCTCAGTTGGTCTCTTGTGGCCATCTTCATCGCCGTCCTGAGGGTCATCCCTCGACTGAGGCCCCGAGGACCCCTCCTGTATCGTGGCTTGGAGTTCACCCAGGAGGTCGTCATTAAAATTCACGTCTGACTCTTCAAACTGGATTTCCTCCCAGTTCACTGGCTTCATGAATCCATACCTGGAGAGAAATACCTACAAGAGAGGAGTTAAAGCCTATTTGGGTCCTGTAATGTATCTTGAGACGTGTAATCAAGCAGATGTGACGGTTTAAAAGAGAATGAATTTACCTCTGCTGTGTATGTGTCTGTTATGACCTCGGCTTGGTGAGAGCTGAGGGTCTGCACGTCAGAATGATCCCGACTGTGGAAAAGTTTCTCTGCATCAGCGGAGCTAATGCTCGTCCAAAAAAGCAAAATGATCAGCTGGGTAGAAGTCAGCATCGTGGCGTTGGTTCACTCCCGAGATTAAACAGAAGTCAAGGCAAGTGAGCAGCGAGTGCTTTAAAGGCAAATCCTGACTGTAGCCGCACCCACGTGAAGGTGCGACTCTCTGGAGATGTCCCTCTTGTCTCACCTCGGGGTGAAAAGTAAACCTGTCTTTTGACTGGATTGTGTGGACGTGTGATACACGCTCCACTGACTTTAAATGGACTGTTAGATAGACGTGAAGCACTTTGCTTTCATGTGGACATGAAAGTGACAGTGTTTTAGGACAACCATGACCTGTGCCACACAAACACACACACGGACACACACACACACACACAAACACACACAAGATACACACTTCGAGTGTTTTACAGAGAATAACCACCATGAACAAACCGTCCCAACAACAAACGGACCCAAGTTTATTTTTGAAAATAATCACTCACTTGTGTTTAACATAAATAAATACACAATCCTATTCACATACATTGCTGTGGCCTCTCTGGCACAAGACGCCACTTTTTTCTCTATGGCGAAGTATATCTTAAATAAACATTCATAAATTGCAAGATAAGAGCGTAAAGTTAAACAGGCAAACGGCAACACAAATAAATAGAATATAAAAAAATATAGAGAATTTAAGTGGATGATTTTAAAGTGGCTGTGGTTGAAGAGCTTTGGCCATGGCTGCAGCCAGGTGCTCCGCTGTTGGCTTCTCTGCCGTGCAGCTGACACACAGGCCTTCTGCCGTCATCGCGTCTTGTGTGGTCGGCCCTATGGCTGCAAACTGGAAACACAGATATATAAGTGACAGTAAGAGGAATGGACGAACTGCCAATGGCTGTAGATTCCTTCAATTTGTGTGCGTGCGACTGAATGAGGAGGCTTTACCTTTATTTCCGTGACGTGTTCACCCGACAACTTCCGCAGCACTTCCAGGCAAAACTTCACTCCTGATGGGCTGAAGAAAGCCACGCTGGCCGGGGTGCCCTGTCAACGCACAGACAAGGTGAGCACTTTCACCACAAAATGTGTTCTCCAACGTGTGTTCAGTGTTTTTACCTCCTCTGTAAAGTAGTTCTTCAGGTTTTTCTCCAGATCTGGATGTTCGGCTGTTTGATAGACAGTCAGCGTCTCCAGGGGCACTCCTGGAAACAAAGACATCGATCCCCACAGTTAGAAAGGTAGCGCAAATTACTGTTTTATAATTAGTATAACCCCAGTGGGACTTTCACCACCTTGAGTTTTAATGGTGAGGCCCAAAAGAGGGGGGGGGGGGGGGGGGGGGATGCTTACCGCTTTCCCTCAGAGCCGTAGGCAAGACTTCTCTCTTGATTGAGCCACAGGGGAAAAAAAGTGGTGGAATATTTGTGTCCTCTCCTACGATGAGAATTAATTTAAAGGTCAGATTAGTTACCAGAACAATCAAATATTCTTAAATTAAGTGAACCCCGATGACACGAGGATAAAATAATATCCTACGTTCAATGATGAGACGTGATAGGACCTCTGCCGTCCCCGTGTCCTCCCCCAAAGGATTCAGACCTAGATTTCGTACTGTGGGTTAAACACAAAAGGGATGAATAACGTATGCAATGGTGAAATCATGCACATATAAAAATAATAATATAAAAAACAGCTGACGTTGATCATGAACAAAGAAGGTGAGACACACATCAGGATCGTGCTGCACCTGTGTCACAGCAAACTGTCACTTGTGTACAACCTATTTTCTAAATGACTGAGGGCAGTCACATCACTTCACACGTGCCCGTGAGCACCAGGTGCCGGACACACTCTGCTGCAGCGGGCATTGACACAGAGGAGGTCTATAACAAGCACTATGCACAAAGTCTGGCTTTTAGATAAAACATGTTCAGGGAGAAAAGTGTTTTCAGTCTCACCTAAAGCAGCAGTTGCCTTCCCGACCACATAGATGGACTTGGTGTTCCATGTGTCTTTCACAGAGCTGTTCCACTCTAATTAAGAATTAGGAGAAAATTGATCATTTAATTAAACTTGAATTAAATTGTTTTATAGATCATTTAGCAATCCAGACATTTATATGCTATCTTAACACGTGCTTCCAGGGGATTGCTATCATTGTGAGGTGTTTGTATAGTTTTCTGTTTAGTCTCACCCTCCCTTCTTTCTTCTGCTTCTAAGCACATCCTCACGGCCTCTACCGCTCGGGGACTGGTGAATACAAGTCCTCCGTGCTTTTCTGGTTGGAAAAGCTACAAAAATGAAAGAACAAACGTGAGATATAAGAACACAAGTGACCAATACATTGAATTTATTGTGAGTTATACTGCCCCAGTGTAATTTACCATGTCCGACAACGTGTTTAAGGAGACAAACTTAAAAGACAGCACAGGGATCAAGGTGGCTTTGTGACCATGGGACGCCAGCTCCTGGAGAATTAAATGAGAGGATATGCAACAAAAACGTATTAAAACCTGTCAAATGCTCCAGATCATTACACGCAAGTTCCTGTGGAGAAAACCGGTCTCTACCTTGATGTAAGGATCAGGCTCAGTCCCTCCATCTCTCGGTTCTTTCAGGAGCAGCACGTGCATCTTGTTAATAACCTTAACAAACGGAGTATTGATCAAATAAACGAGCAGAAAGCAGGGATCAGTGTGAAGACAGCTGTGGGACCTGCACAGACCCAGAGGACAGTGGGTGTGAAGGACACAACGAGCTCAGCTACACCCTCAAACTGCCATGTGCCTCGTGCTGATAACGAATATGTTCACTCACGATTATTGCACAGTAATCAGGAAGTGAATAAACAGTTTAAACTCTTGTGTGCAGCTGAAACATGTCCTGCTGCCCTGTTGTTGTTTACATTAGCAAGACACGCGAACACGATAGCCCCGATCAGCTGTTCCCTGAACAGAAGCTACCATCTATACCCGGAGAGCATATTTAATCTTTCTAGTGTTATACGAAGATGTGTATGTGCAACATGCGGTTATAAACACTAAATGATACACGCAATGCAAGTACCTGGAGTTGTTCCCTATGGTTGTTCCTACAGCTGAGCGAGTGACGACTCCAGCCGCGGTGGAGAAAGGGAAGATTAAACAGTCACTATTTCACTAACCTTTTAAAAAAGCGTTTTATGTCATAAATAAAAACACACATAAAGTTATAAACATAATTAATGCTAATAAGTGATATGGTTATCTATTTATAGCAGTACCATAGTAGTTTTAATAAAGTATAAAAGGCGGCCACCCCTTATTCATAAATGGTTCCTTCCGTTTAACCAACGTCAAACCGGAAGCCATTGTGGCTCCGCGCTAGTCGGCTAGTCGTGTACATTCGGAGCCGTAATGGCGTCTTCACTGTGTCACTTTCACCGGATCTCACTCCCCCTCAGGATGCACTTTAACACTCCGTGCACCGCCCACTCTCAGTTGACACGCGTGGTGTGTAGGTCTTTTCGCAGGCAGCATGGCGTCGATGGCAAAGAAGCGAGCGGTGGGTCTGGGTGAAAACCCCAAGGAGGGCGACAGCAGCTCCGACGAGAGCCGGGATGAGGAGGGCGATTCCGGGCAGGAGGACAGCGAAGCGTCGGATGAAGAAATCAACGAGGTGAATTAACCCAGAACACGCGTTCTCTGGCCTCTGCTAACTAGCTAGCAGGCTAACCCAGCTGTTATTTTCACTATGAAGTATTTTAAATAGATATTTAAGATGTAACGTTATTATATGAATGGAAATATACTTAAAACTATTCACAGTACCCGTTAACAAACCTGCTTAGGATAAACTGGACTCTGGAACTAAACGAATTAGTTTCTGTTATTGTCGCAGCAACGAAAGTAGTCCCCATTAGTGACTTGCTAAATGTTATTCTTAGTTTTTAACTGTTGTGTTTTCTTCCTGTTCTCCAGGAAATCACTGTGGACTTCGAGGCTCACACGATCGCAGCCAATGACTTCAATGGCGTCAAGAAGCTGCTGCAACAGGTCAGTGTGGGACAGTGTGTTCGCCCCCTGAGCACTTTATTAGGAACACCACCATAACACTGCACAGGGTTCCTCTCTGCTCCCACGAGGAGCCTCGAGTGTTTTTGTCTCGATCTCCACGAGCTCAGACATTCAATCATTTTATTAATTTCTAAATGATAAATTGAAAAGTTAAACGATAAATAAACAGAAAAAAGTTTACAAACACGTGATGTGGATATGAAACACTTAATGATTTATCTAAATATTCGAAAATGGCTGATTGCATCACATTATTTCTGCACAGGGCCAGAAGATAACATTAGTCTATATTTTGGCTTTTTGATTTTCGATAGCAATGAGTAAATGTCACAGATGTAAAGTGTGATTATCTAAGTTGCTGCATCTTGTCAGCTCCAACAAGTCTCACCTTATTCCCATGACTCCTCATCAACAAGCTGTTTATCTGCAGTTTGACTGACTTGCATGAAAGAGCAGACGAACGGGTGTTCCTAATAAAGTGCTTGGTTGTATGGTAGCTTGTTAATGTTATGTTTTGAGGCGAAGCGTGACCTCCCTTCTCTTGTGTTTGGACACAGCTCTTCCTGAAGGCTCATGTAAACACCTCAGAGATCACAGACCTCATCATTCAGCAGAATCATCTTGGAAGTGTCATCAAGGTGAGTGGCTCAGCTGTCTCATCTCATTTAACAATTCGAGGGTTGCAGCTCTAACGTGTATTCACATCCTCCTTCTCTTTTTTTCCAGCAAGCGGAGGTACCAGAGGACAGTGACGACGACGACCCAGACGAGGTGTTCGGGTTCATCACAATGATCAACCTGACGGAGAGGAAGGTAAACAGCGGCTTTTCAAACAGGCTTTTATTATAAACCGTTGGCCATTCATTTTTAATTTCAGTTGTATGTGTGTCTGATTCTGCTGGCAGGATGTGCAGTGTGTGGAGGAGGTGAAAGATCTGCTCGTGGATCAGTGTGAGAAGAACGCCACCCCCAGCATGACAGAGCAGCTGGAGCAGATCCTCAGCGACAGCAGCAAGCCCGTGGGGCTCCTGCTGAGCGAGCGCTTCATCAACGTCCCCCCACAGATCGCCCTGCCTCTGCACAAACAGCTCCAGTGAGTTCTTGCTCTGTCCTCGTCTGTCCTCCCGCGTATGTTCTTAAAAGGAGAAATCTATATATAATAGAATCTATATAAAGCCTAAGTAATGATTGAATATAGGGTAAAAAGGTTATGGTCTTTTGAAGGTCTAGTGTGCATGAAAGTAAAACCAAATGTAACTCTGTCCCCCAGGGAAGAGATAGCTGAAGCTCAGAGGACGAACAAGCCCAGTGGGAAGTGTCACTATTGTCTGATGATCAGCAAGACCTGCAAGGAGGCAACCAAGAGCATCCCAGCCAGAGGAGGAGCACCCAAAGAGGAGTACTTATTTGTAAACGCAGAGGAGGAATTCTTCTATGAGGTAAATACAAGCAAAGCATGCAGGATAATAAACACGGACTACGCAGATACTGTAATATGATAATAATTTTGTACTTCAGATGCAGTTTCTTAATTGCTCAAGTTTTGAATGTGATGTAAAACACGTCTAAATGTTCTTGTAGTTCTAAACGCTGTCTGTTTTCTCCTCTTAGCAAGCCATCATGAAGTTCCACTTCTCAGTCCAGGACGAGACAGACTCCTGTTTGAGCGGCAGATGGTCGTTTGAAGACGTCCCCATGAAGCCCTTCAGGACGGTGATGCTGATCCCTGCAGACAGATTCCCCATCATCATGGACAAACTCAAGGAATACTTAACCGTGTGAACCCCACAGAAAACTAAAGCCACCTAAGTACACACTGAGGACTCTCAGGGTCATGGTTCACTTCTACAGCAGTGTCACTATTGTAAAGAGGGTTTTTTTTCTACAAATTCCAGGTTCATTTAAGAAACGAGGCTGAAGGATATGCTCGGCTTGTAGTGCAAAAATATACAACTGTTACATTGTGAATAGAAGTAGAACAGCACGGTCATGTTTCTTACAGATGACAAACCATGCGTTTATGAAATTGGTAATTTTGGACTCTAGTCTCAGTGGATGGAGAAGGAAAAGGGGTTATGTGCTAATTTCGTCACATGGTTTACTAATTTGACAACAGTTTCAGATTTGTCTTTGAAACCTGGTAGAAAGCTTATTTGTAACCAATTTGATCTGGTTCAATTTGCTATTAAATCATATATATATACTATCATTTGTGTTTGTCGATCAATTTATATTAATCATGTACCTCACAAGATCTCTTGACTGATTACTGATTGTCATAGATCTGCATGTCAACTCACCCGTGTTTTCTTTGCATAATGACCAAGGTGAAGGAGGTGACAATGGGCCAGGTTCTCTTTTTGAATCTGCCTCCTTTGGTTTCATGATGTGACATGTCTGTTTTCTTTAAAGAGCAGCGAGCATCTGCTGCTCTTTAAAGTCTAAATATCTTCACGTTGTTTCCATAGCGACAGCACATAATGAATCTAGAAGAACTCAGATAGCACAAACTCCCACCAAGACCCAACAGCCCACTTACAAAAACACATTCAAATTCACTAACGCAGATTTTTATTTTGATCTGCACCAAATCAAGAACACTCATATCTGTTTCATCAAGATCAATGAATTATTCTGACAAATGTTGCGAAAACGCTCTCAATGTCACAGAAAGTGAAAAAAAACCACCCCTGGCTTTGCTCCCTGATCTGTATCAACATTTTTACGAGTTCGTCCCTGAACCGCATCCTTCCACCAAGTTTTGTGTTGATGCATCTGATAGATTTTGTGTAGTCTTGCTAACTACGAGACAGTGAAAACAAAACCTTGGAATGAAGAAACTTCCTCAGATACAAAATCAAGAGAATACAAGACTACGCATTGTTTTAGATCACAACTGATAAAAGTGGTCTGTGGTTTGTTTACTTACGTCAACTCACTAGAAAACACCACCTTCGAAATAAGTGGGCATGTTGTACATGACACCATCAAAACAACTTTGAAGCAACAATTATTACAATAGTTGTTTTTCATTGGCTATAAATATTTTACAAGCATTTATTCATTTGACGTTAAGACACAAAGTTCTCAGCTCATTGAATCACACATCTGTCGTAGCTCTGTGGCATCACCGCACAGCCGCTGCCGGCCTCGCTGCTCAGTGAAGCATCTTTCTGCTTCTCGTCTTTTCGTTTTCTGTTTCCGTCTGGGTCCAACAGGCCTTGCAGTATTTCTTTGCTCTCGCTAAGTGGCAGATTGTAGAAGAAGTAGAGCGGCGCCATTTGAATGAACCTAGAAAAGATGGAATAACACGACTGAATATGGTCAACACAACAAATCCTAAAAAAATAACTTCTGCAGGGGTTTAACAGAGGTTTAAAAAGATTATAACTAAATGCCTAAATTTGACTATTATTATAAAAGCATCAAAAGATTTGTCCCACGAGCGCGGCGAAAAAAACAAAACCCACCAGAACTCAGATGTAATCGGCTTGTGCACACGTTGTTTTGGTCTTAAAAAGAGGATTGACTTACACTTGTGGGGACATTTCAGACACTGTTCTCATGTAGTTGTTCTCTGACAGAGTGTACTCATGGAAAACCACCCACTCCGGGAGCCCGAGCTTCTGCGACTGAGCGCCATAACCGGAGTGCGGGTGAACCTGGGCCATGTGCTTGTGCGTCAGAATGAAGTAGTTTCCTGCTCCGTCTACATCTCGAGCGATCTGCAGGGGGGGGGGGGCAAAAGAAGATGGTGTAAATGTGGATTCAGTTGAGGAGAGAAGATTCATCAATGCTGACACATAGTTTCCGTATACCTGCATGAAGAACCCGGCCAGCAGAGCCCTTTTCAGGTTGAGCGTGTTTGTCCTGGTTCCAAACGAGGGGTCCGACATGGGAAGCTCGATCCGCTTCAAAGTGTCGGTCAGCTCCGATCTAATGGCCTCGGCTTTCTTCAGGGCAGAGTGATCCAAGAAATAGTCCTGGCACCACTTTTCAGAATTGATGTCTGGTGGAGAAAATGCATTACGATGGCGTTTTAGAAACAGGGTCTTAGAAGAGACAACGCTTGGATCACGTCCTCGAGAATTAAATGAAATTAAGCTCTTTTAAATCTGTAGTAGAAACAAACCAGTGACAGGAGGAAATGAATGATGACATCTTGCTGAAGATTAATCCACCGTTAATAGGATTTATTTAAATTCTCAATGTTAATACCTTGTTTTTCTTTTTTGAAGATTTAATTATCTTCATATTAGTTGGATACCAGGCTTCCCCTCTCTTGTATGATTTATTTTTATTCCTGGTGAGGTGACGTGTAAAAGCACATTGAAGGGGCCTCAGTGCATTGTCTTTTTTAGAGAAACTTTTTTTGGTATGTTCAATGTTACAAGGATTACGTTTTTCATACATTCAATAAAAGATCAGTGAGGACGAATCAGGGCCAGTGTCTGTAGCGCCACAAACGCAGCATGATTAAAAGAGTATGAGTGTAGTGGTTCTCTTCTTCAACATTGTCTCACATTGTTCTCTCTGGCTCTGTCTGAACGCGTTGTAGATGTTAATGAGGGTGAAGTGGTCTCCTTCAGGGTGCTGGAACTTCCTGTGACACTGGACAGCTTCATGGCTCAGACCGGCAGGTGGCTTCAGGAAGCAGCTCGGAGCTGAAGGACGAGGACACAACGAGGTGAGCGTCAGTGAGACGAGCCACTCTGACCACAGACCGGTTCAGAGAGAATCTACAACAGCATCCATATGGTGAACTTGTATCGAGTCTTATTCTAGGTGAGCCGCACACGTACCAGACAGCATCGCTGCGATCGTCAGCATCTCACTCACACAGTCGAACTCGCAGGACGCGAGCAGAGCTTTGGCCATCTGAGGCTCCAGAGGGATTTCAGACATTATGATGCCGATCTCGGACAAGTTGCCGTCATCATCCAGAGCTGCGAGGTAGTCGAGCTCCTCTAGCGCCTGCATGAGACCCTCGGGATCTGAGAAAATAAATACAGGAATTATTATGTGTTGTTTGTAAAGGGCAGTGCCCATTAAAAAAAAATGCTTTATTCTTATAAAGACACAAAATTATCTATTTTCAACAAAACCTAAGTGAGGTCTAAGATTCCCAGGGTCCTCAGCAACACACCCGGTGAGTTCAAAGTTGAAATGATGAGCGAATGTCAAGAGAATCGATGTATTTAACTTCTCTCATCTCTATAAAATATATCACATCATAGCTGTATATATAGCAAGGTGTTCATCACCCATATGTCATGATGTGGAGAATTAGTAAAACCCTGAGTTTAGTGCCTCCTAGTGGTAGCATAGAAAACATGCTGCGATAGAGGAAATAAATGGGCGAGAAAAGTGATGCGTAGACATTTACACAAACTTGCACAATAAGAACCCTTTAAGGACTCATGGCTTCAAGTTTTCTATCCCCCGCATTCTCTCACTCAGGAGAATATGAATCATGCCCATCGGGGAAAAGTCATTTTTGTGCCAGAATTCTAAAAGAATGGAGAGATGTTACAATGCATTTGGCGCGTACCTTCCCTTCATTGTACTTGCTTGGCGCCGCCCTAATGAGACGTGTTGTGTAATCGTTAATGAGCTGGCCTCTTTTGAGCCTTGTCCTGTTCATGTGAGGGGAGGTCAGCGCTCAGACAATGGTTGGTCGCAGGGCTCTGTCAGTTCAGCTAAATCATGGCTGACTGGACCCAAACAGCTACACAGAGCAAATTCATCTGTCTTCCTTCAGCCCCCCCCAAAAAAACAACAAAAAACTCCCTCACCGCCTTCGTTTTTTATTAAAGGGTGGGAGAGAGGGAAGCTGTCTGTGGGGAAATGTAACTCAAAAATAAAATGTAGTCATGAGTCGCGTTCCAGTGGTCACTTGTCCAAAGCCCCCCCCCCCCCCCCCCCCCCCCCCCCCAAGGAGGATACTTCACCTGGTCGGTCGATGAAGTCGCACTGTCCCAGGCCGGCTATCTCCATCCTTTTTAGGAAAAGGGCCGTTGGCGTGATGTTAGACTCCAGGATCTGTGGTGTGTTCTCTGCAGGAAGCTGACTCTCCTCTGGATACAGGCAGAAACATTTACCTGGGAAATAAATTGAACCCAATTCAGTGAGACAACGAGGTGATGGTGGTTATTTGATTTATTATGTCATAGTTTGACTTTCAAATCATCAGAAACAAACATTTTCAACCTTTTCCAATGGTTCAACTATTCTCCAGCACCAGGTCCATTACACATACCTGTTGGCCCAGACAGCTGCTTGCGTAGGTCTGCCTGACATTGACTGATGGGTTCAAGAACCTCGGAGTTGGCTCTTATTCTTGGATTGTACACCTACAGTAGGAGGTAAAACCCAAATACTAATTAATATCAACATAATACTTATTTATGTGCATGTTCGCCATTGCTTTACGAAATGCTTTACCATCTTTTTCTGGACTCCTGTGTCGATGACAAAGTTGAGGGACTCTATCGCCCAACACCTGTCCTCTCCCTGCTGGGTGGAGAGGAAGACTCTCCTGGACGTCTTTGAGTCTGTTTGCTTGGTCAGGAAAGGCAGTAGCCCTCCCTGGCCTGGGCACAGGACCACGGGCACCATCTCGCCCAAGTCCGCTCCCAGCCTGGTGCCTTCTCTCTGGAGGATGCTTTGGGCACAGCGGGCCTCCTAAAAGTAGAGGATTGTTAAACCAGTCTTAGCTCTGAGCTCAATGGAACCACTCGTGAAAAATTGCAAAAACAATCTCATACCTCGTCTGAGGCAAAAAACACGACAACGTCTCCGTCCTCTTTGGCTCGATGGATCTCCAGCACCAGCCTCAGCGCCGAGTAAAAGTAGTCCTTGTTGTGGCCACTGCAGTGGACCACCTCGGCAGGACACGAGGCCTCCAGGTTGATGAGAGGTACGCTGCCGTATCGTTTCAGCAGCTTGTCAGCCATGGGCTGGACGGCGAGGACCACCACCCGGAGATCTGGCCTCTGCAGCAGGATGTCCTTGAGGAGACCCAGCAGTATGTCTGTGCTAACGGTCCTCTCGTGGGCCTGGTCGATAATAATGGCTCCGTAGTGCTCCAGGAAAGGGTCTGACATCATCTCTCTCAGCAGCATGTCATCAGTGCAGTATCTGGGTGATTAAAGCCACCAGAGGAGTGTTATGAAATAAATAACTTGACAGAAGCACAAGTGGCAACTAAGGATTATAGCAATAATATATGTATAAATCTATCTACTTGACACTTCTAATAGCGAAGTTTTGGCCGTTTAGGGCCCGAAGAAGCAAGTTTGGAACATTTCTAAGCTTTTATGGCGGGTAAACAGTTACTTCATTGCATATCCAGCATTATCACTCTTGGAGTTGGGATACTGTCCACCTAGCCTTCTGAAATGTAAGTCTAACATTCACTCACTCTATTTTAGCTCCATTTTTGGTCTCCACCTACTCCTGAGAAAAACGTAGCTGTCAAATGTGACACACAATTTTAACAAGCCAGTAACAAACAGTTTGTCTAGTGTTAAGTGCTGAGCACAGGTGTCTGTGGCGCACAAACACAAGGCCGTAGAAGCCTTGGGCAGATACAAAATAAGCTAACACTCGCTAAAGCTCAGTAAAGTTGTGAAGCTGCAGGTTTGGGTAATAATTCTAAGTTTATCACAAGCAACTTTGCTCAAATTGTTTTCACGTTATTTGGTTTCATGTAAAATACAGAATTAGATTTATTCATATTCACAGAATTTGCAAGCAAAGTCGGTCTATCTAACCAGGGGACAACAAATCCAACCTTCTCCAAGAGTGGCCCCGGTTCTACAGGAAAAGCATTAAAGTCTGCAAATAGCTGCACTGTATGAATGTGTGTGAATGGCTGAACGGCTAAACTGCACTGTAAAGAGCTTTGAAAGGTTATCAAGACTAGAAACACACTATAAATACAAACTATATACCATTCCCTTTTTCAATATATGATGATGGGCATATAAGACATCGAAATTGTATATTTAATTTAGACAGAAGCTGAATCTTCACTGGACAACATCTATCAGTATGTGTGAGTGTGTGTATGTGTGTGTATGAGTGTATGTGTGTGTACCACCCATCTGCTGAGGAGCAGAGGGCTGGAGCAAACTAAGAGTGACAGTGATAGTTTGTGGATGATGTTAAAGTGTCAGCCTGCGCTGCTGCTGCCGGCTGTGAAACAGACCGGGAGCTTGTCACAGACCTCAGGACCGTGTCGGAGGAGCAGCAGGTCTCCAGAGGGATGGTGTAACCCACTTCGTGGCCGATGTTCACGTCCATTTCATCAGCCACGCGCAGGGCCAGGTCCACGGCCTGCTGCCTGTTGGTCTGCGTGCACACGACCATGCCATGCTGGTACTGGGCAGACAGGCAGAGCTCTGCGCACCACTGGGGGATCTGAGAGAGAACAGTCACTGGATGTCTTTACAGTGCTTTGGATTATTTCTTCTCCATTAAACAGAACATTTTTCTATTTATTTACATCATTCCAGTTCTCCCTGGCAGGGATCCTTTCAGGATGGCACTGACGGCTTTTGTTTAAGCACACAGCAAAACAAACACTGACAGGCTATATCCTCTGGTATTATCGCTCATAATGCAAAAATGCTTTGGCAGCATGTGGCGGCTCCAGCGGATCAGGGCTTAGCAGCAGGAGGTCCCCTAACACCCCTGCTGGAGCCTTTGTGCTGGCTGACAGGCAGGCAGGCAGGCAGGCAGGCTGGAGCTGGGACAGCATCCCAGTAACACAACAGCATCTGCTGAGCTGGGCAGCTTGTTCACACTGACTCACATCATAGGGAGCTTTGGTTTTTAAAAGAACATCCCTGAGAATCAAAACTATGTGGAAGACAGAAGTTGTGCTGAGAGGCAGATGAAGGTGGAAATACTGGATAGAAAAAAAATACTTTGCAGAGGATCTACTGTACTTCAAATAAGTCATGGGGAGCTTTTCAAATGTGCGGTTAGAGGGGTGGACTGAACATGAGACATAAAGTCATAAAAAGTGGGTTATGTTTTGATATTTGGGTCCAAATGTAAATCTAAAAGTAGCTTAAATATAGATAGATAAAGGAGCTTGATCTATTATTTATAGCTGATGCCCTAAGCCCCCACATAATGACAAATGTAATTTCATCAAATATGACTTTTTTTTAAAGTCCTCCCCTCTCTTCCTCCCAGATAATGCATATCATATGGTCTTACCTGTGTACTCCTCCCAGTCTTGGCTGTCCCACTCACAATAACCAGCTGGTTGCTCACCAGAGCTTCCTCGAACTCAAACCTGAGCTTCCACACAGGGAGGGTCTTCCTCTCCTTCAGCAGTTTGGAGTACCGCGAGGAAAAGGGCAACCCATCGAACTGATTCAGCTCCAAGTCGTCTCCAAAGCCGAACGTCTCTTCCCCGGGACAATCAACATCCTCAGCGCAGACTTCTGCGGTCTCTGCTGGATTATTTTCCTCCGACATGAGAGCGCACGGGTGATTCTTCCCCCCAGGCTACAATTCCATTAAGATTCAATCAGAAAGGTGCTATTTAAAAACCAATTATCCAGGATGGCTCCAATCTGCCGAAACTACAACCTGTCAAAGTTTGGATTTGTCCTCCTCAAGCCTGGCTGGCTGACGCGCGGTGCGCACCGGTGCGTAATTTCTCCTCCATGCAGCGTGGCTCCACACGTGCTCCACGCTGCTTATCGGGCTCCACGGTCAATACTGAGCGGTGTGCATGATCTCGTCATAATCTCCTGAATATTATCCAAACGATCACGTGTTATGCAGCGAGGACTCTCTGATCTGATCCTAGAAATATCTGTCATGTTATGTTGAAAGAAAAACTGAAATATGTTGACAGTGTTTATTGAATAAGTGCAGTATATTGTTTTCAGCTGTAGAAATGATAATGCAATGCCCAGATTCATTTCCACCACTTAAGTAGATATATAAATATATATAATTATAGGACATTAAGTGATAATTATGAGTCAGTAACTTAAGGGATGAAACACCTTTTTAGTGTTTAGAGATAATATCATGATTAACATTTCATAATAAAACAAAACAATAAATAATGGAAAAGAAAGATGTGGACTGTTTTCCACATTTTTCCATAATTTTTTATTTTGAAATCTCTACTTTTTTTTAATTGGAAGCATCTACTTGATTAAGTTGAACCAAAATACACTTACCCATCAACAAATGTACCGTAAGCAGGCTGCAGAGTCACCACCAGGGGACGCTGTTTGCTCCTCTTCACTCCACTTCAACACACCTTTGTCTTCACCTAATCTTCATGTGTCAGCTCTGTTGTCTGGGAAACTATTTCCCACGTGTCTGTGAGGAACCATTAAATGTGGCCTAAATGACTTTTATTGCAAGTATAGTTCAAATATTTAGCACTAAACACATAATTTTGGGCTTTGAATCCCAAAATAAACTCTGACTGGAATTATACACCCTGTAGGCAGGAGTCAGGGTCAGCACCTTCTTATCAGCACATTATATAAAATAATATTTGTTAACACATATATCCCACCTGCATGAATAAAAGCCCTCTCTTCAAAAAACCCTTAGGAAATTACTCTTAGACAGAAGCTCTGACTGTTGAAATAAGATAAACTGTCAGTGTTGAATGGTAAAAACCAATTACACTTGCACGATGCGATTCAGTATTCAATCTCTGGCTTTGTGTTTCAGCTCGAGTGTAAAATAAAAGCCGGGGGCTCTTGACAGAACGGTAACGTTTTATAGACACGTACTTTAAAACTGTTAAAGTGCTCTTTGTGTTCCTATAAAGCCGAGCTGCTGCTGCTTGTGGACGGATGAGCTGATCTCTTCATTTCACAAAAAATCCAAACCACACATGTTCTCCTGTGTTTGAAAAAACAGTTTTTTTTTTACTAATGCTGCTCGAGTGTTGAAAATACCATGATCAGACACAGACACTTGTTTTCTTTACATATGATGTATCAAACAGTCGTCATTTAAAAAAGCATTGAAAAAAACGCGTTCACCTGTAAAGCACCGCACAAGGACCACACATCACTCGAGGACGTGACGCACAGTCAGCTGACGGCACCAGAACACGGCCTCATTAGTACATGGACACATATGGCACTGAGCAAAGTAAACAAAGCCATTGATGTAAAAAGTGGTGCGTCGTTGAAAAAGTATCAAAAGTAAGAAAAGTTCAGTTCGACGTCAGTTTTCAGTTTTATATGTTTGCGAGGAAGCTGTGCGGGGAGGAGATGTTGCTCAATGTGAATGATAACACGCTGCTAAAACATGACATCTTTAAAAAACAATGTTCTGCTTCCAGGTCTGATATACGCAGGAGATTGTATCTAGGATGTAAGTTGGTTTAAAAAATATATATATAAGTGAAGGGGAAAACTGCAGAGGATGATTTGGTCGGTCGGTGCAGGATGGTGCAGTGTGTCCTGGTCGAGTGAATCCATCCTCACCCCATCACCAAAAAAATAAAAGATAGAAAATCCGGACATGGACGCCGTGACCACACACCGGCTTCTTACATGTGATGCCTGCATGTCCGCAGCTTTAAGACAGGCCTCAGCGGCTCCAAGGTTTGAGCCCCGGTGCACGGAGGGGAATATTCCAACACACCTGACCTTTAGTGGAAGCAATACCTCAAAGAAAGCTTCCTCTCTCTCTCTCTCTCTCTGGGGTTCAGATCCACGTAGATCCAATTTGTTTAGATCCACGTTCAGCTCAACCCCCAGCAACCCCCCTGTGTGAGCTTCACGGGGTCCATGATAAGGAAAGGGCAAACAGGTGACATTTCACAATCCCAACTTGACACCTCTTCTTCTTCTTCCAATTCCCACACAGTGTTTTCAGTCACGTTGCAGAGCTGCAGCGGTAACACAACGGTAGAGTTTTCCTTCTCAGAGGCCTTCTCAGTCCGGCTCAAGGCTGCAACACCGTTAAAGCTCAAAAAAAAAAAAAAAACACTGAGCTGGAAATTAGCTAGAAGTGTCTGAAGCTTTCTCTCAACTCAACTCACGCTCTTCCTGCTGTGTGCAGAATAAAACGATCATGTAACAAGTTCCCTTCATTAAAACACATTTCACAACAAACTAAAAACATTTATGCACAATTTCAAATTTCCCTCTTCTTTATAAAAATGAGTGGATGTGGACAAAAAAAAGTGAAATTGATGCAAACGACAAATTGACATGTACGTTGTAGTAAAAGTGTCTGGCACAGTGCACTGCGTGGCAATAAATACAGAATATAAATACTTTACATGTACCTGAGCTCAGACTCGTAGCACCATTCAGAGACAGAGCACCAAAGCAACACGGCAGATCTCCTGATTCAAAACTCAGGGAAGCCACCATCTTCTTTTCTTTTTTCTTTTTAAAGGTTTTCAGAGCTTCCACATAGTGCAATTTCTATTTAGGGTCTTCATCACAGCAACGTCCCTTTTTTCGGTCAAAGTCTCAGCTGCTGTATTTGACGTTGGCAACAATGCAAGGCTTTGGCAGTGTCGGTGGCTGTTTGGGACCGGGCCTGAAAGAGGGAGAGAAGTGACAGTCAGAATTACAGTGACACCTCCTTCCTTCCTTACTTCCTTACTTCCTGTCTTCCTGACCTCCTTACTTTTTTACTTTTTTCCTTCCTTCCTTCCTTATTTACTTCTTTACTTCCTGACTTACTTATTTACTTTCTCCCTTAATTTTTTCCTTACTTACTTCTTTACTTCCACTCATACTTTTTTCTTACTTCTTTCCTTACTTATTATATCTCTACTTTCCTACCTCTTTATTTCCTTCATTCCTTCCTTCCTTCCTTCCTTCCTTCCTTCCTTCCTTCCTTCCTTCCTAACTTATTAGCTTACTCACTAAAACAATCAATCAATACATCACTCACTCACTCACTCACTCACTCATTCCCTCCCTCCCTCCAATCATTTCAAGGCAAAAATACCACAAAAATAAAAGCACTGTAAAATTTGCAAATTTGCAAAAGTAAAAGCGTTGGGAATAAATACAGTACAGAACATTTTATGTAAAGCAAATGAATCAACAACTGCATGTAAAATAAATGGAGATTAAAGACCTAAATTGCCCTCTAATGAGTTGAGCTTCAGATGGATCTGTATTTTGTTCTGATTTTTTTCTGAGTAAAAACCGCTGGCACCTGCAGCGTCATTAACAATGTATAGATCTTGTCATGGTTGGTGTTCACCTGTTGGGGTGTGGGACAGGGCGCACAGGTCTGGGTACGCCAGGTTTCGGGGCGGGGCCACAAACAGCAGGGGGCCCTTGGACTACAGTGCGGCCCTGCACCACTGAGTGACTCCTGACCAGACGAGAGCTCCTTGGATCTGCAGGAAGTGGCTTCTGAGGCGGACTGGGCTTCTCCAACTCCTGAAAAGAAAGGACATACAAAAAGAATAACTAAGAATAACCTTATTATTGACCTTAATAAAGCTTAGACAATACTTTAACCTAAGATATAAAAGCCCATTCAATCAGCTCGGTCTTTTCCTGACCTTGAAAAGATTAGTCCGGCCTTTGTCTTCTCATGCCTGGACTACTGCAATGCACTATTTACACCAGTCTGTCCTCAGTGTCTCAGCCTCAGGTGGTGCAGAACACTGCTGCTCATATTTTAAAGAGTAGGTTCCATATCTCTCCAGCTCCTGCCTCCCTTCACTGACTGCCAGTTCAATTTAGGATTGATTGTAAAACTCTTTCTAAAGCTCAGCACGGTCAGGCTCCAGTTATATTACAGAGCTAATAACTCCCTGCGCTCTGAACTGTAATCTACAATCGTCCAACCAACACTTTGCCAGTTGTTCCTGAAAGTCAAGGCTGGTAACTCAGGCTGACCAGGCCTTTGTCATCTGGGGCCCAAGGCTCTGGAGTTAGAGGCGATCAGACTTAACCTGTTAATAAATTATTGCTTAAAACTGATTTTCAACTGTTATTTTTTGTCTTGTTTGGCTCTGCATGGTTTTAATCCCATGAATTTCCTCAAGCACTTTGTAACCTTGTTTAGATAAGTGCAATATAAATCCAGTTAATATTATTATAATTATAATAATGTCCACCAGGTGGCAATCACAGTCAGACCATGAACCGATCAGGCCTGCTGCTGGTGGTGTCCTCCTCCCATAAGGGCCAGGGCAGCACTGCCCATGCAATCTATAACAAGAGGAGCAGCTCATGTGGTTTTAATCTTCTCTAGAAGACTGAGGTCATGATGAAGGCCCCCTTCCTAGCCCCCATCTGGTCTCCATTCACTTCCTCCTCTTCTGCTTTGTTGGAGGAAACGTCACAATGCAATCTCAGATGTCTCCCCTCTGTACCATAAGGTCAAGCATCATCACCAGCTGCGGTTTTTGAAGACCATCATGCAGCGGGGCTGGGGTCAGCTCCCATCTCAGATATACCGAAACAGTACCAAACGGCAGTGAAGTGAAATGCAGGGGGGACGAACAGAGCGTGTCCTACACTGTGGGGCGATTATGGCACAAAATGCAGCTGCAGTCTCAACTCACAATAAACCGAACCTGTTTCTCACCCACGTCTGTCGGAAAGAAACCCTGCTGGCTCCTTCAGGTGAAGCAATCCAATTGGAAATTCTTCCATGCCCCTAGCAGAGAATTTTCACTGAGTGTGTGTGTGTGTGCATGTGTGTGAGTATGTGTGTGTGTGTGTGTGTGTGTGTGTGGTGTCGGAAAAGCCTTTGTCAATGTCTCGGAGCTGCCAAACAGCTGCTAAAGATACTGCTGCTGAAGTCTGCTGCCAACAGGAATCACTTTCAGTTTCACACTCTGACATTAAATGGGAGCAGCTGAGAGGGAAAAATCAACTTCTTGTCAGGAGTCCCAGCTCTGCCAGGAGCAGGAGCAGGAGCAGGAGCAGGAGCTGCTCCTGATGCTCCTCACCTGCTGTACAGGTGCAACACGACCACGCACCTGAGTGAAGCCGTACACTGCTCTATTTAAAATGGCCACGGATACTGTGCTGTGTATTCTATAGCAAAGCACAATAACATACTTCTAGATTTTGTCTGGTGATATTTCATCTGATCCAATCGTTGCTGTCATCGTTGTGGTAGTTATGGTTTTTGTTGTGGCGGCTGTTATAACCGTTGTGGCGATAGTTGTCATCCATGTGGGTGTGGTTGTTGTTTTCGTTGTGGTGGTTGTGGAGGTGATTGTCATCGTTGTGATGGTGGTGGTGGTTGTAGTCTTCATCGTTGTGGTGGTGGTGGAGGTGATTGTCATCGTTGTGATGGTGGTGGTGGTTGTAGTCGTCATCGTTGTGGTGGTGGTGGAGGTGATTGACATCGTTGTGGTGGTGGTGGTGGTTGTAGTCGTCATCGTTGTGATGGTGGTGGTGGAGGTGATTGTCATCGTTGTGGTGGTGGTGGTGGTTGTAGTCGTCATCGTTGTGATGGTGGTGGTGGAGGTGATTGTCATCGTTGTGGTGGTGGCGGTGGTTGTAGTCGTCATCGTTGTGGTGGTGGTGGAGGTGATTGTCATCGTTGTGGTGGTCATCATCGTTGTGGTGGTGGTGGAGGTGATTGTCATCTTTGTGGTGGTGGTTGTCATCGTTGTGGTGGTGGTTGTTGTTGTCATCTTCCTTGTTGTTTTAATTTTATTTGTTTGTGTGTAATTCATTTCCAAGCTGCCTGTGAACTGCAGCTCACAACTTTCCTTTTAGCCAAATCTGGCCTCTTCACATCACATTTGTGTCCATGGTAACACTTGACTTTAACTCTTTTAGAGTGTGCTGTTATAATTCGTGATTCTTTTATATCATGCTTATAAATTCAACACAAATGCGGCAACATGACAACAGCAGTATGTGGAAGTTAGAGTGTAACTATTTAATGCTGTTTATGGAGCGCTGACATAATCCACCGTATGCTGCCATAAGGTTTATGAGCTCCAGAGCAGTGGTGTGTTTTAAAGCCAGAGTCTCCTCGGCG
The DNA here is from genome assembly GCF_949316205.1 of Platichthys flesus. Taxonomy (NCBI): domain Eukaryota; kingdom Metazoa; phylum Chordata; class Actinopteri; order Pleuronectiformes; family Pleuronectidae; genus Platichthys; species Platichthys flesus. The sequence goes on along the minus strand of NC_084964.1, from coordinate 12,981,209 downwards.
CCCTCCTCCATTAATCTGGACAAAATGTCATTATCTGTTTAACACACCTCTAATTAGCCTGATCCTGGTGCGACATCGCTCTGACCTCAGTTCCCCCCGCGGCTTCACTCTCAGAGCTGGTCTCAAAGGGCAGATCGCGACTCCCTGACATTAATTGAAATCAGCTCCGGGTGCGTTTGGGTCTGGAACTCGTTTCTTTCATCCACTTTTGGTCCCTCTCTGTTTCCACTCATCTGCTTGTTTGCACATTCTGCAACTAATAATTATTTCCACAAAAGAGCAATCCTTTAATGTTTTATCGGTCAATAAAACCATTCAAATGTCAGAGCCAAGTCAATAACTGCAAATGGATTGTGTTGATGTATTTATAAACATCAATGTGTTTTTCTAAATCTGGGAATCTGGGGATCAGTATCTTGCCAGAGACACTTCAGATTGAGAATACTGATATATTGATACTGGAGGAGCTGGGGATCGAACCGAAGACCTTTTGGTTAGTGGATGACCCTCTCTACCTCAGTCACCCCTGGATATATATATATACTTATCTCCCCCGGAAACCAAGTTCAGATATTTTGTCAGACCAAGACTAATTAAACCAAAAGGTATTGAATATATACGCGACAAGAATCACGATATAAAATATACATTTTGATCATCTTCGATAAACCTCTTTCGCTCATTATCTCAAGCCGCCCCCTGTCCCTTCATCACTTTGTCTTTCTGCCTTTTCTTGCCCCTCCAGAGTAAAAGTCAAACTCGATCAAAGGGAAGTGAGAGACTTTGAGAATCACTGAGTGAGAGAGATTTAACACCAGGAACCTCACTGCTTTCTCCTCGTCTCGACTTTGACAGCCCGCGACGCTATAACTAACCTCCACGGAATACCAGTGGCTATGACTTCATCACCCTGCAGTATTTGGACACACTGTTGCCGTTTCATACCCCCCCCCCCCCCCCCACACACACACACACACACTCTGCAAGCCTGCCTCCGCTTTTCATTATTCATGTGGTGGTTTGTATCGTAGAATTGAAGTCTCGCTCGAAAGACGCTGGCTCCTGGGTTAACCTCGTTTATTTTACGGCACTGTGCACAACTGTCAACAGGCATATACTTTTATAGGACACACAGGAACCATGAAAGCAGTTGACATCCCAATAACCCTGTGAAGGTGGAGCGAGCGACATCATCTCTCCCTGGTTTGGAGTTATAAACTGCAGCGGTGGGTAAAAGCTCCCAGAAGCCGGCAGAGGAGCTGCAGCGAGCGGGATCATAAAATAAAATGTTTCCAGCTAAGCCATGGGGGGGGGGGGGGGGGTACACTCACCACGACCATCCTGCAGGAGTTGTGGCGCTGCGCCGTGCGGAACGAGGCCCCCCTCGGTGCGACGTGGGCGTGCGGCGGGGGGGCTCGGTGAGGCGCCGGCACCAGAGGTCTCAGCTGCCCAGGCCCGGGGGTCAGGGACCCGGTGAGAGCCAGGGGGACGGGGTGGCTGAGGTGAACGGGAGGGCACTGGGGCAGCCGGCGCAGGTTGTGGGAGGGGTAAGGTGCTGGTGGGAGCGCCGCCTCCGGTCCCCGGTGAGGAGGCTGCAGAGAGATGAAAGACAGAACCAGAGGAGTCAGTCAGAGGAGGATCCGTCGGCTTCCTATCAGAAACAGTCATGTTAACCTCCTCCTCTTCCACCGCCGCTCTTCCCAATGCTGTCAAGGAGACATAAATCAAACGCTCCCTTAATGCTCAGTATTCCCCACGTCCTCCCTAAGTAACCCATCAAAGTAAAACACCAGGACGGTGCCATGAGCTGAAGAAGGCATACAAACTCCAACTGAAACAGATCAGACATAACACTGAGCCAGAATAAGAATCACCCTGGTATTTAGACGCAGCCAGATGTGCACGGCTCAGAGAAACAAAACACACATGCACTGGTTCAGCACAGCTCCCGACAACTGGAAAATGACCTCACCTGCACTGTGCTTACATCAAACAGCCTCACATCCTTTCTCTTCTTACCACTGACCCCAAATGGAAGCCACATGGCACTAACTGGAAACACCAATACCATGGTCCCCGCACCACAGCCGGCCTTCGCTCGTGTGCCACCCCCGCAGCACAAATGTCAATTCAGACGCAGCTCCTCTCATTCCGGCACAAACCGAACCCAATCGATCACAGGTCACTTCCCATTACAAAGTGTGTCAGGGCAGTAATGGAGTAGTTAAGGCGCACAGTGATGCGGGCACACGAGCCATTACAGCAGCGTTCCTCTGCTCTGTCGTGGAATTATCGGTGACAGGATGATTTTATGTCTCAAGTAATCATGTGGGGGGGAAAAGGAGCCGATTTTTAACCAATTCCTCCTTTAACAGGCAGCGTTTAATGACAAGGAATGTATTCAAGTGTCGCGGAACACACGGCTCAGCACGGCTCAGCTATCACCACCTCCTCCACACGTCCACACAGAGGCGGATGATTTAATTGGATTTGAATGAGCTGCCGCTCGTGTGAAAGCAACACGTCAATCCTGCCGAGAAGGATTTGTGCCGTAGAAACAGCTGCGACATTCCAGAGAGAACACATCCGCTGCTGACCCCCCCCCCCCCCCCGTGTGTTCGATTCTCACACACAATGTACAAAAGTCGCTCTCGAGCAAATACATGTGATCTGTAGTGACCTTAAAGATGGCGGCGCTGTGGGTCAGCGGCGGGGCCACTCCGGACGGGGGTGTGGTGCACGCCGACGGAGGCTGGTTCGGAGCGGATGAGCCGCCGACTGCTGCGCTCACCGATCTGGAGCAGAAAGTGGAAATCGCATATTGCTAATTACAAACTTTATCACATTAGTAATACATCAGTTACAAAGCTAATTTATTTCAAATTATAAAATCAAAACAAATCATTCACAGTAATTGACCTCACAGTGTGACCAGCTGTAAAAATGCTCCCTGCTCCTGCTCACAGCTTTGTTCTATTTCTAAGCATTTTCACTACAACGTTAAAAATATAAAACTTTGAGGTTGGAAAATCAGGTTGTGAAACAAAACTCACCTGAGCTTCTCGAGGGGGTTCTTCTTGCTGGTGAGCAGGAGGCCGAGCAGAGTTTTCCTCTTGATGCAGACGATCAGACCGGCGCCCAGGACAGTGAGGAGAGCCACCAGGATGCCAACTGTCAGACTCCTGCTGTCTGTGTAGAAATACACACAGAGATAAACCATAATATCACCTGGACCTAAAATGACACCCAAAAGTACCACTGTTTGTGATTTGTATGAAGAAACATTCGATAACAGCTGAAAGAAAATCAGATCACAGAATCACAAAATCAGATCACAAAATCAGAGATGCAGATTTTGTAAGTAACATTTGTGGAAACATACTGCCGCTAGATATCCTAGTCACGCCTTTTAACTCTACTTTAGCCTTCAACTAGATCTTACACTTGCGCTTTTATATTTGCATTTCCTGTCTCCAGTTAGAGGCTAACTTGTCCTCAGATATTAGCTGATGCTGTGGCTGAGAGCTTGGTGCTCTTGCAGTGAACCTGACGTCATCTCAGACTGATTTGTGTCCGACTTGTCTTTCAGTCGTTAACGTCTTGCTCTCTGATCTTACAAACTCTGAGGAATCCTTTCAAGTTCTTTCCTCCTTAAAACTCCTAAAAAAAATGCCTCTGGATTTCTAGGATTTACTTTGAGTGTGGGTTCAGGGATATATCATCGAGGAAAAACTCGAACGTTCGGCGCAAACGACCTGCACGACCCAAACTACCATAACTCAGCCATTCCATGTACTTTACCTGCTAATCTGATGGGGCCACTGTCCACGCTCCCCCCCAAACCCGCCTTGTCACAGAACGGCGGCGCCCAGTGAGCCTCGCAGTGACAGTTCTTGTTGTTGTTGCACACCTGGAGTATATGAAAAGGACATGTAATATATATAATATAATATAATGTGTTTTCAATACACCACACTGCACTCCTATAACGTGAGGCTTATGCACCAGTCAGGCTCCAGTGGTTACACAAGTTCAGACGACACGAGTGCTTTAAGGGGCCAAAGAAGTTCAAGAACAGAGGTACACCATACAAATAAAAAAGCAGAAAACAAACACACATGCACACTGAAAGAATAATACAGAGTCCAGTCCACGTGCGTAGAGAGACAATCTGTTTGAGAGGCCTGGTCTCTAAACTCCGCTTGGTCAGGAAAACACACGCGAGGAGTGACACAATGAGTCTGAATGTTCCTCCTGATGAAGCTTCAACCGGGAGGAGACCCCGGGGTAGAGCTCACAGGAGGGAGCTCGGATAAGTGAAAGACAATGGATGAACGCACGGTTCTGTTTAGGAAGCTGGACGCAGGCTTGAGTGACTTCACTAGGGCATCAACCAATTATTAAGTACTATAAAATAACAATAAAAAAGTGACAGCTTCCAGGAGCCCAAATGGAGAAGCTGGAACCAGTGACTGTTCGACGTTGTGATTTTGGTTCCAGAAACAAATGAATTGATTTCAAATATCATTGTGAATTCGTTTCGGGGCTGTGTTGTTTCAGCTCTACGCGCCCACAGTCAATAAATACTGGTGATGCAGATCGCAGCACTGGTCTTAGTCTAAGAGGATTCCCCTGCAGGGTAATATGGAGCAGGTGAGGGCCTCTTTCCAGGGCTAACATCTTGATCTAATCCGTGCATGTGGGGGTGCCAGGACTCCGCGAGGCAGCGACATGGTTTTATTTCCGCGAGTCATCGGAGCCTCGCGGATGTGTCTTAATTGGAGCTAAACAAACAAATATGAGCGTTTAATAACTGGAGACGTTTCCTCTGCAGCTTTTGATGGAGGAAAAAAAAACGAGTTTAAGAAGTCGCAGTGGAAAGCCGCCGGGAGCTGCCAGTGGATTTAAGGGTAATGCTGCGAAAGCCACACATTTAATCTCAAACAGGACCTCCCGCAGACGCGTTCGAGGGAAATCCAGGGCTCCGGCAAAGTCAAACTGGGTGTCACGTCTAGCCAAACAAAGCGTGGCCTTCATATTTCAACACAGCTTTTTGGGACAAGGACGACTGCCTGAGAGTATGATGAATGGCACTTAAGGCTCAACATAAATAAAACCATTATAGCTAATTGATTGAACCTTTCAGCGTCCGGGATGATTGATTACCCGGCACTGTATAGGCTCCCCGCCCAACTTCTATACCCGAGGAATTTCAAACTTATCACGGCCAAAATGAGCTTCTGTGTGAAAGTGGAGGAGTGCAGGAGTGGAGGTATTAGGTAAAACAACCAAACTGTGTGTGGGGGTGAGGGTTTGAAATAGACACCCATCACTGAACCAGAAGGAGAGGCGCAGCACTCACCCCTCGACCGCTGCACTTGGCGGAGCACTCGTGCACACCGAAGACGCTGACGTTCTGGCACCGGCGGTTCAGACACATCTGAGACAGACGAAGACATTAAACATTGACAGGTTGAGCTCAAACAGCGTGTCAGGGATATTCTCAGGCCTTTAATGTTTCAGGAGGAAACGCTAGCACTTCAGGTCTAAAACCGCGCAGCTTGGGTTTTTCGAGAATATAATAAAGCTGATGTTTTAAAAGTTCGCTCCTTAAAGACACCCAAAGGGATCCATGCTGTGTGTGTGTGTGTGTCTGTGTGTGTGTGTGTGTGTGTGTAGGAAGATGAGCTTGGCAGCAGAAGGGTGCAGCGGAACGCCAGCCCACTTGACGGATGAGGCTGGATCCTTGTTAAGAGAAGTAAATTAGACTTAATGGCGATATGGTGTCATTGAAGTGACCAGTGGCCGTATTGACGAGCACTGGACGATGCCAAATAGAGTGAATAACGGCAGATCGGTGGAGTGCCTGAGTCTGAGAGGACAAGAGGACACACCCTGAAGAACCTCTCACTCCGCATCACTTTTTCCACTCTGTTTATTTCCCAGCATTTGGGCAGAACCTTCATATCATGCTATGATTGAGCTTCAACCACCACTATCACAAGTAAATCAGCAATACTATAATGCAAAGAAAATACTACGTTACAAATACACTCCTGCTTTTAAAGTAACCTAAAAGATGACATTAAATGGAAAGACGGATATGAAAGATCTCAGTTGCTGTGTAGCATCACAGCATGTGTAGAAGCTACATGTACATAATGCTGACATTATGTACATGAAGCTTCTAATGTTAAATGGATTTGGTTTTGTATTTATATAGCGCTTTTCTAGTCTTGATGACCACTCAAAGCGCTTTACACTACAGTTTCACATTCACCCAATCACACACACATTCATACAGTGCATCTATCCCAGCACTTTGTTATTCTATGGGGGGGCCATTCAGGGTTCAGCATCTTGCCCAAGGACACTTCGGCATGCAGATTGTTCAGACTGGGGATCGAACCGCCGACCTTCAGGTTGGAGGACGACCACTCTACCCCTCAGCCACAGCCGCCCTAATGTTGTGGTTGATTCTATATCAAAATGAGTATAAACTCCGCAATAGAAACGGTCCGTCAGTGCTTGGATTGGTATTTTAGCTACTGTGATATTAATAGTTTTTGAGATATCTCCATTTTTCTCTGCCCCTGCTCCTCTCCTACCACTAACTGGCGCCATCACACGTTATCAACACGTTTTACACGGCACACAATGTCACAGAATGATGTCATCACGCGCGTTACAATGTAATAAAGCCGAAGGCAGAGAACTTAGAGTTACAGTAGAAAAATAATGATCTGGCTGTTATGAAGGAAGATTTAAACAGGAACATTTCCCTCAGCCAGCCAGGGACCGAGTTTAATTCATCTGGAGTATACCAAGGCATCTATCTTACATACTGATTATATGTTTTCCATGTGAAATCTTAATCCACAACATGAAAAGTAAACAAGCTAAGTAGCAAGAACATGTTACTCAGAAACCCAAATCAGTAGATGTATTGGCGCTCTAGTAAACGTACTAGTTCCACCCCCGCTAATGCATCAGTTGCATGCTGGTGCGATGTGTGTGTGTGTGTGTGTGTGTACACTGGCTGTCAGCTCTCACCAGTCCCCCTCCACACTTTGTGCCCGTCAGCACCAGGCCGGGGTCGGGCATGTCATCCCCCAGGTACACGTGCGTACCCCGGCACAGTATCCTCCCCCCCCCCTGCAAGGGTATGTTCGTCTCTATGGAAACAGCATTGGTGCCAATTACTGGGCGGTTAGCTCCTCCTTGACACTGGATTTTGCCGCATTTAGCGTCTCTGTAAACAGGGAGAAAAACAATGTGGTAATTAGATAACATTTTTGCCGTTTCCCAAAATGCATGTGTATGAAATTATTTTTGCTCTCAGTCTTTTCTGTCCAATTAAGCGAAAACGCAGAGGAGGCAGCTGGTTTGCTGTTTTCAGAGCACAACCTGAGAGATTCTGCCACCAAGTGATTCTGAAACCTGCAATCAGCTCTGCAGCTAATGATCATCTTCATTATTTCATGTGTCAAGGCTTTTTTTGGCGGGGGGGGATGAATAGTTTAGTCTGTCAAAAAGGACCATTCCAAGTTGGCAGAGCCCGATGTGGGTTCATGCAGGAAAGAATTGTGAAACAAATTCTCACTTTGCAGAAGCCTGAACCAATAAAGCTTTTTAAATTTAAGTAAATATCTAATCGATAAATCAGCTGATTGTTTTAGTCATAACGTACATTTCAGTTTAGCCATAGAAAAGTCCCATCATTAAAATGTGTTCAGATGTGCCCAAAGCAAAATACAGTATGAACCCTTCATTGCATTTCCAAATTGAGTCGTTTCAGCATCAAATAGCTAATTAAAACCAAACCTAGTGTAAAACTGACAATCTTTAACCCTAACGCTTTAATTTGGCCATAAACCAATGGACATATACTGCCGCCAGCCACCAGAGGACGATCAAGACGCTTTGGTGTGGGTTCACTTCTCTGGAGCGTTATATACAGTCTGCGGTTTTCATGGAGACAAAAGGACGTACCTTGCATCACATTTGGCGAAGGAGCCCTTGGAGTCCTTCCCACAGTTGCCGTAGGGGTCCCCTGCTGAGTTGACCTTTTCAAAGCAGATGCCCGGGGCTGGCTTGGCCCCTACAACACACAATGAAACCCATTTTAAACATGGCTGCCGTTGCTGATCTACCGACATGAGCCAGCGACCCGGCCTTCCTCATGTACCTGGCCCCCACAGTGTGATGCACTGCTGCTCATGGGTCTGGCAGATGCCGTTGTAGCAGTAGCCGTCCACGTTGTGGCAGGCGTGGCCGTCGTGCAGGTAGACGTTGGAGGGGCAGTGAGGCCCGGCGCCGGTGCAGAACTCCGGCAGGTCACAGGAGTTACTGGACTCACGGCAGGGGGTGCCCGCCAGCTTCAGCTACACTCAGAAATACACAGACACCAAGGAAGCTTGTGAGATCAAAAAGGAGAGCTATCTGCCAAAGGTCATTGTTGGGGCTGATTTAAGAACCAGGATGATCTGGGAAAATGTCAGTTGTCATGGCTGATGAGTCAGTTCCTACCTGACAGTCCTGGCAGCACTGTCCGTGTGCACAGACCGCATCTTCCTTCAGAGTGCAGGTAGTGGCGTTGCAGCAGGGATTCACACATTCCTTCAGATGCAAAGAATGTGGAGGGGAAAAAAGAGTTTAAAGAAAATGTAACTCGACATAAAGTGATCGTATTTCACCTCGGAGCAAACGCTCAGTCCGGGTTATCAGAAGGAATGCAAACCTAGCAGGAGTGCGTATCTGCAGCAACTTAAAAAAAAAAAAAACCTGGCAGGGGAAAGCAAACAGCAGTTTCTAGTTCTCTAAAAACAACAACGTTTCCATCTGACAGGACTTACAAGCTCATTCAAACCCCCTGTAGCTGTGAGCTGGACGGGGGAAGGAAATAGAAAAACAAGAATAAGAGGAAAGAGAAGGGCATCAAATCCCTTTTATAAATAAGCAGAATATTGTGTAACTGCGATATTGTGCAGAGTGTTGGCAGTGAGGTAAGAAAGAGTTTTTTATATCAAGTAATATAAAAGTCAATAAGCAGAATTGATAACCACTGAAAATTCAGAAAGCCAACTGGAAGATTCCCCGAAAACCAGATCGTGGTAAATGTTGATGATCATATCCTAAAGTATCTAAAAAGAAGAAGCTAACTATTCTGCTGGTTTTTTACATCCCAGAGAGGAGCTACACTTGCAGGTTGTATTGCTTATCACGTTGAATACATTTTTGAGGACATGTACAACCGGGGCATGTTAGTAACAAAAATTATTTCGGCTTCTAGTTCACGTTTATGTGTTTTGGGGCGTAGCTTTAAATCTAAATCTAAATTCTACTTGCTTGTGTATGTAATATGTGTGTTACATTTTGTTTAATCTTAATAGTTCTCTGGAATACTAGCCTCACAATCAGCCTTTCGCAGCCGTTTTTTCTTTTAAACTTGAGCCAAAACACAGATTGAATATCTCTGAGAGAAATCAAACACCTTGAAGTTTGAAAATAAATGCGAGAGGTGGTTGATGAGATTATTCTGCATAGCGACAACAGGATTAACCAGATGTTAAGATAGTCCTGTCCTGCTTGTGATGTCGAGGGAGACAAACTGGATCTGAACCGTCCCAGTAACGTTTCTCCTCCATTCACCCATCTGGTTCATGTTAGCCAGTATCGTGAGTAGAGCCCTGAACCAATCCGCAGCGCTCCACCTTGTGATGTGGATGGAAGCGAGCACTCAATCAAGGCTCGGGGTATTAAATGTGTGTGTCTGCTAGTACACGTATGATCTCACACAGAGGCGGCCTGACTGGACCCCGAGGCCCCGGCTCCCCCCCTCTCGCCATTAAGATCTGAACACACTGTGCAGCTGAGTGAAGTAAGACTCGGGAGGAAGTAGATGGATGGAGCTGGCAGGGGACACGGCCGACATGATGGGCCTTCCAGAACTACTTTCAGCCTGAAAACCATTAAGGGCCTTTCCCAGGCTCCCTGGGGCCAAGGGGGGGGCGGAGGAGTCGCACGGAAAAGAAGTAGCCTGTGATTGTGAGGAATGGAACCCAGGCAGGTTTTTTGTTTTTTTTTAATGAGGATTTTTTAATGGTGGAGAGAGGTGCTGTCTGAGCACTCTGATCTGGCTCGGCGGAGAGCGTTGTTATGGCTGCTGGCTCGGGCCAAGGCCGCTTTCAGCTCCCAGAAAGACTCACTGGTCAGTAAGGTGTAAAAAAAATGGCGATAAAAAACAACAACAACAAAGCGCTAGCCGCTCACGTAGGCCATTATGTAATTCAAACTATCCTTCCGAATCATAATGGACGCCTCGTACTTCTGCTGACGTCCGCCTGCCTCCGCTGGTTGTAAGCTGCATCAGGACTTACCGTTTTATCATCCTGCGGTGGGAGCTGCTGGCAACTCGTGCCAACATTACGTACGTGCATGCCGATGCACATTGGCTTAAATAATTCAGCAGATGACAGGGTGAAGCTGTCAGCGGTGTTTTCCACTCAGTGAATTGTATCCCTCACAAACACCTCCTCAGTGTGGAGAATGCACAAATGTACGCTCTTATCTTTAAGGTCATTTTTTCTGAACACTGTGTTTGTAAGAAGAGAGCTCAGTGTCGTCGGCTTTGTAAATGTTAGTTTGTGCCAAGACAGGCTACATCCATGCTACTGCATTCAATTTGAAAAAAAGGATTTTCGTATGTTTTAATCCCCCTCTTACAAACACGCATGTCTGTGCTGGTGTAAACAGGAAGTCATATGCACGTCCTGCGAGACACAGGAATTGTTGCAGAGTTTGTCCTACGCATGTTTGCAGTTGCGTGGTCAAATATAGAGTTGAACTGACCAAAAGCTGTTAGCAGAGACAACAGGGTCAGCAATGCCTGTAATTCATTATCCACGCTGTGTTCTAGGCTGGTAGCCGAGGCTAATGCCAGTTATTGTTCCCCAAGGGGTCATGTGATTATGAGCCTGCTATAGACCGAGCATGCAGTCATGAGTGTCTACCTCATTGTTTCTAAACATGAGAGTTTCTGGATGTCCAGACTGAGGGCTCTGTCACAAGTATGAAAATGTGAAGCGGTCAAAATTCACAAAGGTTGAATTTACATGAAGCCAAGCTCATAAATCTCCTATATCGTGCTGATTGGAAGTGAGCAGGGGGCAAAGGCTCATTGTGTATAGTGACCGTAAAACATTACCATGCAGTTTTCAAACTAAAACGGGTCCAGCAGTGCTTGTTTTCATTCACTTATAATTAAAAAAGGTTCATGGGGAGTAGTTGTAGAGGAGACTTTAATGTTGGCAGTAAAAGAAGAATGCTGAGGAACCGCAGGGGGTCTGGAGATAAAAAGCACAGTTTGTTTACCCTGACCTGCATCACGCTCTCACCTCCAGCTCCCCGCAGTCGCACTCCTCCCCCTCCTCCACGTAGCCATTGCCACATTTCTGCCCTCCGTAGAGCACCTTGACCTCCGGCATGTTGAACAGACACATCCCCACGCCTTTTTCAAAGCTGGCCGTCAGGTCCTTCTTGCTGCAGCTGCTGAACACCGTCGGGAACGGATACCTGCGAGGGACAGAAACAGTGTGTGAGTGACAAATACAGTGAGGGCTGGGGTGGCGGGGGGTGGGGGGGGGGCTGTGTGTTACCCACAAAGGGCCCTCTTCAGTCTGATGGAATCAGAGGTAATTGCTGCTTATCACAAAATCAATTAAGCCCTCGAGATCGCCAATCTCTCCTAAACTCCATCAGCATGCCACGGCCCCAGCCACGACTTCTCCCTCCACGGAGAGAGAGAGAGAGAGAGAGAGAGAGAGAGAGACAGAGACAGAGAGACAGAGACGGGGATCTGATAAGACATATTTTATGAGACAGGGAATCGTAAAAAACTCATAACAAAAAGTGCTTCCTTTGCAAGACTTGCAACTCCCATAAATTTGGCCGAAACGGAGGATTGTGTGTTTTTAATATTGTTTTTGGAAGCAGACGGAGAGGGTGGTCTGCTGGATGGGGAAAGCACACATCCCAGGGTTGTGTCTGCCAAAAGCTTTGTTACAGACCTCATGTGGCTTTATTGAGCTTTTCTGTGATAATATAGTGCCTCAGATGAGTGTGTGCGTGTGCTGCTTGCATGCGTGAATGCATGTGTCTGAGTGAGTGTGTGTGTGTGTGTGTGTGTGTGTGTGTGTGTGTGTGTGTGTGTGCAGATTGTATCTGGTTCCCTATGTGTCTGTTCATATAAAAAGCACCATATGAGGTTTTTAATACCTCCACCCACACCAGAAAATCCAACACGGGCCAGAATGGGTGAATCTGTAAGATGATATTCACACTTACATCACTGCTAATCTCTGTGAGCATCGATGAGTGCGAGACAACAAGTCGGAGATCCAGGCCCTAATGTTGTCTTTGTAATACATGTCTGGTAAACCATCGATTGTGTCTTTACACTTCTGCCTCTGTTGTGTGCCCCCTTGCCTGGCCGAGGCCACGTGGACTCGAACGGCTCACTCTCTTCCACTGATCGTGGGTCAGCGAGGCTTTCCCTGTCACAGCGGTGAGATCTGCGAACGCTGCCGCAGTCGGGATAATAAATAAACCGAGCATGCACCCGCAACCCTCCCAACAGATGGTTGTCAGGAGAAAGGGAAGTCCAGATAAGCAAACTGTCAACAGAGTAAATCAAACATGTTCCACGTACTCGCTGCATAACGTGGCTCCCAAAAGAATGACAGCGCTGGAAATTGACTGGTTAGTTTTTCAGCCTCCGCCTCCAGCAAACATGTCAGGGTCCCACAAATCATTCAAGGCGAAGACCTCAAGAGGAGCTCGTGTATAAGGTGCAGTTCATTTTCAGCCTTCGGGGGAGGGGGGGGGGGTCACACGGCCTCTATAAATGCATCTCAATGCGGTGTTTACGTGAGCGGAACCCGAGTTTAAACGTGGCGAAGTTTGTTTTCAGCTGCGAGCCACGGACTGCACTGACACACGAGCTGTGAAATCACCGCTCTCTCTCTCTCTCTCTCTCTCTCTCTCTCTCTCTTTGGAGTCTTTCCTTTTTCCGAGAAGCAGGCAGCAAACTGTGTTTTTTCCCTGATTAGGTTTCACATCTAATACGGCTCTGAATATGTGAGGACACTCTGTGAAAGTTTTGACATGACCTCATGCTCAGCTTGCGTTTTTGATTTCCATCATGCGCGGAGGCAGTTTACATCAACTCCTGCTGCTGACTCCCCCCCCCCCACACACATCCACCACCACCACCCCAAAACACACAGCCCCGCTGGTCGCTCACGTCAATACCATCCAGAGGTTGTGTCAGGTGAAGGCGTGGGTACCTGGGAAAAGATCTGTAGTTAAGAGAAAGATCACCGTGGATTTGTGGTGAAATGAAAGGTCATAGGGAAAGAGCTGAAACTGCAATAATGGCCTCCTCTTGTTCTCCTCCTCCTGGCCGAGCACCTCGGGTGATCCCTCCACGATGAACAGCTGTCGGAGGCTGCCGCTCAACAGGCAGGCCACTTCCTCGGCCACTGCTGTTGTTGATTTTCTCTGTGCCCCCCGAAGCCTGAGCCAAAATTGCTTGCTCATGTTGCACATGCTCATTTTCTGCATTCATTCAATTTCCATGAACTCAGCCCTGCTCTTCAGTTACCGGCCCATGCGGTGCATGACAAACACTCACATCCTTGTTTGCTTTTTCCTCATTTCTGGTAACTCTGAGATACATGAGCAGTTGGGGATCCAGCTGTTCTTTATGAGAAGCCATACAGAAATAATTGGTCTACCCCTGCAAACAGTCTGGGGGTGGGAAGAGGAATAATGACTGTGGAAAAGGCAGGGGCTCCGATGAATTACAGTCAATGGCATTTCGCAGCTGCAGTCCCCAGGGCTGGTGAAGCTGTGCCAGGGCCGGTCATGGTGTGCACATCTGGGGCTCAACGCACCCTAGACAACCACTCATCCCGAGGGAGTCTGGGCCCCCTCCTCCAAAGCAAAAGACCCGGTATGACCCAGTGACCTTCTCGTCATGCTCTGGGGTTCCACAGAGGATGAGCCGTGTTCACCTCAGCTCGGTCGCTCCTCTTTGTTCCCGTCTAACACTGCGGCATTGTTTTCCAACTGGTCGTGCTCCAGTGCCATTACGGGATCAATTCGTCTTTGCCTCGTCTTCTCTTCTTCGTCTCTAACCCACAGCCTGTGTGCGACGTTGGCTCCTGAGCCGCAGAGGTGCTGCGGTTGATGGTTGATGGAGTGTACAGAGCAATCACTGGCACTAAGCCCCAGCGATGGCCAAACAAGGCTTGAATGGATCAGTGGGAGGTCTGGTGATAAGAAACCATTCCCAGATCTAGTACAGGCCTCTATTATCTCTCCCCCCCCCCCCCCCCCTCCCTGGTAGCAATAATACTTAAGAGCTGGAGTCTTTCAAACATCTCACAGCCCCACTGCTTTGACAGGGAGGGCAGATGGACTGTGACAGGTAAGCCACATTAAAGCAATCGTTAGTATAAACATTTACAAAAGGATTGAATGTGATCGCAGACAGTTCACAGACTAGATAACGCATATTTCTGTCTGTCTCTACTATCCTTTAGAGACAAAATCAACAAATAATTGGGTCCTGACATTTTTTCTAGAGTTTGCCTTTCACATATAAAGAGCATTTAGACATTTTCCAGGCAGTTTACTAGAGGACTGGCAGGAAAGTTTCAGGAAAATGTCCGGACTTATTCAGAACACGAATGCTTGGGCCAAAGATCCGGAGAACATCCTCCACGGCTTGATGGCACTCACATGAGCATGCAAAGTAAAAAAAACAATAAACTTTATGAAGCAAAAGATTTGTGTTGGATCCAAAGTTTGCTCTACTTAACATATAGGAAGCTGTCAGCACCGTCTAGCTCCAGTTCTAAAACAAGCGCTTGTTAAAACGTTGCATTACCGACTCATGAAGGTCACGTTTGAATAATGACGTTGCTGCAAACCGTAATTCCAAACATTATTTCACCAGCAATTAGACGCTCTAAGCTGGGCAGAGCTCTCTCTCCTCCCCGGTCCCTGTGGCTCAGATCACACAGAACACACAGGAAACCCATCCAGCGTTTCCTACACAGCCAGTTTATGTCACATCCTTTCAACCGTTAAACGGCAGACCTGATCAGGCCATGAATCAGGTCTGCTGGCCTTTCCAATGACGCCCCTGCCAAAGCTTTTTCCACCATTCTTTGAAACGGTGGGAACATTTCGAGAGAAAACACAAAACGTGACTCAATCCTCATTCTGCTATCACAGTTTTATCACTTTTTGGAAGACGTCGATGTTCTGGCACGGCCGCAGACGAAAGCCAATTCAAAACTTGACAACTGTGACTATGACAAATATTTCATACTTGCTCCACAACACATTTCATATGAATTTACTGGTTTCATTTGTGCTCATTGAAACCGAGCTCTGGGCAAAGACATGAGGCGATATGATCTGTTATGGCTTTCGGTGCCTGACAGTCTATCCTATGCTTTTACCATTGAAATCCCTATGGGTCCAATTAAACAAGGCATACGACAGTGTTCCTGTTCTTCAGCAGGGCATGGGTCACATTTCCATGGCATGCCGAGGACTCTCACTCACTTCCTGTGATTCCTGATTATTTTATGACAAGGGGAATACACCAGTCTCTGGGATAAAGCGCTGCAGTCATCACACAGGACCTGGAATCTGTCCATCAATGGATCTGCTTGTGTGACTGATGGCAAGTGACTGTATTATTTATACTTTTGCAAGAAAATAAACAATATACATATTCTCTATGATGGCATATGTAACCAATTTAATAGCTAATTTAACAAATAAGCACAATAGAATAAAACAAATCAAAATGTTTCCTTTTTTGCAAAGTGAGGAAAGTGTCTGGATACATCTGGAGATCAGCTCTTTTATATGAGGGCTTAAAATTTGTAAGGAAATAACTGAGCAATTAGACTTGAATTGTAAATAGTAACGATGTCGATCAATCAACTTTGGACCAAACACAAAGCTCTGCGGTATTCCAGATTTCTAATGTATATGTTTGTGCCCCCATCAGCTCAGTGTCTGCCTGTGTGTTCCTGTGTGTTCCTCTGTGTGTGTGGGGGTTTTAAGGAGATGTAATCTTAAAGGATGAGAAGCACCAGCCTGTTCTCATTTGGAGCTAATGGGGGGATCGAGCGACGGATGATGAGGGAGACGCAACAATTCACCGTGACCAGGCAACAAGCAGTGCTCTGTGCAGATGTGCAGCTGGCACTGGCAAAGTTTAACTGCCCCCCTGCCATCTACCCACTAACCCCACAGCCCCAGTGCATTAATGATGAACTGGATCTCATCATCCCCTCCGCCTCGTCGCTGGAGCCACAGCTAGTCAAACAGAGCTCGATGGGTTTGTACGCAGCAGCGACAATGAAGAAACTCCTGCACTCTATTTGATGAAAGTGAAAGATCAATAAAAACAAAACCGGTGCTCCACACTGACTGAGCACAGGGAGCTTCTGCCAGTTTTTCCAATTACTGAATGCATGGTAATCAGTGGGGCTTTTTTGCGCCGACTCATTCTTCACACTCGCGAAGAGCCAATCTGCATAATCACATTGTGCTTTGAAAAGGAACTAGTCACCTTACTGGGAAAACACACAGCAGGCAATGCTAGAAACAAACAACTGTGGCTGTCGGGTGATGAACGGCATTCTGGGGATTGCAGCAGAGCCTGTGTGTGGCCGTGCAGCGTTTTAAAGCATGTTACTGGGTGGGCTGGACCTATGGGAAATGCAGCACTGCCTCAGGCACAGTATACGGTGCTGACCTGGAATTAAATGGGGAAGCAGTGTGAGGGAATATATAGTTCCCAAACATCCTCATATGAATGAATTGCTTCCTTAATCCTGGATTAAATAGCAGAGCAGCAATATGGAGCAATAAGTAGGTGTAGAGGGGATTATTTTGAAACCGAGACTAGATCCTGTTTTTTTTCCTTTTGTCAGCAGCAACGAAAACAAAAAATCGGTGCCTGTTCAGAGCAGAACAAAAAAATGAAATATTCACGATTTTCGTCACTGCTACGTAGAACCTCTGATTCAGATATTTCAAACGAGAGGTGACACATCGTCCACTACATAAAAAAACTCTATAAAGGACGGTTTCAGATACAATTAACTATTTATTTGGAGGAGTAGACCGATTTTCCGGCATTAAAGTTGCATGTTATGTGTGTGTCAAAGAATAGCATCACTCTAAATGGCTTTGAATGTGGAGGAAAAGCGCGAGAGCCAGAAAGACACAGAGTAGGAGAACGAGAGAAAAGGAACCTTTTGTTATTTCTTCTTAAAAAAAAACGTTTTTTTGATCTTCACTGTGTTGCCATTTTTGGACAAAGTCCTTGACCGGGGAGACCCTCAATAAGCGTTAAAATACAAATGTATGTCTTAACTCTTGTGTTTTAGTCTATAATCAAGTATGGTGTTACCCTGTTTTTCATGAACCTGGTCCAAACCAAATAAAGGGAGGGGGGGGTTCCAGCATAAACACCAGTCTGAGGATCTCACAGACCACGAGACCTTGGCTGAAACTGATACCCGGTGTTTCCACCCAGAACATCCTGCTTCTCCAACATGTCAGGCGCTGCAGTCCACTGCGAGCAATTACTCAATGACTACACCGAGTAGTTCGAGGCATCTCACATGTGCAGCACACGATTCCCGCACTGGAGATCAACTGCAACGCAAGGCTAGGAGTGAAACCCGGCTGATTCGGCCACGCTCTGCCACTGAACTGTTGGCGGTCGGATTCAGAATGAGTCATATCGCCGCGGGGCGTTAGCTCAGCTGTTGAATCTGCCATAAACCCAACAGCTCCACACTTTCACGGCAACGTTTGATTACTGCTTGACAGAGACTGAGTTCAAAATGGAGAGCATGTGGAATAATGTTTACAGATGATCACAATCTTGGGTTTTGGAAGGAATCTTCCTGTAATTAATATAAAGTTAATAATGCTTTGACATCCAGATGATGCATTCAGGGTGTGTTTGGATGTTATTTACCCAAAAGGGGCCACACTGGCGTGATGGCCTGTCCTGAGTCTTGTATTTCTATTGACTCTTAATTGTCCAGATGTTGTGACTCACCCGGTGGAGGGAGTCATGATGCAGCCCCCGCGATCCGCCGTCACCCTGCAGCCGCACCCCCGCTCCGGCGTGTCGTGGTTCATTCCAAAGTTGTGTCCGAGCTCGTGGGCCAGAGTCACTGCGGCACCCAGGGGGTTGTCCGAATGGTCCTGAAAGAGAAAAAGAAACAGAGATCAATCATGCAGAAATAGAACTTGCACAACATTTCATGCGAATATTCAACACAAAACCTCTTCACTTGATGAAGTTGTCCAATCACAGAATTTGTTCCGTTTACAGTTCCTGTTGCTGCAAACAATGACTAATTTAAAACAACACTTTTGTGATTTCATACTCGGAGGTAAATAACAAATAATAAAAACATTTCACGCCAGCCAAACTGCTTCTCCCCGCAGGCGCCACTGGAGAAGCATTACTCAGAAACAAGCGAGTGTAATTGCTTATTGCCAAGATTACAAACAATGCTGCTGGATCTGTGCTTATCAGAGCGTTGCTGCTGCTCGACGGTGTGGCACTGAAATGAGAAATGAAACAGAAGACACCTCCAGCTTGCTCCGCAAACTTTGACAGAGCCAGATGTGCTGCTTCGCCCTATTCAACTCGGAAAACTAGAAGAAAAGGGTGGCAGATAGAGGAACAAAATCCCCAAAGGACGTTTCAACAAATATAATCACACCCAATCAGGTGAGGATAGAGGGAATTTATAAAACAGTGGAGGATGAAGCGGGAGTGACACACAGAGTGATAAGCGCTGTTGGCTGAGATTTAGATTTAGATTGACAGGTGTGTAAAACCTGAAACACATGAAGAGGTGGGATAAATAATGGAAGGGCAGCGATCGGCTCCTCCCGGATGCAGAGCGGTGCGTCAGAGCCCCTCGTCCCTGGAGTCTTCGTCACTGTGCATTATTCAGGAGCGCTGTGCGAGTCGAGCTCAGACTGATGAAGTGCTCTGCTGGGGGCTTTTCAAAGTAATGGTCATCAGCTGTCAGTGCTTGCTGCGATCCGTCTGCGCAGCCTGGATTCGTGCAAAAAAAAAACTATTAAAAAACTCTGATTCTGTTTCCTAAAGAAACTCAAGACACCTTTAGTGACTGATGAAGCTCAAGTGCTCAAGGGGGAGATGCATGCTACATGATATTAATTTGACATTGAGGGCTGGTAAATACATATTTCAAGAAAGGAAATTTCCCTCAAAGCCGATGTTATTCGACTTCAGAATAGACACAGCCCAATCTATTCAAAGTCCTGATACTTACGATAATGTGGTGCTGATGAGCCAAAAGATTTCATTATTTGTGAAACCTATATTCAAGTATAACTTAACAAGATGCTCCACGTTTCCTCGTTAAATTACAATTTAATGTTCAGATAATCTGCCCTGCGAGCGAACCTTATACTCTGTTGTATGTTTAAGATTTAACTGCCTAAAAACATAACAACTAGAATGACACTTAGGGGAGTTAACCGCTCCGCCAAGGCCCAACAGTTCTCTCATGAAACCTTTCATTAGATCCAGATTTTTAATTGGATCCGCTCCAAATTTCACACACTCATAAATATCAGACATATTCCCAATATTGTTTTTCATCAAGATCCATAAATTAGTAGTACAAACTCATGGAAAAGGAGGCAGCTCGCACTGTTAAAGAAACAGAAAAGAAGTTCCTGTATCTGCACCAACATTTAACAGGTTATTTCCCGACCCATACCGCATCCTTCCACCAAATTTCTTCATAATCCCTTTAGTTATTTTTGCATAATCCTGCAAACAACCAAACAAGCAGTGATGAAAACCTCTAACGAGTGAAAGCGGCTTCTCTGTAGGCGAAGGGGACACAGCAAGGGTCACGATTCGTCCCGAGAGTCTGTGGTTTGAGATTGATTTCTTTATGTCTCTGACCTGATGTATGTGTGTGTACGCAGATCTTTATGATAATAATCTGGTCTCCACTTCAACATCTGGGAGGACCAGAGTGAAGAACCAGGCGTGGACTGGCTGTAAACCTCAGCACCAGCCAGGCAGACCCCGAGACAAACTCAAGAGTATGAAATAATTGCATGACGTGCGCTCATACAAGACGACTGGTGCACGTACTGCACACTGCTGTAACGGATCATTTACAACATGCCCCTGCATTTTGTATCCATTCCGGCTGCGATACGCTTTACACTTATATTCTCTCATTTGTCGCAGCTCATTAAGAAGCAAAACTTTCCACTCTGCGTGTATTCAATATATATATATATATACGCTGTGATTTATCCACACAGGGCGGGGGGGGGGTCTACCATGTGCACTCTCCATCTTGACTTCCTGGAAACAGAACTGCGTGTGCCCTGAAGTTAATATTGGTTAATATCAACTCTGGATATCACACAAGAGACTCGGGAGGGGGAGAAATATGATAGTGTTATGTCAGACAGGAGGGAGGAGGAGAGGAAGGCAAAGAGCGGAGGGCAGGAGGAGGATAAAGTCAGGTTTTTCCTTTTTCGAGACGCAAGAATCACAATTATTTTGTGCATTGCTGAAGAAATCATCCAGAGTCCAGTTCAGAGTTTATTGTAGTGGTGTGTGTGTATTTGTATTCACGGATAACGTTGAGTCTTCAGTGACATAGATTGGATCTGAAGCAGCAGGGAGACCAAAGGGCCGGGGATCACACGCTATGCAAATGCGGTTGTGATCAATGGGATCAACGTGACATCCGGATGAACTCACGGGTCGACTTACTAATCACTCGGCAAAGGGTAGAAGAGCATTTGTCAGACAGCGACAGTGTAAGACACTCGTGGATCAGTTTCCACCACAGTAGCTGAGCCTGTGCAGAACTTTTCCGCAGCACGTGAACGTACCATGACGATTCCTCCTGATTGGTCCGCTGTGCACATGCTCATGATGGGGGCCATACCGATGGTGGTGCCCTGGAAATACACCCCACTGAAAACAGATAAACAGAGGCCGTCAGATCATCGTTCAGTGTCCAGTGTGTCTGCAGGATTCAACTGTCAAGGTGAAGGTTCCCAGACTCCACTGCAGTACATCAATACTATACAAGTATCTATAAAAGAAAGGCATATAACACAATTATAAGCATATAAAATGTGTGTATATATGCTACTTCAATAAACTTTAGTAAGCTACAAATTTTTTATGGGTTTTTCATCTATGGAATGATGAATTTGTTGGAATGTACCCAACTGCTGGACACTTTGATGGTAGCTCAAGGGAACAGGAAACAGCTACCCACCCTTTTTCCACTTTTCCGCACTCAATACTTTCTGACAGTGGAATCCTGCAGCGTTACATGTGGACGCTAAATAAATAGAGGTACCTGATTAGCTGGGCGTTGTCATGGGGCTTCTGAGGCAGCAGCTTGACCTTCCTCCAGTCTAGAAACTCGTGCAGGGTGGTGAACGGGTCTTGGCTGACGGGACACTTGTCCACGTCACTCCACACCTCCAAGCCCACCAGAGCCACTCGGATGTTCAGAGCCCTGTAGAACTGAGGGGTGGAAGGGGGGAGGGGAGGGGAGGGGAGGGGAGGAGGGGGAACAGTTTGAAATCAGAGGCATGTGGTTTCAGGCTGTTTCTCCTTCCCACTCTTTGCTTTGCATTACCTATTAAAACACAAAGGCTGTTAAATAGCCGTTTAAAGGTTGTGAGGGGCTCTGAATAAATCTTTTAGCATTAATCAACGTGCAGCTTTTTCCGGGTGAATAAATCAAGTTCCGCTTCTGTTTTATTTAACCAGCGCCCGTGCCGTTTTTTTTTTTATAGCGACGGCCTCTTCACAAAATTTCTCCTTTGCGTTATGGAATTGATCATGCATTCATAATCCAATCAGCCTCGGCTCACAGGTTGGTTAATTCTCACCGGGCCGGCTGTGACCTCTAATAAATCACATTCCAACACCTCCCCAGCCCCCCCCCCCCCCCCCCCCCCTTCCCCGGTTGATTTGATTGTTACCTTATCCACGTAATTGGCGATCTCAGCCAGCCGCTGCTTGACCCTGTCCGCGTCCTTGCCTTGCTTCTGAAACTGAACAACCGTGCAGAGTGAGGCAAAGGGTCGAAGGGATAATCCATGCTCTCCAATATTAATCAACACCAGAGACATTATTTGGGAGTATCTAAGCATTGGGCCAGCTCCAGAAAGTTCTTCACAGGGGTTGGAGCAGTGCAAACCTCGGCGATCACATTAATTCCGCCGGTGCCTCCGCCGCTACCATCAAAGAGCTGCTCGGCGGAGCTTGGACTAAAGAGATAACCTCAGCCTCCTTGTCTCATATCCAGCATCTATTCAGTCTCCGAGGCACTATAAAGCGGGTGACATTGACCCCTACGTGACATTGTGTCATTGAGGACCACTTTCGCCTCTTATCCCGCCTTAAGGGCACAAAATAGAAAGAGTCTCATTTGGGAGTCAAGTGGTCCAGTGATATATGCGGAGGGATGTAGCTGGTGCTGGACGGTGAAATGGATGAGTAGGCACCAGCACATCGGAGGCAGCAGCAGAGTAGAGGTATGGCACTGTATCGGCCTCTCAAGGGGGTGTAGGGGTTCGTTAAGCATGTGACCTCTTAGCCCCCTGATTCGTCGACAGAGGGAGAGGAAGTCGGGACCTGCGTGTGACCTCTGCTTACCTCTCTGTTGTCGGCCACGATGATCAGCTCCACGTACTTGGTGGTCGTCTGGGCATGGCGTTTGTGCTGCGATCAAGGGAGCCGACAGGGAAGAGGAGGTGGGTGTGAAGGAGGAGCGGCGTGAGAGAGGGAGGTGGGGGGGGGGGGGCAAGAAAGGGCAGTAAATGGGAGAGGAAGCGGGGCGGGGGGGTGAGGGGGTTGGAAATGACAAAGTGATAAACCAAGATATGAAGAGAAGAGCAGGAGGAGGAGGAGGAGGGAGTAGAGAGAAAGGAGGAAGGACATTAGGAGGACGCACTTAACTGTGGCTCTCTGGAAAGAGCCGCCTAAATTTAGCGGTCGGCCACTCAATGTGGCTTTTGTACCCGAGCTGCACTTCACACAAAAGGAGGCAGGAGTGAGAATCAGCACAAAACAATACACCACCCCGTGAGTCGGAACCCAATACGAGGCGCCAACACCTCACAAACCTCTGATAACACTCTACAGGAACCAGTTTATTAACCAATAAATCACAGCTTTGGACAATGGTGCCAGCGCTGTTGCAACACGACCTATAACATACCCTCTGCTTTTCTCTCAGAATTCATAGAGCACGTGACCCCGGCTGCAGCTTCAGATAGCGTGAGGACGAGAGAGAGTTTATGTCCGAACAGAAGCAAACACGGGGAAGTGGAGGCTGTAAAAGCTCTTTCTTGTTTTTAATTTGGAAACATTGACTGTCACAGTGCAGCCTCTGTCGGATGGATGGGAAGAATCAGGTGCAATGAATAATAGCAAATCAATTGTCGTTTAATTAGGGACCTCAGAGCAGATTTAGAAGAAAACTCCAGAGTCTACGAGGTAAACGGGTTTGATGAGAATCAAATGTCCAACAAACAACAATAACACAACTTATGTATAATATTATATATTTTGTCATCTGTATCTGTATCTATCTGTATCAATAATGACAAAACTTTTTCGTCAAGTTAAGACAATTCCTTAATTCATTTAAACATTGCTTATGTGTTTTATGAGAGTATTGGCTCGTATATCTTTTCTTGGGTACGACTCGTGTTCGATAGTTTTCCTCCAAATACGATAACTTTCAGCCTCTGTACTTTAGTTTCATGGCAACAGCCATTTGGCATCTGTTGAGACAATTCAGTGTGGTTCATCAACATCCCTACAGCTACGCTGCTAGATAGGATAACATTTTAATGACTTAACAAGTAAATAAATAAAACTAATGAGCAAAAACTATTCACAAATCACAAACAGTTGAAAACATATAATGGAAAACTAAGTTAGAAGAGAAAATGGAGATTATATTGATTCTGGTTCAGACAAAGACAAACATGCCCTCCTGGCAATGGAGCAGGTGGTGCTCTCGCTCTACGTGGAAAACCACTCACATCGAGCTCGAGGCTACCTGCACACCATAACACACACTAACACACACACATTGGCTCACCCTTTCCGCTCACACACTCCCATATCCTATACTATCCTGCTGGCTAAGTGTTCTGCCTTCACACCATGGCCCTCGTTCAATCTGAGCCTCTTAATCCTCGCTGTCCTGGCAGCCTGGATCCTCTCTGCTCTTATCTGCCTCCTCCATAGATAAGCCAGGACGGCCAAGTGTGCTGATTACAAGTGTCCTGGAGGCCGCTGGAGAGGAGACGCACACATGAGCACGCTGTTAGTCCACTGAGTGAAGAGGAGCCCTTTTGATGAATAGACTTAGAGCTAATAGAAAATAATGAAAATATTGGATTATGCACTAGGTTCACTACATGTTATATTCAATACATTCATTATTTATATATATATATATATATATATATATATATATAATATAATATGTGTATACAAACAATGAATGTATTGCAATATTAACATTTAAAGCCCTAACCTTCAAATAAATGTCAAAGAAGAACAAATTATAACTTGTTAACTTCAATTTCAGCAAATACAATTTGTGGATTTCCGAGTGATCAATTAAGTTAAAGACTTTTAGTCGTTCTTTGCAGTGTTGTGCACAAATGCTATTAAGTTTAATTTCACGTCCAACTTTTCTGAGTTCTTTCAATCCACAGAGTTTATCTGAGTCCGTCCCAGACTGTGATTGCATGTCGCGTTCACGTTTGACATCTTGCACGGACACAGTTCCGTCTTCCAAAAACAAGATTCTTCAAGGGAACTTTTTTCGGGGAACTGGTGTTGTTGACGTGCAGTGGCTGTCAGCTCGCCATCGTATCTCTGTAACCTTCCCCTCCCCGGAGTGACGCTCATCATCCGGGGGGGGGGGGGGGGGGGCAGTCTGCCAACACGCCTCGTTATCATCGGGCCCTCAAGCAGGACACATCGCGGCTTATCGGAACGGCCGCACACCTCGGTGCATTCGCAGGCGGAGGTGAGCTTTGCATGCAGGCCACCGAGTCCAGCGAATCTAAGTCTGCGCTCTCACTCTCTCTCGCTGTACTTCAAGTTCATCTGGTTGCAAGTGACAGGTTTTTGAATCCACGCCCTCGCTATCTTATCTGTTTTCACTTTTCTAGTCACCTCAGGGATCCAAACGTTCGACCACCTCCCTTATAAACCGCATCTGTCTTCATTTAGTGGACGTGTCTTACGTGTGTTGCGTTCGGAGGGACAGGGGCGCGGCATTTGCAACAAAATACTTCTTCACACACACAGGAATAAATTATCAATGTGATGGCCTCGTCTTCTTTTGTTATCTTATCCCACTGCTGCATTGTGCTGTTGTCAGGATTTGTTCCCGTCAGCTGAATCACCGCAGCCCTCTTAACGTCAGAGACAATAGCGTCCACTGAAGCCAGGGCTGTAATCACCAACAGGAATCAAACAGTACAATAAAACATCTGATAAATCCCTGTTACTGCATGAATAAATAAAGAGGAATAATGTGAGAGGGCAGGATGCTTCAGCCAGCTCGGGCCACATGTCTGGCCTGCTTCCTAAAAAACCCACTCAATCTCAATATCCTTAATGAAACGATTAAACTATTGCAAAAAATACCCCCAAAAGAAATCACTTTCAAGAAAATGGAAAGTCCCCCCCCTTCTCGCCGTACAATACATCACGGTTATGATACACGTGCTCCCCCCCTTCACACCCCCTCTCTCTCTCTACACGTCTTGTATTGACCTGATAAATCACCAGTTTGAGTCCACTACCTGTCATCCCACTCTGTTTTCCACTTACCAGCACTCATCATCTTTCAAGCCCAATTCCTCTGAGGATAGGGACTGGGACTGGGACCCTCGTCATTTATCCCAGTGATGGGTGCTGGGTTGGTACAAGGGGCTGAGTGCAAGGGCGTGGGATGACGTGGGGTTTCTCCAGGCGTGATCTACACGGCCGGCATTTTGGTCTCGAGGATAAAAAACGTAGCCACTTAACATCCAATCTACTTTCCACGGGCGTTTATCAACCCCCCCCGAGTTCTCCATCCGCTCTCAGCTCAGCTCGCCTAATGGACGCCGCGAGATCATGACGGAAGGAATGAGTGAATAATTCAACGTGGAGCAGCTTGTAAAAGATATAGCCGGCCACTTACCAATATCTACATTGCAAATGACCTTGTTAAGAGGGTTGAGGTGAGCGATCCTTCACAGCCCCGTGCAATGGGACTCCAAATATAGATTACAAAGAGAAATATCAGCCGAGGGACCACATTTGCTTAACTGACAACTAAGCGGTCGGAGCGTTTTTCACTCCGGCTGATTGATTCATGATTTTCTGTCAGCGAATGCCTTGTCACAGCACAGCCCCAGCAAACAAATTAAAAGTGCTGGGAAGGCTTGTGAATCTCACTGTGCTTTTTTTTTAGTTTTACTGCTGATTAAAACCAAAATGTTCTTCAGACACTGTTAAGCTGGGAGAATAGAAAAGGCATGTGGAAGCCTTCATTAGGTCGGTCGTATTAATGCTTCCAAACGATGACGTCACAGCGTCCTGAGGGCAGAGATAATAAAAACAAAATCGATTTCACATGCTTCTTTATATAGACCAGCTGTAACTGTGAATAAACATCCCCCCCCCATGACATTACAGGGAGAACCACAGTATCACCATCCATCCATCCATCCATCTCATAGAAGAATATATAGTAAAACATTGCTATCACCTGGGAGTGCAATAAAAACCTTGCCAACTAGTAAATGATTAAATAAATAAAATAAAAGGAAAGTGGATGCTATTGAAGCCTATAGGGATTATGGAGCATGAACCGAATTCTAATTTTACTTTATAAATCTGGACGCTACATTTTCCCGTTCTCAGTGAAGGTTACTCGTACCTGGAGGTAAAGAGAACCGGACCCAGTTTAAGAATCCTTACCCTTGTGCTGAAGGTCCTGAATGGACCGCTGTCTGCATGTTCTGTGGGATGACTGGTGTTCAGATCATGGCCGCAGGAGCCGGGAGCCAAACTGAGGTGTTCAGCCGAGTAGATCCAGTGAGTCCCATCATTGTGATCAGCAGATGGTTCCAGTACATAGGACTTGCCCTCGAGGGATATGAAACCCCTGTAGAGAGAGAGAGAGAGAGGAAGAGGAACAGAAAGAAGTGAATGGAAAGATCTTTACTTTGCACTGAAACATTTCACATGTGCAGCAAATAAAAACACTGGGACATTCATCTTGTAAAGTGATTTTGATTTATGAGTTTAACCAGTAAAGACGATACATCATTAGTGATGAGTGCACTCTTCACTCAGCATCATGCAGCATAATACCAGTGTTGATCTATTTAATTAGCATTTGATGATCATTCTGCCTGAAGGAGCAAATCTCTTTGTTTGTCCAGAGGTGTGGCTGTTATTTCCTCTCTGTTAACTTTTCTTGTGATACAACAGAAGCCTTTCTGGTTTAGGCAACATCGCTAAGGCCAGAATAAACTTTTAGACACTTTCAGGATTTGCGGGAGGGGCTGGATGTGGAACTTTTTCTGCCAGCCCTTACGTCAAATTTCTGGAAAATGTCGGAGTGAGTTCATGTGAGAATACAGCAGGAAAAATATCTGGAAGTTCACAGCTAGCGAGTTGATGCTAAACTGAAAAAACTAACAAACAAAGAGGAAAGAAAAGATACAGTCTGGAAAACCAATGAGATTCCGGACATTTTCCTGGTATTGAGAACGCATCTGACCCGCACATTCTCCAGCTGCGCTCTTCATAATGTAAAAGGAACACTGTAAAATATCCAGACCCAATCTTCTGGACATTTTCATGTCTGAAAACTCTGTGAGACTCGAATAAACCTTGCACAATACTCCCAGCCTCATGAACTCACACACTAAACTCCCAACACTCCCCCAAAAAGCACAAGCACAGCCAACCCAAACCCCAAATCTGTTTTTCTCTTCGAGGAGGCCCAGTGACGTGCAGGACAGTTCGCAACAAAACTGAAATAAATAAATATTGATACCAAGGTCAAGAGCGGGGGGGGGGGGGGGGGCTTCACAATCAGGTGAATCACTGTGCAGACGTTTGGCTTCTTTGTGAAAACACTCCTGATGGTGTCTAGAGATATTACTGCTATCATTACTCCTGTTTGACATCTGCAAACACAGCGTTTTCAGCACTTAAGGCTCTCGCTTGTCTCAAGCCTTACACAATATGTCACGTTCACTGCTTTACAACTGGATGGAGAAGATTCATCTCGGCTTGTTAGAATGGAGGAAAAAAAAAACGTTATTTACCGAGTCCCGTTGGCACGTTATTCCTCAAAACTGGC
Organism: Platichthys flesus; assembly: GCF_949316205.1. NCBI lineage: Eukaryota > Metazoa > Chordata > Actinopteri > Pleuronectiformes > Pleuronectidae > Platichthys > Platichthys flesus. Next base: position 12,952,656 of record NC_084964.1, on the reverse strand, counting down.
AACAATCCCGAGACTTAAGGCTGATCCAGTTTACTGCATCTTCCCCCCAACTCTATTTAATCATTTTACATGGGATTAAATTACTTATACAAAATATAGAATATCTACGCAACTTTATTTGGAGGTTACTTGGACGTTCAGGTTTTTTTACAAACCTTTTGTGATCGTCTATCGTCTCGTGTCTCCTAGGATCTGAGACAAAGACGAATGACTTGGACTCGACTTGTGGTATCATTATTAAGTGACTGGTTTGTTTTAAGACCAATGACAGGACAGGGGCACTTCAGGGGCCAATCAGATTTAAGTTGGGGCCAGTACCACTCCCCCAGTCCTGGATCCGCCCCTGATCCTGGACCAATACAAATAATGAAGACGCTGGCAGATACATGTAGGTCTCAGACATCCTCATACTTTGAATATCTAGTTAGAAATAATGTTATTGTAGCGGTGAACGTTCTTGTTTTTAACTTGTACTGATATTGTACAATTTGAAATGCGCTTAAACCTGAATTTGCCCCCAAACACGTCTTTTATCACTCGCATTGATCCACCAAAGTCACCACAGCAGAGAGAGTGAGTGAGACTTTCACTTTGGGCTTTCTGTCTCCTTCTGTAGTTTAACACCAAGGTAACAGACCAGAGCTACGGCCACATCAGACGTGAAAATAAAAGCATCTGATACACTTACTTAATCCCGGCACAGGTACTGAGGCTGACGTCTGAGTTCACGCGACCCCGCACCTCACCGTGGTAGTAGCAGTTTGCCTGAGGAACAAGAAGAATCGAGGTAATGTGGAGAAAAAAAAACGTGTTCAATTTCACATACAATTCAATAACAGCAGTTCCACCTGATACCCTGTGAAATATGAGCAAATTAACTTTGGAGGGGGAAATGGCCTTTTACAGGGTTTAGCAGGAAGCCGTTCCCACTCATCACCGAGGGCTAATGGGGACTGAAATCTGTGGGAGTTTCTCGTTGCCCAGCACAAATCGTTGGCTTTCTGCTGCATTCCCAGGTACCCGCACTCGTGGACCACCTGTCAGGCCGCAGCAGGGAGGGAAGAGCGGTGAATTAGGCCCATGTTTATTGAGCCACGCCTGGCAGCCAGGGCGGCAGGGAGGAAGTGCCTGGTTTAGAGTGAAAACAGACTTTCTGCTACAGCCGAGACGACCTCGCTCAGGTGAGGTCTGACCAGCGGGCCCCCCCCCCCCGCCCCCCAGTTCTGGAAAACAAGGAAATGGGTGGTTTCCACCGTTCTCTGAATGTCTCTAAATATAGAGCGCAGGGAGTAAATTTCAAGGTTCCCTGAATGTGGTGAACTTCCAGAGGCTGCTGATTTTGCATGTTCAGAACCCGAGTGCATTTCTGGTATTGAAGGGAATCCCTGCGTATCACGGGACGGTTCCACAGCGATTCTGCAAAAAAAAAGATGATCTAGTTTATGTTCTCTCACTTCTGACGTGAGCGAGTTAAAGCAGGAATGCTAAAAAGTGTATTTCAGTCTAAACGTTTCAGGCTTGTTCTCATACTCTTGATCCTCGATTACAGCTGCTTAATATTTGAAGCTGCTTTAACTAATATTTTTATATATAGAGGATCAGATCTCGATGAGGGGAGGCGACTGAATTCAGTGTGACAATCATCAAACCAGTGGTAGCCTTGGCTATGATGGAAGAAGCCACTAGATTAGAAGATGGTAAATTGCAACTATGAAAGGATGCACATGATCAGCAGCGATAATATGCTGCATCATTCAAATCACGCTCGATTGGTTTTCAGGGGCCAAAAAGGGCCGAGACCCCTTCACACAGGGCAGAGCTGTGGATAAATTTCGTTCAGACCAAATTCTGAGCTCAAAATCTGCAGCCAGGGCTACGAGTCCTAAGAGTATCTAAAGATGGACGACATGCCGGATCCTCAAAAGTGAAGCCAAAGCATCTCAATGGCCACCTGGTGATAAACCCTGCCTCCTCCATGTTAGTGGAGGGGATGAGGACGGAATGTCAAAGTATGTGCCAAATACATTTTTCTCAAAGAAAAGGGCAGGTACTTTTTAATCAGACTAATGTGCCAAAAGAAGAAATGAGGAATGTATTGGACATGTCTTAAAAATATTTTCCCCATGTCAGCACTGAATAAGTATCATGACAATTATAATGTTTTAATGCAGAAAGTCAGATTTGGTTGTGGTTGTAGCCCGACCCCCCCCCCCACACACTTCAAGGTTCAATGTAACATATTTTCCGAGATGTCGTTGCTCCTCCGTCAAGGTCCTTGAAATCACGTGTTTGTTTTCTTTCTGGTGTTCACTAACTGAACCTCCTGACCTGTAAGTACGCAAATGTATTCACTGCACTGCTGTCACATGATGGGAAAACATGCATAAGGCAAAATAGATCATATTAAGAGTATGGATTCTTTGAACGAGATGTGCTGTTGACTTCCCAAGGCCAAAAAAACACGATATCTCATTCCAGTGGACATTGAAGAAGTGGACGCAAACCCTTTGAAAGCCGTCACCCATTTAGCCACTCTCCATATCTTCACCTAGAGGTGTTTGGAAAGAGAACAATCCATTATAGCGATGTAAAAATGTGCTAAGACAGGACAACCCATTACATGAAATATGGAATTTTAGTGTAGCGGGGGGGAGTGGAAGTAGGGGCCGGTTTTACTACGCTGAGTTAATGCTACCACCTCATGTTTCTTTGATGAGATCATGACGGTGATGCATTGGCATAAGGGGATAGAAATAGACCTTTTTGTTTCTAAGGGTTTTGCAGAAAGATCCCAGAAGGAGAACGTGCTCACACACCTTCAGATGATGATAAGGAAGATTAATAACTAATCGTGAGGTTAATGTGGGCGGATACCCAGGTCCGAGCGCTGTCGGGGCGTTCATTCTTTCCAGTTAACTCTTTAATATCCATGCAGGTGACTCATATTCCCCGTAGATGGCTTTGGTTACAGCACATGGCGGTCATTTATTGTGTTATGGACTTAGTGTGGAAAGGGCGACGATGTAAAACAGACAGAGGGAACCGAGGGAGGGCTGACTCACGCTGAAGTCACTCCCAGCAGTACCTTGCCTTTTGACACACAACTGAACACTGAACGGATCACCATGTCAGTCTCCTCCCTGCGAGCAGGACAAATCAATTAACTGCAGATCATTCTCTTAAGATCGGGTTGTTTCCAGGAAGAAAAAGGAAGAAGACCCTCCCGTGAAGAGCCGGCTGCCGTCATGAGAGAGGAATGAGGGGAGGCTGGAAGAGGTCCGTTAGTTTCCCTGGGCTGCTGGATGCAGGTTACTGGAAGTGATCTTTCTGTACACAAACGTCAAACTGTTAATCTCAGCCATCCCTCCAGTGCGGGATTTATTTGAGGTTCAATCACCGTGGTGGGCAACACAAAATCGTTAGGGGGTCATCCACCTACTAATTCTGTCTGTATGTGGAAGGCGTATGTCCCGAACGTTCATCTTATCGGCCTCTCGCTTGGCACTTGTGTTGTTAATGACCCAGTTAAGTGCAGAGTTTGATGCTCGATTCCTTCAATATTATGAAAACTTTAATGAACAAGCAATCAGTGCCTTGTGGGGCTTAAAAGTTAGTCCCAGAAAAAAGATGTGTTCTTATCAGTCCTCATAGTGACTGACAACTGGCAAAACTGCCCCATCAGCAGTTATATCTGGCAACACTAGATCATTTTGATGATTCATTATTTTATTTTCCGCCAATTCGATGCGAGTGTTGAAATGCTTTATACAAAGCTGACTTACAGAACTTGGGTCTGAAGGTTGTGTTGTTTTGCTTAAGAACAATCCATTTCCAACAGGCCCTGGACCAGTTGGAAGGAGATGATGTTGAATCTTTCCTTTTCAACACTCTCGGAAGACACGCAAACAAATCCAGCAACATGAAGGAATTATCTCGGAATCCTTCCTCATCCTCAGACATTTCTTTAGAAGCGAATACTCTCCGTATGGAAAACGCCTGTCAGCTGCAGCCCCATATTGATCCACTCATCTGAGCATCAACTCATTCCATGTGCTCTCTCTATTCTACATCGTGAACTCTCCGTGTATCAGCGTGCACCTTGAGCCGACCCGGCTGCAGCTTCTCCATTGTCTTCATGTTCTGGACTGGCAGCGGTTCTGATGAGCGGGGCCCGAGCCCAGGCAGCCAGCGATGGACCCAGCTCCAGATGTTGCTCTCTACTGCGTGGGCTGGCCATTATTGAATAACATTAATCTCCTCTTTTGTTGATTTCTGCTATAAATAGGATGCACGGCTTTGTACACAGACCTCACAGGCTGTCTATTTTCAAATGCTTTCCGGTTATGTGAACAAAAATTGAGATGTTTAATTGCTCTGCAAACGGCGGATAATCACATCCCTGAAATCAGGCGAGCAGGTGGAGGCTGCCAGGCGTGGAGACGGCTCCACATGATCCAGCCTCAGCAAAGTCATTAATTATAGTTTACTGCATAAGCATTGTCCTGATAGTCTGCATGTTTCTGCAGAAATTCTACTGAGGATGCTTTCAAAAGCATTTTGTGTTTGAAGTCAGAACGCTTTTTAAAGATTAAAATATCTCTTTACAGTCATCAAAACCACAGAAGTACAACAGAGTAGGTTCTTAGAGGAAACAGTTAAAGGAAACAACATCTGAGATTACAAGAATAAAGTGGAAATAGTATGAGACTAAATTCGGGGGAATCAGAAGATACAATGAATAATGAATTACTTCCTCTTTTGGTTCATCAGCTCTACATTATCATTAGTGTCAGAAAAACACTGTGTGAGAAACTGGGTATTTGTTAAGGAAAGACTCACATGGCCTCTGCCTCTTTAGTGAAGGAGGAAATGTTCGGTAATGTTTGACTGTAATGTTGTCGTTGGTTACAGAGTAGTATTTAAAAACATTTCGGAATTTCTGCAGAACAGATGAGATTGGTCCCAGAAGGAGCACGGCTTCTCTTCATCTTTCTTCCTTCTTAAACATTACTTTTTTCCCATTTAGATTACAGCAGTTGACATAATCTCACCACTGTATTCTCCTAATATTGCACCATTGATCTTTAAATCTCAGAAGTGTTTTTATTCTGAAAAGGCCCTAATACTAAATGTCATAAAATAGTGATGCACGACATGAGAAAAAGTCCAAACCCAAAACTTTGTGGTTGGATAAAAACACAACCAGGCAAGTGTAGTTTATTGAGAAAATTAACTTACAAACCACAAATACTAAGATAGAAGATGACATAGCGCCCTATTGGAGATGTAATGAAAAACTTTGTGTGTTGCTGTGTAAGTTGTCTACATCTGCTTTGAGTTGGAGTCGACTTTAGTGAATATGAAGTCATTTGATAAACTTAAAAGACGCATTTTTACTGTATTATTTTGTGAAGAACTTTGTAGCCTTGTTTTGATAAGTGCTGTACAAATAAAGTTATTATTAGATTACTATTATAATATTTGAGATAGAAAGCTCTATCCCAGGATAATAATGCTTATAAAGTGCACTGGTAGGTGGGTGCTGAATATTTCACAGTCAGTGTGACTTTTGAAGTGCACTTAGATGTTCACTAATTCAATATTTTCTTGCAGACCTGCGTGCCGAACCAGTTTTTAAGCTTATCCATTATAAAACACTCGCGCTGTTCCCTAAACCTGAGTCTATTCTCTGACCTCTGTCCGCCTTTCATTTCATCAAATATTCATCCGCTGGCAGAGACCGAGAATGCTCTCACTCACCTGTACCGGCTGCCGAATTCCAGGAGGTTTAAAAGTGGATCTAACGGAAACATACATTATCCTTTACCTCCTCACTGACCCTCATAGGAGCACAGAGCCCCGACAGGAAGAGGATGTGTGTGTGTGGGGGGGGGAGAGGGGGAGTCAGAGGAAAACATTACAGTTGCAAGATCAGAAATCTATCATGTCAGCATTGATAAAAAAAATAAAAAAAGAGGAAAAGAATAAAAATAACAAAGTTGTTGAAGCATACCGTGAAGTTGTGAGCGCCTGTGACCGCACTGCCATCTTCCAGGTAATGGGTTTCTGTGTAGTTACTTGCGAACAGGCCCCTGGAAAGGATACACAAAGACAACAAACACTCAGAAGAGACCCTCAGGGGCTTTATCCGGGGAAAAAAAAAAATCAATCACGGTTTCTTAGGATATTCCACCGCTGCTGCTGGAACCTGCGTGGAAGATAAACAGCGCAGAGTGATTTAAAACTCAACCTGACCCCGGAGGAGAGCATGAATTGAACCGAGCAGCTGTGGACATTAGGAGAGAAAATGGATAAAAAGGCTGCGGTGACATATTCTATTACACCACTTTCACGCCACATGCATGCACCGCGGAGACGCGTTGGATATCAATCCATAACTCATTCCGCGCGACGGTCGAACCGTAATTAGGAACGAGCGATGAGCGCATGAGCGGTGTGGCATGATCTGATATAAACGTGGCTCGGGGGGGGAGATGATGCTGACAGGACTATGGTTAAGGAATCACTTTGAGGTACAGAGGGGAATCGATAACGCTGTAAAGTGACCGTCTGAGGTTAGCAAGTGAATCCGTTTACAGTTTATATCTAGAAAGCGCAATAAATCAACACAGCACATCTCCGCTGCAGGGAGGGGGGGGGGGGGGGTCTCTCTCAGTTGTACAAATATGTACAAATGTGTACAAGACCACTCTCATTAGTCACCTGGTACCTGCAGAATGAGTTTTGGATTCAGTGGGTCTCTCTCGACCAGACAGGACTCTGCAGCTTTTAGCAAAACAACACAAATGCAATTATTCAAAAGTGAAGTCAGGTTCCACCCACTGTGTTGTAAACGAGTACAAGTGAGTCACCTCACACAGTTATAGGAATCTGTTTCCTTTTATCAGAGCAACTAAGTGAACACATGTTCCAGCTGCTTTGATCACATATCAATTATGTAAGTAGCCGTGCATGAACATTCTTGAGGTTATCCATCCCATCCCCTCACCACGGACTTTATGGACGATCACATTTTAGAGTATCTCTATTCTGTTCTTGAATGTTGTTAAACTTATTACTATCATATTTATTCATCCTGCGTCTTCCTCATTGTCACGGCTCTAGAGTCGGGTTGTAACAAATACGATTGGATATTGCAGAGTTAATTCATGATACATTGCTGCAGTAAATGTAGTCTGCATCGGTTGAGCATAACACTTTAACCTCATTTGAAAGTATTACAGATGATCTAGAGTTTTAATATAGCCTGGCTTGCCATTATATAACAGTGGCTCCAGTTTCCTGCAGTCTACTCCAACATGCTGTTTGTGAGCAATGACACCAATTCGTAAACATATGTCTGCTCTACATGTTTTGGTGAGCAAAGCTTAACTATGCAGGTATAGTGATTTCCAACACTTCATAGTGATAACTTTCATCAGGCCAAGAACCTCTTTTTGGGGAAACTAACCCCAGTCGCCCACTAGAGTGTGGAGGCAAGACATGAGTCCATCGGGACCCCTGGTGAGTCGGGCCGAGTTTGGGCTGGACTGTCTAACAGATTTCTTCATGATGCACAACAGTAATCAGGGAAAACATCGAGCTTGGGTCAGGTTAGGACATGAAGAACAGAATGCCTGTCAGGTTTGGGTTGGGCCCGGCTAATTCTCTCTCAGGTTCGATCAGGGAACTTGAGGGCAGCTGCGCACAAGCAGGTGGGATGCAGGTTCTACTGTATATAGCCGAGACAATTTGGGGGAAAACTGTTAGGGGCAAAACTATTTCTTTGCTGCCCTCCTTGCCACTTACACAGGATTAGGTCCTTTCTCTGGTGGACCAATCAATCAATGGCAAATAAGTGAATATGTCATATGTGTTCATGACTGTGCAGGTGAGGATGAGAGAGTCTGAGCCTCTTACCCTAACCCATGTGTTGCACACTGCAGGACACCAGGAGAGGCTGATCCGCAGCAGAGCACCAAACCACCGCAGGCAGCTGGATTCTCTTACTGACCTCATCGCTGACAACCCAGCTGGGAGTGTCAGCTGAAACAACCTGGGGAGGGGGGGGTTATTTTGTTTGGGAGCTGTCAGCATGAGACACAATGCCCCCCCCCCACCCCCCCCCCCCCCCCCACACACTGCACTCCTCTGCAGAGCCAGAGAGCTGGTAATAATCATCGGATCAAAGCCGGGCCAAAGAGGGGAAAGAGCCAAATAAAATGATGTGTTTCTTCAGTCTTAATTAGGTCTGTGCGCGGCGGCAGACACACAAACACACACACACACACTCACACTCGCACTCACACACGCACACGCACACACACACACACACACACACACACACACACACCCTCAACATCTGCACACAACAGACAATCCATTGTGGTGAGTGTGTGTATCTGCCTCGCTGCCTGTCTGCAGCACTCTGGGAGGGAGTGGGTATAGAAGCACATGTTGCACACAGCCATGTGGGATCCATATGTTTTCCTGTAAATCTCAATATACAGACGTGGGGAGGTGGTTATTGTCTTGTTTAAGGACGTTTGGTGAGGACACACATTGTTGCAAGCTCTGAACCAAGTTCACGGCGAGGTATCGGATCAAACTTTTGAGCTAATGTCGTCATTTAAAAAAATCTGGAGGTGGCCCTTGGTTTCTGCTCATTCAATTTGACACTCTCAAATGTCAGTGCATCCTTGAATGCAGCAGATCCCTGCGTCAACCGCGTTCAAGCACAGATCTATTACGCTGGACAATCAGGTCTCACATCTTTTTCACATTACATCACACTAGAGGTTCTGTTTAAAACCCAACACTGGTTCATCTATCAAACTGGGCAACAGAGACTCTTTTATCTTCTAATAATTCCAGAAATCTCTGTCCGTCTGTGACTCACGTTCGTCTCATCACCAGTTGGGTGTGTTTTTTATTTGGACACGTTCGATATGAATCGATTTTGAAGTCGCGGCTCGGACTCGTCAATGTTCTGCGTACTGGGTCGAGCTTCACCAAACTTTGAATAGACAGGTAAACAGGTCTGAAGCAGCGAAGGCCAGACTTCTAGGTTCTCTGCAATCTGCTGAGTCTCACGTTTACAGTGAGACACACATTTACAGTTTCAGAAAATAAAAAGCTGCAACCAGCATCACCACAGATCAAGCAAAGAGGATTAAGATGCATTTATTTGTCCCAAACACATGCACAGACATGCACAGGCAGGTAGGGAAATTTAACCTCTGCTTTTGACCCATCTGGTGCAGGACACACAGAGCAGTGAGCGACCATGTATGGCGCCCGGGGAGCAGATGTTGGGGGAGTAAGGTGCCTTGCTCAGGGGCACTAGACAGGGTAGGGAGAATCCTCTTGGATTTTTGGTCAGATACAATCCAGGTTCGTCTTTTGTTGTCTCTCCGTGGAGTCGAACCAGAGTCGAACCAGAGACCTTCTCTGCCCATAGTCCAAGTTTCTACCACTAGACCATCGCCTCTCCCCCCCGAACAGGCAGGTTCAGATCAGGCACCACTGCACTAGTCGAGTTAAAACAGAGAAACCAAACCACAGTCCAACTCAACAAGGTGCAATGAGATCAACTGGCCTTTTTGTTTTTTTTGCCTGGTTTCTTGCTTTGTTTGCAATAGTAGAGGAGGAAAACTAATTATTTACAGGTATTCTCAAATGTTCTCGTAACTATGAAGCAGTAAAAAGGCCCAAATACAAATCTATGATCAAAACATAACTGATCAAGCTGTAATGGATCCCAGTAAATGAGCAGCGAGGAGGTTTTCGAACCTTTGGTCAGCAGGAGTGTGTACGTGCCTCCTAAACCGTGATGGTCTTGGCTCTCGCATCTTCAGCTGGTAACTCTCCCACTCATGTGCTGCGAGGTTAATGGTTTATTGGCAGCTGTGGTAAACACTTGTGCTTTAATGAGGAAAAGCATTAGGCAAATAAACCGGTGTTCAGATTGCAATGAAACAGATTTAGAACGTGGTGGACCTAGTCTTCCTTTTAAGGAACTGGAGCCGGATAAACCAGCACATAAAACCTGCAACCTGCACAACACATGCAGGAAAAACTTTTACTTGAGCACCATGAACGATGTAAGCAACACTGAGCTGTCAATCAGAGGGACGTTAATGAGGGATGGGAGAAGGATGTGGACAGGGGTCATGCCCCCTCCATTTAACATGCATGGGCCTCCAGCAGGGCTCCGTCTGATTGACAGGGGGTTGGCATCGAGGGGGGGGGGGGACTCACTGCAAGTTAATGCCACAGCACCTGCCCCCCCCCCCCCGAGGCTGACAACCAAGCAGCCGCAATAACTGCAAGTGTGACACAACAGGAGGTAAATATCCCCGAGGTTTGTGCTGCTGCCGCTGCACGAATGTGACAGAAAGATATTCGTTAATTTACCGGCATCAGTTAGACAGGAGCTATACCCGTATAATTACATTTTGTCATGTTTACATTTTGTCATGCTGTCTCCATGCTGGGGGGGGGGGGGGGGGGGGGGGCGTTTAGAAAGAAACTATACGAGGTGGAGGGAAAGAGTCGTGTTTGCCTGTCACTAGATTTGACAACGCAGACAGAAAAGACAATGGGGACACTTCAAGCTAATCCCGAACCCCCTGCTGCTAAATGTCACCTCTGTTCTTTCCTGCATTCAATTATCATGTTTTTTTTCTGTTGCATTGACGTCGTCAGCCTGTCCTGCTCGGTCTTTATATCAGGTAAATAACACGTCTCATGTCTAAATCGAAGAAGATTAACATCCAGAAATACTGAACATGTCGTGACAATTAATTCCAACACACTCCTGCCTCAGTATGCCCACTTTGAACTTGGATCTCTTGCGGATCTTTTCCCATCTAAGGACGATTGTTTACCAACTTAAAAAGGTATTTTCAATTTAAAATGATCGGTTGTGCTGGTATAACTTGTTTATTTTTAGTTCATTCTGTAAGTTGACTGTTAGTGTTTGCAGAGACTATGTAGGGAGACTGTGTGTGAGCTGTATTAATTGCAGCAGGTTTGATGAATTGGAGTCGGACGCTGATCAATCAACGGTAAAAGGGAGGGTCTCGTTTCTCGGCCGAAGCTGCATATGACCTAGAAAAGAAAGACCCTGACTGAATGTCAAACATCAGTGACGGGGAAAAAGAATTCTTCTTCAGCTTTTAAATGCTAATGTGGATTTGTGTTTTATTGATCACAACTACGAGGACAGAACATGTGGTTTTGTCTCCTAAAAACTTGTAATGTGATGATGTAAAATAGAAACGCTCCGAGAGCCGAGCTGAAAGTCACGCACGGGACACTTTTGATCAAGTCTTGGAGGAGCAACAAAACAACTGAATTGATTATGTGTCTACAGGCCAAGACGAGGAGGAGACACTTTATTGTGAGGTAAATTGGGAGGGAGAATGTGCCCTGCTTTAAATACAGAAACAACTACAAGGACTAACACTCCCCTTATGAAACCACATTTAAACTCCCTGGATACAGATTTTTATTTTGGATCTGCCCTCAATTGCACACACACACAAATATTAGCACCCTAAGCATCCCTGATTTTCTTCATCGCTAATAACACACATACACAGACAAAAACAATGGGGTGAAAATCACACAGTGGTCGAGTCAGAGGTCAAAAGATATCCATATCTTTAACTATTGTATAAAAGCTGCAAGTACCTGCCTCCTGTCTTTGTGTAGTCCATGTATTGTCTATTAATTGATCTGCTATGGCCAGTGCATTGACACTGCAGCCTTCGATACCATTGCCTGGATACCAGCTGGATCAATGCGCAGCGATTTCCCAGTCACATGCTCCGATGTGTCCCATTAAACTCAGACAACCTAATCAGCCACTTCAGGACAAATCCTGCAGTTAACTATGATAAATGTGAAGCAAGGCACTAGGCCTCTGGAGAGCTGTGGTAGTCCCCCCCGCTCCGGCGTGGAAAGTTACTTGGAACAGACGCAGATTTATAAACATTAAGAGCAGATGGAATCATCATCAAAGAAACAGGTTTCTTGTAAAACCTAATCTAGGAGCGCCAATTAGCGCCTCACGGTATGTTTCGACGGAGGGACTCGCGAGGCAATATGGGAGTCATAATGTCCCTCTGCTTTGGTGTGGCGAGTGGCGTGAGCCCAGCTTCACTTAAAAGAAGGAAAAAAAATTGGGGGGGGAAATGGGGATCATGTGCATGAAAAGCCACGAAAGTGCCATCGAGCCAAAGAAAAAAGTCTGAGTGTTAGAAACGTTCCTTTTTTTCCAGGAGCGAGGGAAGGGGGCCAGTCGTCCTGGCTGTGATCTGTCTGACATCAGGCAGCGTCGCAGGCCAGTGCCAAGTGGAGCAGGGAAGCAGAATTCCCCCTGCTTACCCCGAGCTCAGTGCGACTCCCAGTCTTCATGAGGCATGTCATGAAACGGCGTGCCGGCCAATGATCTCAGCTCAAGATGGGAGGGAGGAGGTGGAAAAGAGAGCAGTGAAAGTGAGGGCAGATGGTTTTGACTTCATGTTTGTGAGATCGAATGTAAAGCAGCGCTCTCTGGCATGAAGCTCCTTGACTCTGAGGTCAGTCCAGCGGGCAGCAGAGGTGACCAACAGACAAGGGTGAGGTTCCAAGAGAGCAAAGTGGAACAGCAGGTGTGGTCGGGCTGGTTGCTGCGATGTGTGGTGTCTCATCTCGTCATAACAGACTGGTTACGTCCCTTCACACTGAGTCGGTCGGCACGATGGTCAAACAGCCATTAGCAGTGGTGGCACGCGGTAATTGCGGGCGACTGTCACCTGCAGATTGATGTGGTCGAGCCGGGGGGGGGGGCGTGCCCCGTGAAATCAATAAAGTGTCATCTCCGCGCAGCGTCTGCGTGATGGACGACTCCACAGGATCCCAATTACTGAGACGAGGTGATGAATACCACCCCGATAATTGGAATTAGGGCAGAGTCGCAACACAATGTTGTCGGATAGGGTGTGAAGACAAAGACGTGGACTCTACTGTGGGTGTGCAACAGTACACAGACAAATTATGGTTTTGTGCATTTCCTCGGGTTTGGGGGTCACAGGTCGGTATGTTATCGGTACGGCTTTCTCATTTTAAACTTAGTCAAACACTGAAGTCTGTAATACTGCGGCAACTGACATCAAATCAAAGAATCGATAACAAGGCTCCGTTCATGTCTTTAAATCTGTCTCGTGGCAACAGAGTATTGCCACTTATTCGGTGCTATACAAACACCTAAAGCATTGTCGGGCGGACACACAACCCCCGTCAGACTGGTTTCAGATAAAAACATTTGAAACGATATTCAGGTTGTGGTCGGGTTCGGTCACGTCAGTTGTCTATCTACTCTAATTTTGACGCTGTATCTGCCTGTCATTGTTGTTGCCTTGTCCCGGTTTGAATTGGCTGCATAGAGAGTAAAGAGGATGCCTACATGCCATGGGGAGCTGGGCTCTGCACACAGAGAAAGTTCAAAACATTTCTCGTACCGAATAAAGGGAACGATATCAAAAAAATGATTAATGTTTTAATTTCCTCAAGTGTAATGACTGTATTTTGACATAGATATATGGGATCATATACACAGTAAGAAGCCAGCCATCCTTTTATGTGAGTCATGATCATAACTAAAACTATGCAGATAAAAAGGTTTGTAAATCTGGAACGATGACAGTGCGACCAGTGGACCATGAAATAGACAAAGCCCAGAGAGGAAACAGATCACCAGGAATCATTCTGCCGTGGACCCACAAAGGGGAGGTGTGCCGTCACCAGGAAGTAAAACAGACACCACTGCTTGCTTATTCAACTGCTCAGAGGGACCATCAGGCAAACGGACCCTCACGGGTTGAAGTGGCTGTCATACCTCTGCGATCTCGAGCAGCTTCGGTTGCATCAGCCTTTAATGAGATTTTGACCGTGGCAGGGGCAGAGAACAGGAAACGCTTCTGACTTGTTTTTTGGAGCGGTCACATGCATAATTTAGGTATGAGGACTTGTTTTCTATCAGCTGTCCCACATGCTGCTGCCTCACTGTGTAATGGGAGCGCCCGCTGTAACTGCATGGAATAAAATCCCCTTAAAATGAAAACCATGTTTATTTAGGAGGGCACAAGGGGTGGCAAGATGATCCGGGGTTAGAATCCTAGTTTGGGTCTTTCTGTGTGGAGGGAACATGACCCCCCCCCCCTTGTCTGTGAGGGATTTTGCCGATTGTGGTACGGTTCATTGAAAACTAAGGTTACCTCCCTAAACTAAGGTTTGTTTGCAAATGGCATTTTCTTAACCAAAACAATCTATGAGAACACAAATGTTTGGCTCCATTTAAGTTTGAATCCTCATCCACAACATGCCTGAAAACTGATATCATGACACCGGTGAGCCTCGCTGGACATATGAATTGCATATTGGCATATTGCTCCGAGGCAAGCTAGTCTCCTACGCATGTCAGTAGTTTTATTATTGTAAATAATAGAATGTATGTGTACAACAGCTGTTGGTAAAGCAGCAGGATCAGCAGCGCTTGTAATTGGTTCTCCATGTTGCACTCTAAACATTGGATAGGAACCTGACTCAATCAACAAGAGGTTGTGAGTGTCTAAGTATTCATTTTGAACATCTAGCTTCTTGTCAAGACTTAAACGCTGCCCTGGAGTCCTCCGGCTAAAACAGGGGCCAGCAGCATTTGAAAACATGTCCAGAGTAATGTTTAAACCTTTTCAGATGAAAACATGGTTCTGTCGGCTGCAGCTCCCCCCCACACACATACACACACACACACAACACTCAAAGAATAAGCTGTATACATAATGGATGGATGTTTATTTAACTTTGATGTTTTTTCCGATCGTATGACTTAATCTCCTCATACAGGGAAAAGTCACGGAAGCACAACTGCAACGACCGACTCACATGAACTCAGCTGTTTCACACACAACTGTCCGATCCCATCGTTCTGCCCTTTTTATCCTGTTGTCACTTGTCGACATGAGACATCATTTCACATCTGGTTCTGGTGTGTTTTGCTTACACCAGAGCAGCGTCTGTCGCCCCCGAGGCATGTGTGCACACGCCTAATGTGTGTGTGGGGGGGGGGATATGGTTTCTATGACAGTGATCAACCTGCAAGTCATAAACTTGCGCTCGCTCGGGGGTTAGGGCTGGGCAGGGCCTCTCTTATTTCTCAAATAAAAGACTTTAATAGTCATTTTCCTTTTCATTGCCCATGATATCACCGATCCCCACGGGTGAGGGAGAAGTAATCACATGTGACAAACCAAAGATCCGCACAGTTCGAACTCTCAATGCTCCGCTAAGGGTCAAGTAGAATATGAGGCTTAAATATGTCTCATGAATACAATTAAAAAAGTGATTATATTAAATTTAAATGTGAAGAAAGCAAATATAAATATAAAATTCGGGCCGGTTGGTTCCAGGTGGGTGTTTTCTGCCTTTCTTTTTCATCTTCTTTAAAGTGTCATGGGCCACTGACATCTTTATCTGAAACTAATTATACTCTGGTGCCAAAGTCAGTCTCTCAAATCGCCTTTGTGGCTGCGGATCACTGGAGGGGCGATCCTTCATCCTGCTTTCTTCTCCTCTCTTCCCCCGGGGCTTCTGCTCCTTTGTGGCAGCCACTGTGCCTCGGCTCTGCCTCTTCATCTCCCCCAGGACGAGCTCCGCTGGTCTGTGTGTGAGTGTGTGTGTGTGCGATTGTGTGTGGGAGAGAGTGGGTTTACGTCCCTGCTTGTGTGCAGGACCGAATGCATGTGCTGGTATAGCACAGCATGATTTATGTGCATTGTTGTTAGCAAGTCTTACACATGCAGGCATCACTGCAGGTGCTGTGTCCACAACGCAGATTGGGTTTGTGCTGCACACACACACACACACACACACACACTTATATCTGCAAACCACAACACCCTCAACTACTTAGTAAACGCTAAGAACATTATGCAGAGGAAAATCCAAAAGTCATTAGAGAACTCTTTGTGCTTTACTGATGTTTATTGCAAACTGAGGAAGACATTTTGTTCGCTCCAATGAAACGAAACCTCTGAGTAAGAAAGTTCCCGGTTTCAATCCCAGCTTGGCCATCCTCTCTGTGTGGAGTTTGCATGTTCTCCTGTGACCATGAACAGTTGCTTGACTCTGTGTGTTGATTCACTGCCAACCCAGGGTGTTGAAGGAGAATGGATGGTTGTGGATGGACGGATGTTTTCCGCCATAAAAATCATAATATCTGTTGACAGGCAGCCCTGTGCGTCACAGAGCAATAGAGACACTGCTCCTACATTTTGTTTTGCCTTAAGGTGGATTATTTACAACTCAAGCAAAATATGATTTGCCTCCATTGTATTGAGACAAAGACATTTGCAAATGCATATCCTAATGTCTTTTTTAGGAATTTGGGTTAAGACAATTCAGTCGATTTTTCCCCGTGTTCCAATAGGATTTACATGCAGCCTCCACACACTTAAAATGCATCACACCTTCTGTCAGTTTCCTGCGTCTTTATCGTTTAGATCACTGTGTGTGTTGAGGACATGATGGACAGGTCATACTGATGCAGCCGCTCCCATTAATTCACATGCATCGCAGAGAAATTGCTCAAGGCACAATCCTCGTGCATCTATATCCACTGCAGCCTTGTGCTTGGACTAATGAGCGACTGGGGGACTTCAAACAATCGGGGGCTATCATTCTTTTCAGATGGTAAACCCACACACCCACCCACCCACAAGCAGTATTTCAATTAATTAAACCTGTCTGTACTTGTGTGCCCTACCCCCCCCCCCCCCCCCCCCCGCCTTGCTTGCCCTTGGGGAAATCAAACAATTAAGGACTGAATACAGATTGACTCTGCTTCCCTTCATGTGTCTCACCCCTCCGATGGTGTCAGGGAGCGCGATGTCCTCCCTCTTTCTAATAAAAGTCTGATTTTGATGTATTAGGGGGGGTTCTGTTTTGCACCCTGACCCTGTGTTCTTTCAGGGGATGATTGACAGGAGGAGGCTGCGAGATCAGACCTGGAGGAGGCAGAACAGAAACAGCTGAATTATTTACGGACAGATGAATCTGAAGTGTAACGTGCGAGGTCAGAATCCTCATCCGCTTGCAGCAGGTGTGGTTCGCACTACGGGACAAGATGTCCGATGTCCAATTGATAAAACAATCTATTCCCAAGCCCTCGCAGAGTTCACGAACCTCCGGCAGACAACATTAGATCTCTGCTGCGCGTGCTGACAAAAGATTCTGTTATGTCACGCTTCCTTATATCAGCTGCTCAACGTGATCTCCCTTCCATTTGTAGAGTTGGTGATTGCTTTACCGATAACGTACCAACGGCTCATCTATCATCCATGTGCCACTGATCCCTTTAAGGACTCCGGGCTTCTTCTTGATCAGCTGACGCGCCCGAGAAGTGGAACGTTATTGGCTTTCGCCCGGGAGACAGTTTGTAAACAGCCCATCAGACATCAGCATGTGCAGATGGAGCGCCGAGCCGGGGCTCCATCATTTTTACTGCATGGATGCCCCGCCGAGCATAAATATAAAAAGCGAGCGTGTTTGATTTGCATCCACACAACAGCACCAGTCCATTTGTTTACTTCCATTGGCATTTTGAACAAAATCAATTGCCAGACCAGGGTAACAACCAGGTTTATAGAAATTCTGGAGTCATGAGTCATTCACCACCAAAACATATTTATATTTTATCTTTCCTGTTTGTTTTTTTATTTTCCGACACGAAGGCCTGGTTTCAGAACCTTCTCTACACTCCTCTTCTGGGGAACTTCTGAATCATTTATTTACCTGCTTATTCAATGGCTCATTTCAAGTTTAGAAAAACAAGGAAATAGCTAAATATTCCACCTTAGGTCGTTTGTAATAATGTTAAGGAAAGAAGTTTGATGTTTCATGTAATGTGCTCGATCGTCAGAAAGGAACGGAGCCATTCTGACAATACTCTGCATTCATTTTGTCCGTATTTTTCCACGTCTTCTTAAAGCTCACGGATACGGAACAGATAAAACAGAAATCGCAGGCGGAAGTTCAGCCAAAAATTTGCAATAATTAGCAAAACTACCATAAGACAGGACAAAGACATTTGACCGTCCACATGATGCGATGCCTCACAGACCACCAACGTTTGCAGAGCAGCTGTTTTTCTTGAGATACATTCAACAGAACCTCTTCCACTGTCACCATGTTTGTTGTTGACAGAAACTCAAAACCCTCCACTGCCCTCTAGTGGACAACTATGCCAACGTAAAGAACGGTAAAAGAACAGAGGCGTCTCTTTTCGTACATGGAGGCGTCATTGATGAGTCTGTTTATTTCCGTTATGAAGCCAGAGCCCCGCCTGATTAGCTTGTCTTGGCAAACAGAGGGGGGGGGGGGAACAGCTAGCCTAGCTCTGTTCAGTAACAACAACAATTTAAACGTTAAATTTCTTTTGATTAATATTATTGGAAAACTAATTTGTTTTAATCGTTTCGTGGTGTATTCTTCGTCTTTAGTCGAGTGAAGCGACTTCCTGGTGTCTCCGGGGTTTGCCTGGAAACCGCACAGTCTCCAGACTATAGCTCCAGCTTCATATCGAACCAACATGTGTGTGTTATGGATCTTCTCGTGTAACTTCTGTCGAATAAATTCACTGCCTTTAACTTCTTCATACTAACAACCTCCTGAAAAGTTGCACTGGGCGTTTCTCCACGAATCCTCAACAGCGTGTTCCTATGCATCAGAAAACTGGATCGACTCCTGCCTACACAAATAAACATCAATCAGCCACTGCATTAAAACCAGATACCCGTTTTAATGTTATGGCTGTTTGGTGATGGCCTTGTTGTTTTTCAAGAAAAACAAACCTAGAGCTTTTTCTAGCTCGTGTGTCAACAACTGCAGTTTCCTGCTTAACCCGGAGTGGGTTCACAGCCTGACCGTGACCCTGTGTGCTCGGAAATCAAACTCTGCTGATGGTTCGGAGGAAACTGTGTCATGGGCTCGAGCCCGGAGTCCACAGGGTCCCTGCACACCCGAAGCAGTCCACAGCCTCTTTATCAAACCCTGGCAGCTCCTATTGTTGTTGGCAGCTCGATCCCGTCCCCGGAGCTGGAGGGATTAGGTGAGTGTGAGTGAAGAGGAGTACGAGGGCCAACCGATGGAGACCCTGTCGTGTCCCACATCTCAGCGGGGAGGTGCTGACGGCGAGGAAATAATTGAGGCGGTTGTGGGGGGGGGTGAACATGGAGGCAGGTAGACAGAAGAGAAGGCCGACTGCCCTCACACCTCATCTGACAAAGCAAAAACAGTCCGATCCAGTCATCACACATCCTCCCTCCGTCTCCGTCTACTCCCTGTGTGTCCGTCTCTCAGCAGCGAGGGGCCTCAGAGTCATCACCTTAATGACGAGTGCTACGGGAAACGAGCAGCATCTGCTTTCTGCGTGACACGGAGACTTGGGGAAGACTCTGTCCCTGACTTTCTCTGCGCCACTCTTTTATCACGAGGCTAAATTTAGCGATGAAAGAGGCCTCTGAACCCGAAACCCTACACGGGTTTCCCTTTGAGTCTTGTGTGTGTGTGTTTGAAGTTTCAAATGAAACAAAAAACCACGACCACAAAAACATAAAGATGTTTTCACCATGTTTAGAGACGTTAGTCAGCAGAGAGGCTACGTTGTAGGGCAAGAGGGGGAAACTCCTGCTGCTTTTTGTTGTGTTGTGTGCACTGCAGCGGATACAGGTTATTTTCTCTCCTACTTTCCGTCCAGCATTTATTTTTTACAAGGACGCTGCTCTGCGTGAACATGCGGAAGACAAAAGAAGTGGAGGGGGGAAAAAAAAATCTCCCACATCAGCAAAATGAAACGGGCTCCTCTCAGCCCAACTCTGACCGTCTGGCTGATGACCACACGTGGCTTCCTCGCTCAGTCAGTGACCTCCCACACGCAGGGAGTGCTGGTCACCGTCAGGTTACTGTGAGAACGGTCACACGCAGTCCGCTCGGACATTAATTCACACCGTAAATCCGGCGGATCTATTTGTCCGTCTGTCACCAGGGAAGATGGGAGCCGGCGCTGCGAAGCCGGACCGATTATCTTTATGGTCAGCAGTCGCAGAGGTCAGAAACTTTTGGCTGCATTTGTTTATTCCCTCTGGCACCGCCGAGCCTTGAGAAAATGAGATTTCACCGTGATTAATGGACAATGTTTGCTTAAACCGGAGAAAGGGAGAGACTCGGAGCGAGAGGAAAACACAGAAAGACATAATTCAAGGGAAAGATGAAAGACAGATGCTGAGACGAACTCCAGTTCCAGAAATTATTGTTGCAGTGTCATCATGGGTATTTTCTAATCATATTCAAATCATTGCACCGTAAATTCACAGTGAATAATCCAGTGCACAATAAAATTTCAGTGATTCGTCTTTTTGATTCCAAAAACCGGCTGAACAAGAGGAAGCACATGAGTAAATGTAGTTTGCAGGATGAAAGTTTTATTATTTATAAAGAAAACTAATCATGTAGGGAATATTCATAACAATTTATAGAGATTAATGTTTCTGCCACTAACCAAAAGATGACAACAGGGGCTCGCTAACATTTCTAATGTGTTATTACTTGATGCAGTTCATGAGTGAACAGCAACAGCGTCTAACTAATGGCGGCTCACATCCAACTTTCATGGATTTATATTCTCACTCGTGTTGTAAGTCAATTCAGGGAGAGTGATTCCAAGCTAAGCTGTAATGCCATTAACTTTGTGTGCCATGTAGTCCCATTGTAAATACTACATGTGGAGCTGCTTTCAGACAAACACTGAACTCCAATCTGTTTCCTGAAATGTTACAGATTGTGTGTGAAATCGAAAATGTCCAAGTCAGTTGCTCCGGACATTTTCCAGAGTTCATGTCTGAAAAGGGCTCAAGTCTGATAAAGTGTTGGAGTAAGGAGGAGACAAACATCAAGTGCACACTCCTACTTGCTTATGGAAAAGAATGTAGCACATTCACTGGATGGATAAAGAGATGAAAATAAAAGGTCAAATTAATATATGGTTTTCTTTATTCCAGTTGTTTTCTTGCATATCACATTAGGCTCTATTAAAGTTATTAAAATGAAACACACAAGGCAGACTGCCCTCGGAATCACCCCTGTTCTTAACACACAAAGGAACTTGTGTAAAAAGAAGGTGGTTATTGTTCAGCCTTGGGGCTGTAACTCTAAACACAAGAAAGTCTCACACACCAGGTTCATAAAAATGCAAGACTCATACAACCGATGGAAAACAACGGGGCGAGGGCTGTGTAGTTGTCTCTCTGTTTGCTGTCATGTCTTCCCAGACACAAAAATAGTCCTTGTGTTTCTACAATCCCGAGCGCCGACGTGCACAGCAGCACCCGGTGACTCTCACATCGTCTCTGACAGGTCGGACGCAGCCTCCAGTTTGAAGAGGGAGGTTTGCATGCCAGCTGTGGAGGCAAGAGCCTATTCCCTCCTCACTGCTCATCAGTGTGCCAGTGAGCAAGGCACCAAGATTTCCTAGTTTATGTTTTTCATATGATTAAATAGAATTTGCTTCACTACTTCTATCGTATGGGGTTTATAAATAAGTTTGATTGAATAACTGAGCTGAAGTTATTTTTTCATACAAGGCATTTTGGCGATATCAGAGGTCTGTTAAGCAAGCTCTGTAATTCAGCTTGTTGTAAAGCACAGCTGAATTACAGGCAAGTGCAATTCGATATTGCAAGTGCAATATCAACTTGCAATTGCTAAGGACAGTGATTCTATGAATGTTGTTGCCATGATGGAGACAATATACAATAGACATGTCAAGTGTGAAGCTGGTAAGTTTACCTGTTTGCAAAATATCTCTTCTAAATACAAACAAACAGACAGATTTGCATAACTAGTAGTGAACAGTATGGTGCTAAACCAAACCTCAATAATCATCTCTATCTCTCTGCAGGACCCCTGAGCTCTTTGGATAAGGTCAACGTCCCCCAGAGGGAAACTGCTGCTTACAGTAGGTTTCATTTAGCTGTGTACTTTGTGGTAAATGGAGGAAGGATGAGAAATAAATCTACCAGCTGGAGTCCCGACGAGACCCAGTGGTCCATCTGGAAAACGGCTCAGAGTCGAGAGGGAACGACCCCCATCAGGCACAAAAAGTATTTTTTTTAAAGAAAGCCACCGAGTCTGAAACCACGATTCATTTGTCTTCTTCAGATTTGTACGTTTAATTTCCTCTCCGCTCCCAAATACGTTTTGCTTCTCCTTCCTATACTTGGAGCCTCACTGCAGAATAATGTATGTGCAGTGTGACACTAGGACCCTGTTATCGCATTTATCTGCTGAAAGTTTCTCTGCGCTCACCTTAAATCTGAACTGAACGCGTGTGCATCCGAGGTAGTTTGGAGCCAATCAGGCATAAACTTATACAAGTGAGTGGTGGAAACTTGAAGCCTCCAGTGTTCATATAGACTGACGCTGACGAGTAGGAGACATTTTTTATTTGCATATTCACGGTGTTTGAATGAGGGAGAAGAAGAAGGTGATGTTTTTGTTGAAAAGAACTACATCAGACGTTTCTAGTGAGGCTAGATCTAGGACTTCTTTCATCTGATGCCAACTTAATGCATGGACATATTTTATTGTGATTGGCTCAGACACACATTGGTCCACATCCTCTTCAGTGAACTGCACCAGAGCCACATCCTTGTTTCCTGCAAGAATGGCCGACCGATAGGAAAGCATGAGGCACATTATAATTTATTAATCACAGTGTAAAAGCCCAAAATGTGTGTTCAAAATAAATGTGATATTAATTATGAATGTTGAAACAGCTAATTAAATAATACATGTTAAAACATCCTATATTAGCTTTTACTCTGTCCACTGGGAGAACTGAGTGTCACCAGAAGGGAAATAAAGAGGGAAATACTGTTTTCATTTTAGTTAACGATCATCTTATAAAGCATCATATTGATTATATAGAAAAATTGCTGATAAGAAAACAAGTGGACCGTATACTATGACCAAAGCCACACTAGTAATACACAATGGGTTTTTAAAACATCACTTTATTAATTGATATGCGTTTAACCCTTCATGTTCAATAAGGGAACTCTACTGAGCAGGATTGAAGAATTTCAGACTTTAACACAGACTCACCCGAAGAAGAACTTCAAACTTTCAACTACAGCGCATTTGCATCTGACTCTTCTCCGTCCGGAGGGAAGGGACGAGCCATTCTTCCAGCTCTCCAGTGTTCCTGGATGCCTCCTCATTAATTAGGAACATCGAGGGGCGAGTCCACCTTATTAATTACTGCTCTAAGCTGGAAAATAATTGGAGCTTCTGAGAAGGTAATTCAAAAGAGGAAAGCTCCTTCCCCCCCAAAAAAAAAGAAAAGAAAAATTCCCCTTTTGAAGGAAGCGGTTAAAAGACGCTGGACAGAGACGAGCCCAATTCCAAGGCTCGTCTTTGAAACTAATGAATCACAGTATATCGTGGCCTTGCAGCCAGGAGGGTAACAAGGAAGGTACAAAGGCTACTGTTAACCACAGTGCATCCTTTGCTGGGAAATAATGTCCCGTGGTCCTGAATGAATTTTCAGAGCATATCGCGTGTGTGTGTGTGTGTGTGTGTGTGTATAGAGACTGCGCTCTATTGAAGCCAAATTATCCCGGATGAGAATGCTGCCATCTAACCATAATGACGTAATTGGAGCCAGAGTGAGTGCAATGATCATCAGGGGGAGGAGCCACAATGTCAAAGTCCCACGATGCACGCTTTCGACTGACCGCTGTCAATCATGAAGTTTTTATTTTTTTTTAGCATCAAATAAATAATTAAAACCAAATTTACAGGAAAATACTGGATCGGTGTGATAACTACCTAAAATAGCAGAAACATGATCTAAAGTTAAATTTTTTTGTTCCATGTCCCATCTGTTAACATGGAGGTGGGTATATGATCCATCTTTATATACAGTCTATGGTGTGTTATAAAACACTGTGACAATGTTCTAACACCTTTCATAACACTGAAATTGCCCAATCCTGCTTTTGTCATATTACGTTCAGAGATTCAAATATTTGAAACATAAAATAATCTGTCAGAAATCCCCATTAACCAGTTCAGTTAAGAGCAGCCGACAGATTTCGCCTGACAGTGATTCTACTGGTAAAACATCACATCAATCAAAACCAGAACTCAACTGAGCGTCAAGAAAAGATCTGAAGCTGTAGAAGGAGAAAGTTTAGTTGGAAGCTGTTATTACTACAGACATTCAAATCTGTGATAAACACATTTAATCTGTTCACCTTGAGTAAGCCCTGAAGCCCAAATGAGAAAAAGTCTCTCCGCCGTGTTTTATTTCTGACTTAATGACTTGGGGAGGGATTTGATTCACTCCTTGTCTCAATCCTGGCTTAATGACAAGAGGAAGGATTTGATACACATGGGTGTCCCTGGGTTTGACGTCCCTTAAATAATCTGTGTGTGGCTCCGCAGCATTGGACAATAACTCTACGAGGGCGATCAGAGGGATGCCCTATTTTTTCCGCAAAGAGGTTGGTTATTTGTGCTGAGTCTTTAGACTTCTGTTTGTTCAGTTCCCCAGGAGAGGCTGTTTCCTGTCCTTGCTTTCAGTGAGACACGAGCACGTCTTCATCGAGAGACGCATCAGGTCACAGGCCAGACGCTGAGATAAGGTGTTGAATAACAATCCTGAAAAGCAAATCCTGAAACTGGGACACAAATTGGGTCTGGAACGTGTCCAGGCTGCATTTTATTGTTCTTCCAAACACCGGAGAAATGGAAGAAGTTTGCAGCTTGGCCTCTCACTCTGGAAACATATCCTCTGCCTGCCCTCTGTCCAGGGAAAAGGCCAGATTAAAGAGTGCGTATGCATGTGTGTGTTTATGTTGTAGCACAAAATATTCCAAAAGTTAGATAGCCAACCCCTCTAGGCCCCGTATTCTTAAGGCTAAACATCATCATGAGCAAGGAGACAACCCAAGTGCACGCAACCAAGACAATCCTCGACCCCACTGACGAGCCCCAGGCCTCCTTTCACCGACCCTGCAGTCCATTAGAAAAGGAAACAAGGATGGAGAGCAGGCTGCCTGCTCGGCTTGGGATTCATCTTGATATGCCCGGAGGCCCTTCATTCAGAGCCACAAAGCAGCATGAGCTGTAAGAACAGCTTGGTCAGGAGCGGTTCCATAGCCAGTGGTCAAAGCTCAAGCACCGTCGAGATGAAGTCAAGCTTCAGTGCTTGTCTCCCCCAACGGAGGCATGAAACCAAAGGAATGGATGCCTTAGCTTGTGTAAGAGAAATGAATGTCTACACACATGAAAAGGTAAATGGATGTGTGTATATATATATAGCCAGTGTTGCAGAGGAGGGAAATCCTGGTGGTTTGTACATGAGAGTGTGATGCGTGCATGTTCTGGAACTGGGGTTCTTCCCTTACTGACCCGACCGAGGCACCAAAATTAGGGGTTTAATATCCACACATTGGATTCATTTTTTAACAATTCTTGTGTCTTTGCTTTGTCTACACTGAGGCTCATATTTGCCCTATTGTCAAACATATTACAGAATACCTATTCACCATTTTGTTGAGAGATAAGTTGATCCTAAAGCTGGTAAATTATAAAAGTTTTAGAAATGTCCTCATATCTCTTATGAAAATACATCTTTTGTCATGTGGCTGAATAGTTTTGATG
Source organism: Platichthys flesus (assembly GCF_949316205.1). Taxonomy (NCBI): domain Eukaryota; kingdom Metazoa; phylum Chordata; class Actinopteri; order Pleuronectiformes; family Pleuronectidae; genus Platichthys; species Platichthys flesus. The sequence goes on along the minus strand of NC_084964.1, from coordinate 12,926,886 downwards.
CTTGAAGGATTCAGTCATGTTCACAAAAGCATTACTAGTATTATATAACATTTGCACTGTAGGGAACTGGATCTCTGAAGGGGTGGGGGAGTCAGGTACCTGGATGAAAGCCTGACGTTACCAGAGGATGGGTTACAGGAGCTTTTCAGAGCCACACAAGATTCAGTCAGGTAGTTTTTCATGGTATCATCAGAGAAGATACAGCATCTGTATCTTTGATCAGATCTGTTATCCGCTCCAGCATCCTCTGACGCAGAATCCTATTGTAAGATTTATATGTTTGGCTTTGAAGGATTGAAGTCGGACTGCTCGTTGAGGAAGTGTTGTAATATCAACATGAACTTGAGGCTTTTTTCACTGTTGGTTCCTCCTACTCTCACCACAGAGGAATACAGGAGTTATAGGCCTACTCTTTTTGAGAAGCGTTTTTTTTTTTGTTAGATCCCTTGAAATCCTCTTTACATCCCCGTAGCAATGAATAAATGAAAAGCTCTGACAACAGTGGAAACCCGAGAGTCGTAAAAAGCTCATCCCATCATTCTATTGGTCCAAAGCGAAATGACTGATTGGACGACCTGCCTGTCAACACCTCCATCTTTCCTGTCAGAGTCTTCCGCAACTCTAGACAGTATTACAGCATCTTTGGTAGAATCCGAACTTCCATAGCCTCAGTCAGGCTGTAGTCAGGTGTTTTCATGGTGTGGATTAAGAGGGAGGTCGGAAGTTGTATATTCTTGCTGGTTTCTTCAGTACCACCGACCCTCCCTTTACAGAGGACATATTGTGCTGTTCAGTTATTCCCTTTCCTCTAATCTGTTGTGTAGGTTTTTTTTTTCATTCTGTCCTAAAACACCTTGTCAGTAGCACATTGAATAATGTATGCCTAGCAGCTAGTCTGGCACCCCGCCTAACACAGCCAGGTAAAGCGAGAGCAGATGCTGACAATCCCTTTATGCTGGAAGTTGTTGACCAATCAGAGCAGACTGGGCTTTATCGGGAGGGAGGCCTCAATGAGGCAGCAGCTAAAACCAAGTGTTCCAGACAGAGGCTGAAAAGAGGAGCTGCAGCAATATGCAGTTTGAGGAAAGTGATGTGTCCTATTAAACATTATAGCATTTAAACAATTTGAGGTTTGAACCCCAAATAAATGTATGAAATATGAAGCGTGACTTTTACACGTCTCCTTTCAGGATTAAAAATACATTAACTTAAAAAGTACTAGCAACTCCCTGGTTGCGTGCAGGTTTTCTACAAACCGTTTGTCCGCATTTCAGTTCGTGTCCATCTCCTCACACTCATGGTCCCGCCCCTCGCACTGACTCAAACTACAGCACAGCACATATGTGCAGCGACAGTATATTTGAGTGCAGACAAACAGTCTTGAGCAGCCAAGCGGACAAATATACGAGCTGTGACAATTTGACAGAGGGGGCAGGCTCTCTTGAGGGAAAGCATTGCTTAAACGTTAAATGAAGAAATGATGCTGTCAAAATGAAAGACGGTGATTTTGAATCAAGATAGGAGTCTGAAATAAGAGCAGAACAGTGGCAGCTTTTTCCACGAGGAGAGGACCTTGGTTTTTCAGGCAGCCACCTTTTGAACCACTATCTGGAGTGCTAGTTGACGTGGTCGTCGGGTTGCTCAAGGCAGCGGCTGCCCTTTCCCTCCCAACAACAGGCTGCGTTTACAGGGTGTCCGGATGTCGTAGGAGTATCTGAGCCCTGATGTCTCCTGCAGTCCTTAATGTCAAGGAGCAGACACACCAAGGAATCGGCTTGCAAACACTTTGTGTAGCAGGAGGAGTAGTTTTCATCCGGGTTCCAGGCTTTTTTCGAGTTGTACTGAGTGCTGCCGACCCTGCGCAGAGCAATTCACTAGAAGAAGACATCCATTCTTAACAGCCGCCATCTTCTCAGATATTGATTCGCAAATGTGTCTCTGTCAAAGTCATGGAAATTGACAATATTTACAAAACTTTGACAAATTAAGATGGAGGAACAGATGGGTCGGATGAATTTGCAGCTATTTGCATTCTTGCATGTAGCCAGGTCACGTTTGGTCTGTTATATATCAAAGTCTGCCGGCCTGCCTGCGGACAGATTTTGTCCAGCCCCACTTGACATCTGAGTCCTCATGTACAAGAGCAGTTATGACTACCGAGCTCTCCTGGGCCGGAACGTCAACATGTTGATTGGCGTTGCGGCTGCTGCGATCACATCATGAGACGAGATCTAGTTTCAATCTGTTTCCTATAAAATGTTCCTGTACTCCAGCCTCTCTTGGCAACCTCTGCTCCCCCCCATTACACAGCGGGGGTGATGCGAGTTCAGACAGGCTGAGAGCATGTCCTCCTGTAGCATAGAAATCGCCGTGTTCAACTGGGCAGCAAACCTCATCTGCTTATTGTTGCCAGCAATATTTATTGACAGAGTCCTGAGGAAAAAAACGAATGAATCCGCGGGTTTCACTCAGCATCATTTCATTGAGAGGCCACGTTTTTCTTTTTTTTTCTCCTCTTCCACAGATGCCGGCTGTGTTTGAACAACTGGATTCCATCAGCAGCACGCAGACGGTCTGCCAGCGGCCTCAGACATGAGCCTTCCCTTCATGTCAGCACAGCAGGTTCAGTTCTGGCGTTGTTGCACGGATCCTCGGAGCGAAACCCAATTGACGACACAAATCCTCTCTCCCGCTCGTCGGGGGTTCGTCCCATCGAGCTCCGATTGAGATTTAATGAGATGGTATTTCCACGTATCACAGAATGGTGTCAGAATCAACAGACGATGGAAAAGAAGAAAGTCATAACACCTTGTTTTCCAGACTTGCTGAAAGCGTCGAGAGCAAATTCTGACAGATGGGTGTTTGGAGTGCTCACAGGTTTGTTTGAGTAAAGTATTTCCGTCATGCTCACGCTCATTAGAGGGCTCTAGATCACACCCCTCCATCGTCACTGTTTGTTCCCCTTGGCTCCGGGGGCCCGGGCTCGGCTTCACGTTTAATACCGCTGGACGACGATGACAGCCACGGCGAATGAGGATCATGCGGGTGAGGCACGGGAACGTGAGGTGTTTTTTCCTCCCGGTTGAGTGTGCTAATGTTGAAATGAAATGTTCTTCCTGTAAGAGGAGCGTTAATTCTCTGCTATACATGGGTGAAAATGTGACAATCTGCAAGTCAGCTTTGCAAACTCCCCTTCTGTGCCGAGCAGGAATGTTCTTCGACAGAAAGACCGAGTGTGATTTCCCATCAAAATATTTTCAGAGCAGGTAAAGCCATAAAACTGCGGTCGCTGGTGTTGAAAGCTTTGTCCCACAGTCTGCAGGTGGAATTTACATATATTAACTATGGAAAAACAAGAGGGATTCATGTCTGACTCCGGCACAAAAGCCCATCCACGCTCTTCCTCTCCCCCCTTTGCTTCCCTCTCCCTCTTTCCCTCCATCACACAGACAGCTTTGCTTGTTCCTGGCTGCTCATGTGTGGCAGCAGCACTGGATAGAAAAACATATTGCTCCATCAATCACGACCCATTCTTCTCAGCAGCACACTGGATTCGGTGGCTGTCTGAGGCCGGGGCCACGTTCACCCAGCCCTTGCTTTAAAAAAAATGCGAAAAATGACAAATATTCCTCTGAACAGATCCAGAGCTAGGTCTCTGTCAAAGTGTACCTATTCTGATAACCCGATTTCTTTCAAATGACGCCACCGCCCACCCCCACCCTCCCTGCCACTCCAAGACTGGCACTGTTTTGATGGTATCTTACTACAGAGAGCGGCGTGTGTGCCGCGTTCAAACGCAGCCTCCTTCTCCCCCGTGTCATACCGATAGATCAAATGAAAAGATAGAGGGAGGAGAAGGAGGAAGACGTCAGTTTTCATCAATGTCTGGCTGATGTATTCAGGAATTTCTGTCTTTCAAGTCTTTGTTTCAGCACACACAGAGACCACAGCACAGAGCACTGCCATACCCGCGTTGCAGCCGTGCTAAGAATACGTCTTCACTTTTCCCGGTTAGATGTAACACACAGCCTGGCCACACAGCCCCGAGTCACAGCCCCCGGGCAGCGGGTACAACGCTGCCGTTTCTACTCCAGAAAGGCCGAGTATTACTTACTCGTTTTTCTCCAGAGCCAGGAGCAGCTGCTCACCTTCCGCCTCAATCAGGAGCTCCAGTGATGCAGGGTGACTCTGAAGAGAGAACAGACAGGAGATGAGATTAGAAAAATGGCCTCCGGACTCAGGCGGGTTGATCGAGGAAGCAGCTATCGAACTGTTGAGTCTAAATTTCAGTAAATTCATTTATTTGTTGATGCGGAGCAGAATGCCACAGAAAAGAGGCGTTCCAACTTTGCGTGCCTTTTTATGAATCGTCTAACCTCAACGTGGACTTGACCTTACGCTGTCAAAATCTCCCCCCCCCATTGTGTTGTGTTTATCCATCTTTCCATGCGTTCCCTTACTCAGCATGCCCACCTCCCCCAGACGGTTGGTGTGATTTTTCTGAAGACTAATGTTTGTGACAACGGCTCTTTAAAATAAAAAAAATCTTTATTCAAATCCTGATGAGGCTTTTTACTGAGCCACCCGGCACTGAGAGAAAAACAGTTTCAATTGATGAGAGCAGTTGTAAATCCCTGTGAAGCTACTTGGCGTCTTAGAACAAGAGCGGAGAGGATTATCTTATGTTTCTATTCCATTTGACATTAATCCCGCTGAAAGCCACGCGTCCTCGCACCCCTGCGTTACAACACTGAGAGGGACCGTGTGTCTCCGCTGCAGTCGGATGAAGTGGAGCCGAGTCGTACATCACTCCCACACACACACAGACACACACAAACATGTCAACACGTAACCTCTCTCCCATTGCATGTTGCACCCTCGCAGGTTCATAAATGCGAAATAGAAAATTCCTCCTTTCTCAAATTCTACATATAGCTGGGCTGCCACACACACACACACACACACACACACACACACACACACACACACACACACACACACACACACACACACACACACACACACACACACACACACACACACACACACACACACACACACACACACACACACACACACACACACACACACACACACACACACACACACACACACACACACACACACACACACACACACACACACACACACAGAGCTGCTCGTGGTTAAGTCATCCGTCTCTTCATGAGGAGAAGAATGTCTAGTGGATCATAAGGAGATGTGGAAGCAGAACACTATCATTGCACAAACCAAGTGGGACTAAAACCTCCTGCTATCTTCTGTTCACACATGCTCTCCACGTGCACGCTCTCACCTCTCCCACGCCGCCTGACGTTTGAGACAATTGCTTGGAAAATACACAAAGCGTGCAGCGTGTTGGGCTGTTGTTAAAGCAGGAACATATTCAAACGATCATTTAATTTCACCTCCATTGAAGTTATTCCGGTTGTTTTTTTTCTCACGAGGTAATGAGATCCCAAACAAACCTTGTGGCACCGTGACTGTTTGGTTAAGCCAGAACAAATTAAACCACAAATGAATTGCAACGTGGAAACTCGAGCTGTGTTTTTAAGCCTTTTTGGCAGCAACAGTTTCTTTTTCTTTTTTTATAAAGTCTGGCACCCAAACAGAGCCAAGGATCCCAAACGTTTCGTTAATGTTCCAGTGTGCACGTGGTGCTTCCTTCCTCTCTGAGATACTGTACAGCTGTCTGTGCATGAAATGTGCTGATGTGAACACAAACAGGCACCGGGCTGCTATCTCCGCGTGCCTGTACGTTTCCCCTGCACACTTTAACCCAGCAGACACGTAGTGCTGACACATGAGCAGGATCCATTATTTAAATCCTGAGATGCACGGTGAAGTTTAAAGATGAAGATGAAGACTGCCGACAGCTGATTAGATACAGAGGATCGGTCGAAAATCGAGATGCAAAGTGAAACAAGTCTAATCTTGCATTTAATTGGGTTTTGGAGATTTTATCCACTTCAAAATGTTTATGCAACAGGTTTAAGAATAAACCCGGATTTTCACAGATTTGAACATTACCCCTGGCTGCTACAGGCTTACTGATTTTTTTTTTCTATTTTCAGAGATGTTGCCAAAGTGGGGCCAGGATATTTTTTTATTTTGCCCTGAGGCTGCTGTTGGACAAATGGCCATAGGGTCCTTGAAATCAAAATAATCATTCCTTGTTGGAACATAAATGTGTTCAAACAAACTCTCTGGGGATTTTCCCGTTCGATAATGAAACACAAGCTCTTTTCAGGCCTGGGAGAGAACTCGGGGAAACAGCTTGGACATTTTGGGGAGTTTTGCCTTTCAAATACGCCGAACATGTTCGTAATCACAGGGAAATGTCTGGAACAGTCAGGGGAGGTGCGCAACCCGAGTGGAACATACAGGAAGCAGGAGACGTATAAATTCCGCTGTGGTAATCACATATCTATATCAGTGTCTGCCTTTAAAGCCAAAAGGATCTCGCCGGCATCTACAGTACATCCCCATCTTCTACGTGTACGTCACCTCTTTTTCATACTTTCATACATTCTTCCTGTTGCATAGCTGTTGATTGTTAGAAACAACACTGAGTTTTTCTAGATTTTCCTGGTGTTTCCACTGGCTGGCAGGAAAAGTTACATTCCCACATACAGTCCCTCTGGAAGTATTCTGGAAAATGCCCGGGCTTAAGTGCATGTTTTCAAGAGATTAATATTTGAACATAAGGGCCCTGCTACAACAAACCTCAACCTGAAAGCGCTAACCCAAAAGTGAAGAGGTCGACTGCTGGGGACCGTGAATATATAAATGTAAAACAAGGAGCAGAGAAAAGGTGCAGTCTGAATGAGTGTTGTTCACCTGAGGGTTGAGCGAGCTGATTGGTTTCCAGTCTTGTCCAACCAGCTGAAGAGGTACAGTTGTCCCATAGTGTTTCTGCTTTGCTGTTGGCGTGTGTCGATCGGTCATGCTTGATACATTCCCTGTAAAAAAAAAAAGAAGACAAATACCACATTAGAATCTGAGAAAAATTCCCTAAACTCTCCCAGCATCTTGTAAAACCAGGCGACGGCCATCTTTGTGGACACGAACAAAGGGAACATTTTCCAAACCGACTTCTCCCCAACAATAATGAATTCCTCCCCCGCCATTAAAGGCCTGAGCCTGGTGTTCATTAGAAACCCAACCTGACAGTGCGGCTGCCTTGAAATATAAAGTTTGTGATATAAAGTGTCACTTACACAAACCCCAAGTGTGCGTTTGATGGATTTTCTGTCACAGCGCACAAATAATACTCTCCGAATGTTTGTGTTCGATTAAAAAACAAAAAAACTGCCGATTATTCACACTGACAATACGCCATCTCCAATACACCCTCGCTGTTCCCCGAGCATATGTTAACCACCTTCTCGTACAGGCACAGCTCTCTCTCTCTCTCCTCCGCCGTAAAAGCGCAATTACAACATCGCCAATTAGCACTCGGATACATCAAGCGACCGGGACCGTTGGCCTGTGGCAAAAAACTGTAGCCGCCCCCTCTGCCACTCGGGCGGCATAAATCTCAAACTTTCGTCGGGAGCGAGGAGTTTTGAGCGAAGAGGAGCTCGACTGCTGCTGCTGCTGCTGCGATAACTCCGGAACACGAGGCTAGTGTCCAGGATGCAGTGCAGGGATTAGACGTAGCTGTGGGGCATTGTTCCCAGCGAGCTTTTATCTCCCCTCTCTGTGTTCTGACAGGGAGTCAACTGAGCCCTTCGGATGGCAGCGGTTCCTGAAGCTCTGGTGTGTTGCCAGTCATTTTAGAACATATCCGTCCCTAAAACCAACACCGAAGTCCCTGAGCCTCCCCGAGTTGGGAGACGAACTGGTTGGGGGGGGAAGAGAAAAACAGCCACCATCCTACAGATAAACCAACCACTTATAATTGAGACAGAGGCGAACATCTCTGGTAAAAAGTATATATCATGAGCGCACAGAGAGGCAGAATGCAATAGTGAGCCACAGGAGAACACTGCTAACAGGGTTTATGCAGTAATCAGTCCTCCGCAGCGGGGAAGCCATTCCAGAGCTCGAGTCTCTTACCGAAGCAGTGGGGGGGGTTTGTTGGCACCATTTGTCTCAGTGCAAACATCCTCAATCAAATGTTTTACAGTTTTTTTTCTACTGTTGTTGTTTTCTCCCACTGATTCTCCATCGAGCGTTTCCAAACAGCAGGGCCACAGATTGAGTTTAAGGGGTGATGTCATTGACTTGTGAGAAGGGATGCGTGTGGTTTTGAACATAATTTATGGTGTGTTTTTGTTAAATTGGAAAGTTTGCTCCTTCTTCAATTCCCAATTTCAAACACACACAAACACACTCAAAGGGGGGTGTGGGGGGAACGACGCACTCCTCACTGATTATTATTACCAGCAGATTCAAGGCTCTTCCTTCGGGGGTTCACATCCCTTCAGTCTCTCACATGACTCACGCCGCCAAATTGCTGAGTCTGCTTATTATCCTGCCTTAATAACCCGGGTCAGGCGCAGCACTCCCCAGCTGAGCTTTGTTCTGGTTTCTCCTCTGAGGAAACCACCACTCTGGAGTTCGTCACGCAGCCGCTCCAGCTGATAGCAGAGGAGCCAGAGGTGACCAGCTCCGCGGTCCTCGTCCAGCCGCGGCCTCCGGTGATGAGAAGCAGACTCGGGCAAGGACAGGACGGCCTCCGCACACAACAGCAGAGAGAAGCACCCTGTCCTCATTAGTCTTCAGAAAAATCACAGCCACCGTCTGGGGGAGGTGGGCATGCTGAGTAAGGGGCCGCATGGAAAGATGGATAAACACAACACATGGGGGGGGGGGTAGGCTTTGACAGCGTAAGGTCAAGTCCACATTGAGGTTAGACGATTTATAAAAAGGCACGCAAAGTTGGAACGCCCTTTTTTCTGCGGCATTCTGCGCCGCATCAACTTTGAAGATGAGGTTCACAGCCGCAACGCATTTGGTTCCCTGACATCAAAGACAGCAAGTGAATAACCATTTTGTTAATGTAATGTGCTATGCGCTTTAATTCCCACTTATAAATGGCATTATATTAGTGGAAACAGTCTGCAGGCTCATTTCTTTTCCACATGCTTGGGAGAGACCTTCAGTGAGGTCGGTGCGTGGCGAGGCAGTAGTGTGTGTGTGTGTGTGTGTGTGTGTGTGTGTGTGTGTGTGTGCGGATTTTGTTAGCTAGACTGTTACAAGGGCTACCAGGGGCACTAAGGGAGTGGTAAAAGTGGGGACCAGAACGTAAAGGCTTATATATACGTTCAATAAAGCAGAGTTTAAACAGAGGGGTTAATAAAGCAGGGTTCTGGCCACGATCCGCTCCCTTTAGGTTCCAGGGTACATAAGGAGAGCTTGTGCCATTTATATTGCCTCGGTAAAGCCAATGCTTGTTGGGAGGATTGTATGTCTGCGTACGTGTGAACGTAACTGAGTGTGTGTGTTTGTTTGACAGTGGGCGACTGAAATGTGATACAGGCCAATGACAGAATAAAGCAATGTTGTTACGAAACAAAAAGCAATTATGAGCTCCGTGTCTTCAGTCATGGTTTTGCTGTTAAAGACACTGTAACATTGTATATGACTGGTCTGGTGCAGCATGGACACGCTAGGCATGTATAGAGTGGATTTGTTATGGGAATTTTTAGACGTCTAAGTCAGTGGTTCCCAACTTGGGGGTTGGGACCTCCAAAGAAGGTGCAAGATAAATCTGCAGAGTTGCAAGTTGAAGGAAGTCGACGGCGGAACAATGGTGATGAGGAAGGTTTGCATGTTCTCCAGGTACACAGGCTTCCTCCCACAATCTGTAAGTGTGAACACGAGTGTCAATAGCCTTGTCTCTCGCTTCATGTCAGCTGGATTGGTTATGGCTTCCATCGCTGACCCACAAAGGATAAGTGGTATAGATAATGGATGGTAGAAATACAGGTAAAGGTTGGAACCTGTGGACTAGCTTTTTAGGTTAAGTCAAAAAACAAGATTCCACAGTCATTTTGAAAGCATTCTTGACCTGAAAATGGGGATTTTGTATCAGCAATTCATTGAAAGCACTGATTTGGTGACATGTGGGTCAGTCAGTAAGGTCTACTAGAACAGATGCCACTTCAATGTCTATGTCTATGCCAAAGACTTTGCCAGGTTTGAAGTCAACATCTACCCATGCTCTCTGACATGAAACCAAGAATCAGTGCTCTCTGGGGCAGTGAGTTTGCAGTTCCTGACGATATTTCACAGTGATTCATTTCCTGGTTTTATCAAAGTTCCCAAATTGATGCATTTTCCCCGGGCTGTGAGCTGTCGGTCCCAGGGAACAGATGAACTTCCTCAGGTCTGCGCAGATCTCAACACATCCTTTCTCACCGCTCCTTGCACAACTCCGGTCCTTCTCTTCCCCTCATCGCTCTGTTCCTCCCAAACAAATCAACAACTGTTCAGCTTTATTAAGCCCCAGAGACGGCTTTCTCACACCCCGACCGCAACTCACTCCTCGACAGGCATCCATGAAATAATGTATTCCTAACAGTCTTTGCTTTTCCAACACAAATGCCACGCTGTTCTTTTCATGTGCAGGTTTGATGAGGCCATGCCCCGGCCTCCGCATGTGTGCGGGTCCTCGCTGAGATGTGAGACACGCTACACATGTGTGCACGCGTCAATATAGAGTACACGTAGTCACAGTCAGCCCCTGTGCAATGGCTGGCTCCATACAAACACACAAGGACACACTCCAAAGTCGCTTTCACAGTAATTCTCTCAAATCTTGAAAATATGTGGTATTGAAAATGAAAAAACAATGAAAAAAGATACGCAACGTGCAAAATCCCTGGTAAGGTACAAATACCAGTGCGGAGGAGACACACTTGAGACAACTCCAGCACTGTTTGACATGTATGGACACTTAATACTTACTAGTCAAACTTGTGGGAAGAAACTGGACTGAAAATGAGAGCATGTGGAAATAATTAGGAAAGGGTGATGAGCTGAACTTGGACAGTTTCAACTGAGACAAAACACAAGTCTTTCCCTGGCTTGCACATGGAAGCTGGTCCTTCCAAAAGGATGAATATTTCTGCATCGAGCGCATGTATCCAGAGATATTTTTATCCAGATGCAGTGGACGGCTCTAATCGGAGCACCGACTGAGCTGCAGACATGATCCGGCAAAAGTTTCCGAGCCAAAAGTTGGTGCTGACGTCAGCACACAGGGGAGAGCTTGGTGAAAGCGTCTGGCCATTGTTCATCTAATAAAGGGTGATTGACAGGCATTTCACGAACTCAATTTATCCCCAATCAGTGCGGATGAATTATGCTAATTCAAAAAGAATGGTGATTGGGAATAGAATGATGAATGATACATTGAGAGGAAGAGCCATCAAGCGGGCAGTCTTTCAATAAGGACCTTGAGGACAAAAGCAATGAACTCCGAAACCCTTCTTCATCGCCGCCTCTTCTTCATCCATGGTACGTCTGTGACTCATCATTAATGGCTAACATTTTCATTGTCAAATTGTTTGTTTGGATGAATCAACAGCCTGAATTAATAGTCAATGATTGAGGATAAAAACTATGCGAAACTGGTGGTTTTGTGTGTCAATAGTAAGGATTTGCTCATTTGTCATTGTATAAGTCTGGGAACCTGTGATCTCAAACTTGGCGTTTTACTCCTTTGCTACATAGCTTTTTTAAGTTTTTACCATCCAAGCAGACAGTCGGACCTCATAGTTTCAGTTTCAGTTGTGCGCGTACACAAAAGTGACATGCAATGTACTTCTATCCCACCCAAGAACTTATCCTTCACCCTTTAGTCTGTATACCTGGCCCTTGGAATCTGCTGCATGTGTGTGTGCACAACAGTAAAATCCGTCCGAAACGCTGCAGAGAAGGTGAAACTAGATTCCTGTATGTGCACAAAATTTAATGGCTTCTTCCGTGACCATTACCACATCCTTCCCTCAAGTTTCATGATAATCCTTCTGGTACTTTAAGCGTAATCCTCACCGAAGATCACCTACCAAGTCTTCGCCCCGCTCCCTGTAATTTGTCACATCAGCTGTAATGCAGGGTTAAAAGGGATTACAGAGCAAAGGTGAAAAGTGCCTGGTAATCTTTGCTTGACTCCACAGTAAACATTCGACCCAGTTGGGGGGGGGGGGGGTGTTATGTCAACGCCCTGAGGGGTTCCACTGGGAAGCAGAGAAACCTGAAGGTGACATCATGGTCACAGGAATCTGCACCCACTGGAGAGAGGGTGTACTTACATTAAATCTAATAAGGTAGCCGTGTGTCAGCGGTCAGAGCAATGAGGGTTGTTAAGAGTTAGATTTATGGCTGGATGATGAATGTTAGAGGATATTTAGGGTCTTAATGAAGCCATTTAACACTGAACTCCCTCTGCTGGTAAAAAAGCCCTTTTGTATTCTCTCTCTTTCTGTCTCTATCTCTCTACCGCCACCTTGTACCCTAAACTCATTTACGGTCAAACAAGCCTGGTGTCAGGACATAATTACTCTAAGGGAAATAGATGGTCCTTGCAGCTAAACTTCCCCCTGGCTCAGCAGGAGGTTAATGTTGTCCAAGAGAACCAGCGCTGCGACGCCGCCGGTGGGTGACACCGTTACGAGCCACCCCCCCACTACCCTCAGCTGCAGAGGCTGTGCTCGCTGCCTGGCGTGGGGCCCGCGCGCCTCAGCAACAAAAGGTCAGAGGCGGAGAGAGCTTCGGGAGCGGAGCCGTGTGCGAAAGTTTGGAACTCCTCTCGGTCATGGGAAGCACATGTCTGGCGCACGTTCAACGCACAAAAAAAAAAACAGCAAAAAAAACAAAACAACTCAAAACAAAAAACCTGGAGCCTCAGATAGCTGGAAAGAAAGGAAAGCGGGGGCGGCTGGGATCTCATCACACAGCTCCATGTTATCATGAGATGTTTTGAGAGAGGGAACTCTGGAAAGATGTCCAGAAAATTGGGTCCTGATTGTCCGTGTCAGACGTGTTCACAAATACAGTAACTTTCGGGAAAAGTCAGGCAAGGGATGGAGCCTGGGTGGAGCAAGCAGGAGGCAGGACATGACGTTTGAATTCTGCTGCGGCGTGAGCAACACATCTTTTGTCATCCCTTCAACTTGGTTGAGAATTTCACAGTGAATTTTACACTGCTGTATCCTCGCAGGGGCTCACTGACATTTTCCAGACATTTGACGAAGGGCCTAACTGGGAAACTTGTCTGGAGCAACTTACTCAGACTTTTGCATTCTTACATACGGCCCTTGTCCGGAAACTGTCTGGACTCCAGTGAGTAATGTTGTGACTGTGTCATTGGCTCAGACTGACATTACCAACAATAGTGAAACTGACTGTTACTTCATTTATATGTTGATTGATGTCCATAAAAATATGCAAGTGGATTTTCTCTAAACAAATTCATTTCTTCAAGTCATTCACTAAGCAACATTGATGCTCGTTTTCTGGCTGTGCAAACATATAAATCCTGTGAGGTGCCTTTTCATTAAATAATGTTTGCTCTTGAATTAGTAATTTAATATATTTTTCCGTCTCAAAATGGTCAAATGGGAGCACTAATGAGTTTTTTCCTCCAGGACGATGCAGGGATTTTGCTCATTTGTTTCATCCTTGTTAATTAAACGTTTCATGATCTGACAGCTTGAGCTCTTAATATATATATAAATGAAGAAATGCTCTTTTCATGGCACGTTTGACGACCTGAAAATGAGCAGCCCAAACTTTCTGGATCCGTCGATTGTTTTCCTTGAGACCTTCTTCTACATGTAGCTATCCGACTTTCAAAATACATCACAGCTCCTCCTGTTGGACACAACTCAGACAGACTCAGACAAAGCCACTGGCAGCAGCAGAACTTCCTTTGGGCCAATTTGTTAGCAACTCACCCAGGTAGGAGGTGACCTGTCTTGTTACTGTTCACACGTGTTACTATTAGGAAACATATTGCTGGCATGTCCCTCCACGTAGCAGAACACGGAGGTGAAATCTTGGCAGATGGTGTGTGCCAGGCTGGAAGATAGATCATCTGGAGCTAAGACATATTCCTGTGTTCCAAATCCCAGTGGAGGACAATGAATGCATGTACACATGGAATCCAGTCAAACCGGGGGAATGTTTTTCCCTCAGCACCCACAGTGCGGAACAGTTGATCTGGAAATGCAATTGGTTCCCATTCTATTGAAATTCCTAATGCTTCATGCCACCTACACTTTACTGGCATTAGGCTTATGAGTATTAGATGCTGCCAGAATTTAAACCTAGGAGAAACACAAATAGAATGAAATTCTATTTATAATCATTATTATCAACTGGTGTTACACATTGTCCATGTTTATTTATCATTTTTAAGACATTTATACAATTCAGTTTGAGAGAAAGAAGAGATTAAGTGTAAATATTTAAGAAATGGACTTAAACAGCACAAAGCATAACTGTTATATTGACAATGGATCAAATGACAACATGTTATATGTTAACATGTGATATGTTTTAAGCTATAGAGAATTTGAGCTTCCCAATTCAGGGGACTCATCCTTTGTCTGCTCCTTCTAAACGTCCCTCCACGCCTTAACAACAACAGATCAAAGGGGCGGATCCTTTTTGGTACAATCTATCCCATAATTCATTGCAAGTTGGTGACAAATCTAACTAGCCAGCTTAGTGGGTAGATGAGCTGCATCAACTGCAGTGACTCAAGTGCCCGACGATACAAGGGTAGGGGCCGGATTAAAGTTACTTTCCACAACTGTCTTTGAGCAAATTAAAAGACCAGCCTGAATTCTTGTGACTTGGTGGAGACCAAACCAGAACAAAAAGAAGATTGAAAGTTGGTCTCTATATTCATAAGGGAGCCAGAAACATGTGTTCAAATGCATGTTTATGTTGCTGCTAGTAAACCCGTCTCAGTCCATGACAACTGTAGAAGTCACGTATTGACTCATCGCAGCCAAAAGCACAGGTCGATTAAAGCTTCAATCAAGCAGAGAACTGCTCGTCTATAGGGCACAGTTATTATAAATGATAACAAGTGAAAAGCTCTGTGCTGAACAAAGATTGTATTTTTTCCTATCGTTGCACAGAACGAGTTCACAAAGTGACAATGGTTTCTTTTGTGAAATGCTGATGGGATGGAACTTTAACCAACCCAGACAGATTTGACACCGACAACAGATATCTGAGCCAACTGGGCCGTCTGACCACAGCGGAGGGAAGAGGCTCGGGGGGGAGGCATGCAGAGCTAAACTATGACCCTGGTTGTCTAGGGTGTGATAGTCCATTGAGAAACTCCAGAGGCAGCATCAGGTTTCAACTGGCGCGCTGAGACTTTGTGCTGAGGAGGTCAAATGAGTCCATCGGCTTCGAGGAAATGAATACAGCACATGTGGGGTCAGGACTCCGGAGTTAAGTCCAGCTACCCCCCCACCTATATAAATATCTCCACAGCGGAACGGCAACTGGTTGATCAATCGGTCTTAATGCAAAACCATCACACTGGCCGACTCGTCTTACCAGCCCGAGGGTCTCAGATATCCTGAACAAGTCATCTGGATGATCTGCGTCCATTCACACTGAAGAGACACTAAATGCCTCTGACTTGAGATGGGTCACATCGTGGTGATAATGTCTCTCTGGGGGAGGACACTGTTTGCTGAAGGAATGTTTCACTGTAGTCCAAAAATATATCCTCTGCTCAACTTTCATTAGTCGGAGCAGGCAGCACGCAGGCTGCACTCTGCGCTCAGGGCACAGACAGACAGTCATGTTGGCTGAAGCGGTGCAGCCGGCTGGTAAAACACTGACCGGCAGAGCGCGTCAACCGTCGGAGGAAATCCTTCACATGTCATCTCCGGCTAGGACAGGAACATGCGCGGGACAAATAGGGAGAGGAGCGGCGACAAGAAAGCAAGGAGCGGCTTCATGAAATATGAATGCAGACATGACAACGCATGGAGATCTTTTCTTAGCAGCCTCGGAATCTGACGGCAGATACACACGAGCACAGTCTGGAGACAAAGAACAGGCCGCGGTCATTTTAAATGTGTGACTATTGGGCGTTTGCTTGTTGATTAAACTTCAAATCGATCTTCCAAATTGTTGCAAATCAAGGTTTTGAACATGATCGTTTCAGCCTGCACATGAATCTAAGGTTCAGAGGTCCACACCAGTGACCCTCCGCCATTTTATCTCAATTAATCCGGATTTCCCCCAAGCAGGTGACTGCTCACAGCCGATGGCGGTCTTCGGCAAGCCTGGAACCTCGGGGGGGGGGGGGGGGAACAGACGCATCACAGCTCTACTTCGGATGGCGCCGATGAACTGTCGATGAATAAATGAACGGCTTCCTCGTGCTTCAATCCCAGCTCTACCCACTTGCCCTTGCTGGTAATTAACTCCCATGATTCCAGACCGATCATCGTGACGGCCGGTGCATTTGGATTTTTTCTCTTAGGCTGATATACCAACCCCCCCCCCCCCTCACCACTGTTTCTGAAAAAAACAAAAAAAGTTGTGTGTGGTGTCCTTGTTGAATCTGA
The DNA here is from genome assembly GCF_949316205.1 of Platichthys flesus. NCBI lineage: Eukaryota > Metazoa > Chordata > Actinopteri > Pleuronectiformes > Pleuronectidae > Platichthys > Platichthys flesus. The sequence goes on along the minus strand of NC_084964.1, from coordinate 12,910,309 downwards.
ACCTGGGGCGAGGAACAAATGGCGACTGAGATGTCATGAGCCAGAGCCGCGAGGGAGGCAAAACAGAGAGAGACAAACACACACACACACACAGCAACACAAACGCACACTGACATCACATTTGCTCACCAGACGCATAACAGACACATAACAGACACAACCCATCGGTACACCAGGTTCCCTCTGAAGAGCTACTTAGCCTGAGACATCTTACACACACTGCTACTTTGAGTTCCACCAACAATGAGACTTTTATTTCACGTTTGCCTTCAGAAAGTGAAGCAGGTGTGAAGTGCCTCGAAAAACTGGAGTAGGCTCAAAGCAGCTGTGACGAATGGCTCAAGTGCTCCCGCTGATTACCAAAGAGAGAGGGGGGGGGGGGGGGGGGCATTCAGCATCATCAATTACCCAGCGTCTCCTCTCCTCTGAGGTGCATTCTCGGTGGACTGGCAGATTGAAATGTTGTGTTTGTGCACGAGGTTTTCTGCTGGAGGGAGTCGGTGGAAGAAGGCGTGAATTCGGAAAGAGCTTGTTTACACAGGAGATGTTTCCTTCTGGCCAGACATGTGTTAAGAGATCTGTACTTTCATAAAACATGATGTACTCATAACAACCAGAGGGGGGGGGGGGGGGGGGGGGGGTGGTCATGAAGGAAGAATAGAATAGATGCAGACAGGTTAATTTCGAGATGCTCATAAATGCTTTTAATTTCCACAAGTCCATGCTCCATCCCCCTGGAATTGTAAATGAGGAACTTAGACTTAAAACTGTTTTTAAATCATCTTTTGAAACTTACTTTTACCAAAAGGTCTTTAACTTGTGTCATCCTATTCTTTTGCCAATTACTTTTTCAAAAGGTTTTTGTATCATTTATGTTTTGACTCGTTTCATTTTGTATAATATCATGAGTTGCCTTTGATTTTCAAACTAACCTGTTTCTGATGTCTTTTGAAATTGACTGAAGTTCTTTGCAATGTCTGTTTTGAGAGGTGCTATTTATTGTTATTATTAATGTTAAACAATTAAGAGAACCATCTATTACTTTTACGCACAGGAGAAGAAGCCATGAATAAATCTGACATCTTCCCTTCTTCTTCATCATCATCATCATCATCATCATCATCATCATCATCATCTCTTACCTTCAGCTGATGTGGAGCGGACGCTGTCACACACCGACAGAGACACAGTCAAAGCCTGAAGCGCTGTCAAAATAACAAACTTCAGGCTCCGGGGCTTCATGGTGCCCGGCTGGATGAAGCGTGGACGCGGAGTGGCTTTTTCAAGGTCTCACTGAAGCGCAGCCATCGTGCACAGGCACAGTCCAACAAACAGCTGATGTGCACGAGAAGCCCCCCCAGTCACAACCACAAAGCGACTTCCTGAAATATGATCGAGCTGCGTGCGCCTTTCGGAAATCCCGAGGAACAGCTGATTCCAGTCCGCGCACTTTCCCCATTCAGAGGCGTCCAGGGCGCAGAGCTGCCGCGCGTGGAAAGCAAAGTGTGGGAGTGAGCGGTGATGGACTCATACTAACAGACACACACACACACACACACGCTGACGGACACACACACCCTTTTACTGTCCTGATCATTCACTGGACTGACATCAATTCAATTCCAGGGCAATCACAGGAGTGAAGTGTTGTCTTCTGAGTGGAGACCATGTGCTTCACAGGGACGCACCGCGAGGTCCTAGCGCCGCCTCCAGCGAGGGTCTTAATTTAAGTGACAAGGGTAAAGCTGCTAGGAATACACACGACTTCCGGTTGATTGTTTCAGAATAAATCCCATAATCAGCATTTTAAGCATTTCTGCAACTATGTCAATAGAATAAAATAAAGAATTGCATTGAAATGGTGTAATAGAAGTGAATATGACGTAGGTTAGTTATGCATGTAAATAACATTAATCTAAGTTATTTAACTTATCAGGAGGCAAACAAAACATCACTGTTCAAGACTTATTTAACCCCCTCCAAAAAACAATGCCTACCTTTTTCCAGAGCTTTCACCATTCTTCCCCATTTCATTTTCACCTAATATAAGATAAACAGAAACTCTCCAATCTAGACTGTTTCTGCAAAAAATTGCACACTGTGTTTTTTTTCTTGACTATGTTTTCCCAGTGATACGCAAATTGGAAGTTCACAAAAACAGAACTTTAAGCTGTGTTCTGACCTTCTTTAGGTAATCTAAGCAAAATGGCCAATCTGAACAGCTTCTTAGATGTGAGGATTTGCTGCTGTTTCATATCCTTTCAAATTGAACTTTTGAACACAATATGTTTTGGGCTGTTGATCTGGCAAAGAGCACTTTTACGTTGATTGCACAGAACCTGTAAATGGTCCTTGAGTAAAGATTATTACTGTTTTATTACATATGAACTTTTGCACAGTGCAGAATTCATTTTAAAGCATATTTTTAAATGGGCCAAGAGAGGGAGAACGTTTTATTTTGAAGGCAAAGCACTTGGCTTCCGGTCCCTCTCTTTTATCCGTTGTCCAACTTGACCCAACAGCTTGATAGGAGAACACTTAACTGCCCACAGTGTCAATTTGAATAATACAGCCTACACAGCACTCTCTCACACACACACACACATACACACAAACACACACACTGGACTCTGTCTATCTGATCTGTTATCTGCATAAAACACACATTCACATGTTAAAGTATCATCATGAAACGTGTTCCTGAGACCCACACACAGCCTGAGGCTCAAGCAGCTATCACTGTGATGCACATTTTATGGAGCTACATATGGACACATGGTGGATTCAAACCCTGCAGCTCTGCTCACATGCTCTTCAGTGGGTTGCCCTCTGCACTGCGCCACATGGCCATCCACTCCGGAGGAGGACTCGGGCAGAGAACGGGCAGATGTGCACACACAGGCCTGGTTCCTGAGGATTTCCCGGAGCATTTCAGGGACAATATGCCACTAACAGCCATCACACACTGTCGCCTTATTGGAAATGGTGCTCAGTAAGCTCAGTTTCATCCTGACTGTGTTCTCAGGCTCAAATATGATTGGAAGTAGAAGAACACTGAAATGTTTCATTTGATTCAATGGCTGATCTTTTGTACTTTTTAAGAAGCAGGTGATGTTTGGAGAGGGACCATAGAGTTAAAGGCAGTAAAATAAAACTTTCTTTTGGTGCCCTATAGGACAGAGGGATCCATAATTATTCTCAACTTTGTGAAAGCCCCCCCCCCCCCCCCCCCTCTTTTTGTTTTGTTTTTTGTCCAAAGATTAATGTGTGTTTTAGTGCACGGTGCTTGTGTAAGTTAAACAAACAAGATTCAAACACGACTCACATATAAAATACATATAATTTGATTAAAATAGAAAAATGCATAGTTGAAGTATAAACAATTCAGTTATGTCGATATCACATTTAAGACAGTAAAACAATCTTTTTGTCGGCAGTGGGTAGACTACTTAGCTATCATATCTATCAATATAATTTACACTGCTGCTGTTATTAGTAGACTCCAACTGTCCAAACACACCCACACATTGATACGCACCGACGTGAAGCCAGGTTTTCAAAAATAGTAGTTAGCAGTCGTCTGTCTTCTCCGAGACATCAGCGTAAATTTTGACGGATGAAACATCTGGACTGTGATAGAGCTGCCACTTAACGGCTAATGAGTCAAATAACAGCGAAGAGTGATGAAGAAGAGCATCTGCCGTGTTGTCTGTCGCTCCCCGGAAAAATAAATATTCATAGGTTTCATTCTTGATTTACAGCCAGCTCCATCATGTTGTCGAGCTGCACACATACGCTTTGGATCAAAACACACAAATCTAAATCTGCGGTGGCAGGTCCGCGATCCATCACGGGACAAAAGCTCCTTTCAAATCACCACTGTCCATTAACGGGGGGCATTTCCCAGTGAGAAGGGGTCACATTCCTCCATCTTACTGCTAATGGCTGGCACTATTGACAGCAGGGCCCATTTCAGGCATCTGTCTGCCTCTCGGCTGCATCATGAGGACGGGTGAAGACTGTCCTGGATGGGACAACGGAGCACAGTGAATTATTTTGTCTCATATCACTGCCTCGAATCACATGAGATCATGTGAAAGTGGCTGCGTGCAATGCGTGAGGACATCGGTGCTTTATCGTGAGGCTAGCGGTTCCTCTGCGTCCCATTACACTAAGTATTCTGCCGAGAATGGCGATTTGCAATCAAGTGAAAACAAGATAACGCTGATGAATCACTCCGCTGCGGATGTGAGATCGAAGTGGGATCAGTCCGTTTGTTGATCAGCGTCAGTGAGACGTTTGATTACAGGCGGAGCAGAGTGGGGACACAGGATTTCATACACTCATCTGGACCATGTTCATTTGTTATTCCATTCCTAAGAGATGGAGAGGATGGAAATCTGCACCCGAAAGTCAGTTTAACAACATTTAACACTGTTGTGAAGGTATTTTTAGAATATCACATGACCCTTTAAACCTCCTGCATAAAAACAACCATTTGAAAATGTATCATAAGGTATTTATCTATTCAAATGAGCAAGGAGATATGCAACTTCTGCCAAATATCTATTGTTGTGGAGCTTAAAAGTATTATTGCAACAAGATAAAAAGCATTTTGTCATGGTGCATCTGAGAGCATAATACTTTTGGACAGAAGGGTCTTTGGGAGTTGTGAAAAAAAAAAAAAAGAAGCAAAACAGCAGTTATTGTTGTTAGATGACCTTCTGATGTTTCAAAAGATTTCTCTTATTTTCTGATGTCGAGCTCTGTTTCACAAATGCATTGTAACGAAGGAGAGAAACAAACAGGGGCGGAAGCTGAGATGAGGCTCAAATGATATCGAGGCCGACGTTGATATTCAAACTCATATTCAGCTCAGTTAAAAGGCAAAGTTCACGTCTTCAGTCTGTTGCACGACGCTGCAGTGGAGCCATCGTCCTCATCCGTCGTTCAGCTGCTGCTCCTCTGAAGGATCTGATCCAACAGTTTCTGAAAAAAAGAAAAACAGGAATAGTCCGATTACTAAAACAAGAAGGGGCAGAATGATGGGCGGAGGTGACACAGGAGCCCTTGAAACTCAGACAAACAAACACACACACACCGGCGTGATCTTCAGGCCTCGGATGTGAATCACAGTCCTCAGCACCCACACTCTTCAGGTCTCCAGCTCGTCTTTCTCAGGGCCGGCTGGGCCCTCTGGCAGGGGCCCATCGCCCCCTGTGTTATCTGCCACAGCAGCAGCAGCAGCAGCGTGGGTGGAGCAGCCGTGTCTGTCTGCGGCTCGGCTGAATGGTGGCACCGCACCGGAGCTCTCCGCCACTGAAGGGCCTTTTGTTCCCCAGGGGACACATGCCTCATACTCGCTGCACAATGAGGCCGACTGTTCACAGTTTCTCCACATAATGAGCGAGAAGCGTGTAGGGTGTGTGTGTGGGGGGGGGTTGCAGGCGAGTGCAATTACTTTGGCGAATAAAACTGATGTTAATTATTTAGCATAGAATAAAAATACAAAAAAATACACACACACCCACTTCACTTGATGAAAATAGAAGCGTTAGTTTATTCTTTGAGGTTATCATCACACTGCTGGGGAGAGGTGCATGAAAACAGCAAAAGTTTATAAACAGCGACCTCTAGTGGAATACAAAAGTAACAGCAAGGATGAACTCAAACTCCTTTAAATCTTGGAGCACAATGTAAAAATGTCTAGGACCTTTACAGTTCATTTTAAATTGTTGTTGTTGTTGTTTTGTTATTTATTTATTTTTATTTTATTTATTTACTGTGATGATTGTGTGACAATGATCACAATCTTGAATAAACGGTGGAGAAACAATTAAAATATATACTGATACAAAACTGTATATACCCAAATTTGTTGTATCAAAGGATTATGAGAGCAGGTAAAGACACTATTCAATGCCTTTGAGCCAGAGATTAAACACAAGATTCTATTAGATATTATTATTTAAGCCGACTTCAACAGAAGAAACAAATGCACCATCATCTCCTCCACCACATTCAAGAGTCATCTAAGTTCAGGCCCGTGCTTCCAGCTCGTTAACAGCCTTTTCAATTAACCAGACCAGAGCTGGTGGGCAATTTCAAGCCATTATTTTCCGTGGCTCTGCTGTGAAGAGAGGAAAAGCTGCATTATTACTGCAGCCCTTTAGTGGTGGTCATTAATGCAAAATGTTTCACCCTTTGCTGGGTCTAATTGGGCTTGTAAGAGAAAGGTGTGTGATTACTCGCCCAATTGCCTGTGGGTCATATACACAATTAATTTTCCATTCAGCATCTCGGGGGGGAAGTACAGAGCCGACTTTTTTAAAACTGTGGCGAGCTGTTTTCACTTGGTTGCTTATTTTTCATGTGTTGTGCTGATTCAGGGCATCATTTCTGCTTGTGTGTTTAAATAACGTCAGGAGAGAAAAAGCCTGATAGGCAGGAACGATGATTAAATAGGAAGTGAGGACCACTGGCGCACAAGGGTCAGTTACTTCTCCTGTTGTGAGTGGTTGTGATAGGAGAAGAATAAACCTGCTCATGTTGTTTTAGTCATTTCAGCAGAGAAAGATTATGGTTTAATGGTCTTGCACTTTCTGAACTTAGCAGGATAACAGAAAAAAAAACCTACAGGACAGATTTCAACCAAAATCGGTATAAAGATGTGGAATGGGTCAAGAAAAAAACTCAGTACATTTTGGTGCCGATCTGGATTAGTGGGCGGATACCATCTTTCTTATTTCTCATTCTTAAACGTGGTGAAAGAGGTTTCGTTGATTATAATTATTATATGTATTAGTAGTATTAGTAGTAATAGTGGTACTGTGTATTGTCTTTTATCTTGTGCACCTGACTGCAAGCCAAGTTTCCCATTGCACACTACTATGGTGTACTACCACATGCTGTGCATTGTGTGTCATCTGGCTACAGGTGTATATACAAAGTAGCTTAACGTTTATGTCCTTTCTCCATAAGAATAAAAAACTAAATGTTGTGGGTTTGAATTATGTATGTGTGTGTGTGTGTGTGTGTGTGAGTGTGTGTGTGTGTATATAGAAGAACCTTTTTCACTATTACCTTTTTGAAAAGTTCCACCCGCTGTCTGTTGGTCAAACACACCTCCCTGTTCTTCTCTTCATCCTTTTTTCTCTTCACCTCTGCAAACCTGCTGTAACAGAAACAGTCAGTTTGGGAGTGAGATGCTGCTGGAAAAAGAACAAGTCTTTTAAAAATACTTTTTATAGATGCATGTGAGTGGTTTCTTAATGGTGCCATGCTGTCATTCACTTTCCATAACACTATTCCACAACAATATATTCTTTAGAAATCCACAGGTTAGATCATATCCTCTTATTCAATACGTCTTCAGGGAAGGAAAGAAAACGAGTGAAAGGAAGAAAGAGATGGGACTCACGGCTTGGATCCGAGCTGCGGCTCTTTCCCGTTAATGACTCTATCTCTGGGTTTGACGAGGTTATCTGGACCCACACACACAGACACACACATACACACACACACACACACACACACACATGCTGACTCAGTTGAAGGCTCAAAGTGACGGCTGTATTGTTTTCCGGTGTTTGAAGAAACTGAAGGTTTCCTCTCTTAAAGAAAACCTAGGATCGTATCGGAATCTTCAGAACGAATAACCCAAATTATTTGAATTAAAGGCACAAATTACTCCTCTTCTACATGCATTTTAAGACGTTTTTTTTAAGTATAATTTTGTATCAGTTCCCATGAATATTAATACAATTAAAAGATGTCATCCTATATTATCATGTGACTCTGACCTTGTCTTGAATCTGTCACTTTCCCAGCTGGCTTTGACCTACTTGTGCGTTTGTCCCATTTCAGCCACTAGAGGGCAGAGAGCGCTACGAGATCTCTGTCGCTCGTCTTCAAACTCTTCAAGGTCTAAATTAAACTCTGACTGAGTGGGAATCTCTTCAGACTGAAACACTGCATCGAGACTTAAATGACATTTGAAGGTCACTGAAGTTATTTCCACTGAGACCCGGCTCCGACAATCATTCTGAGATATCTTGATTCAATAGAGACACACTGAGGTATATTGAATATGCACTAAAGCTATTTGTTTCTCATCTTACTTCAAGTATTTATAGTATTTTTCATCATAGCTCCATCTAGAAGATGAGTTTGAAGTATTATCTGTGTGTGTGTGGTGAATAGTCTCTGCAGCTGCACAGACACTATGGGCAGTATAGTGGGTGAGGGTGGTTGCTGGTTCACTACCTTTCACAGAGTTGGACTGGACACTGTGGGCTCTTCTCTGCCTGTTAGCGACACCTGATCGACTGGTGACCGAACCCGCCCTCCTCTTCCTCTCCTGCGACCTTCGCTCCAGCTCCTGCAGTCGGCCTTGGGATCGGCGGATGAAGCCGGGTCTGGACCTCTGCAGCGCTTCCTGACAAAACCAGACTCATACTAATCGATACAGCCTCACAATGGCAGAGGGATTTTTCAAGGCACAAAGGTTTTGCTACAAAATCCAAAAAAGTTTCAGTGCGGATCCAGGAAACTTCCACTTTCACTTTCTTTAACAAAGGTGTTTTTCTTCCACATTTCTGTTGATTTCCCAGAGAATAATTCATCTGGGTCCAATGAATTTAAATGTGGTTTCATAAGGAGACTGCTGGGCCTTGGCGGAGGTATGCACTCTATTGAGCACCATTCTAGTTTTCACTTAACATTCTTGTTTGGAGATTAAAGCCTCAATCCTTTCCTTTGTTTTGTTGTTTTTATTGTCTCACAACTCACCTGTAGAGAAACAGTTCTATGTGACGTCTCATGGTCAACGCTCAGTGGAACCACAGCAGCGTGAGGCATGTTGTGACACCGGACAGGGCTTCGATCGGGATGAGTCTTCATACTTGTCTCTGTCAAAACAAAGGAAAATATGATTTGTCTTTGTCTCATTTACACCTGGATGGCTCCACGTGCCAGACTCTGCAACGCACAGTTGCTCAACAGCCCTCTGGGCCTGCCGTGACATATTACATCTTGGAATGAACCGAGCAGGCGCAGTATGCAAGAGCCGAGGAATTTCACTGTATCATTATTGATTTAAATAAAGACTAAAGCCCTGAAAGCAAAGTGTTTCACTTGCAACATTTGGAGTTGATTCTAAAAAAGATCAATGTTTTCACAGCATGAGAAAATTCTGATTATGGATGATGGGAAGAGAGAAGTAATAATACCTGTATTTCCCTGGAGTGACGGTGCGGAGTCCTTCGCAGGATTTCCATTCGGTGTTTTCTTCCTGCTGAGTTGTCTTTGGAGTTTGATGTTTGCTATGACGGCCGCTGCGTTGAGTGCGAGCACTTCCTGTGGAGACTGATGTGAGCTGGGATCTGAAACACAAGAGATATTTGATGTAACTAAAGAGGACGCAAAAACAGTGACCCTGGCTATAACCAGGGGCTGATGCAGGGGCTGGAGGATCAGGGGGGCACTGTCCCTTACTGATATATCTGATTAGCCCCTGAAATCCCCCTTTCCTGATGGTAGTCATTGTCAATAAATTAGCCACTTCCTAATGATACTAATAACCAATATGAAAGTTTGTCAAGACAGTTTTTTCAGAGTTCACAATGTGCTTGAACAAGGAACAGTTTTCAGAACCTCAACGATGTGTCGCTTGGCTTGAAGCTAAAGAACAAACTGTAAACAAGAAGTGACTTAAATATGCACTTTACTGAATCAGGTATTGTGCATGGATTGTGGACATGTAATTTCTGCCTCTGTTCAACTTGAGGCCCCCTTATGACCCCTTATGTAGACAAATCCTAGATCCGCCACTGCTTCTATAGACCCACCACAAGGAGCCGCCCAATTGGCCTCTGTCAGCCGCCAACTGATTTAACACTGTTACATGAGGTCCTGCCTCATTTTGGAAGCTGACTCTATCAAACATTGAATTTAAATAATGTTGCCTCAGGCCTCTGTAATTAATCGATGATACTCTTAATGGATGTGATTAAGAATAATTAATAATGTCACAGGGAGGAAAGACGTCGTGTATGAAGAAATGCTCGATCAGCAGAAAACTCTCTCTCTCTCCTCATATTATTACTTCATCTGAATATAGCAGATGACTGTTTTACCTATATTTAATTTTCTACTACTACTACTGATACAAATCTTCTTACTCGCACACACACACACACACACACACACACACACACACACACACACACACACACACACACACACACACACACACACACACACACACACACACACACACACACACACACACACACAAACACACACGTTCATACATATACCATATAATTACACATTTATACGTCAGGAACATACATATACTCATACATACACAAATAGGCTACAAAAATACACACATACATACATATACACTTATATACACACTAATATGCATTTCCACTTTATTTCCACTGTGTTTGTGATTCCTCTGCCTCCCCTGCGCTGCCAGTGAGAAGCGGTGCTTGAGAGGATAATGCATGCAAAGAGATGCGTGGGAAAATATAAGGAGTGAGAAAGCGTCTGTAGGTGCTGATGGGGCCTCTGTGTCTCGAGGATGTTATTTGACATCAGCATGGGTCTCCGGTGCGAGTGTCAATTGCTCTCGCGCCGGAGATAAAGGAATCGTGCAATGAATCATCCCAATGCGATCATACAACGCCTATCAATAAGGCATCAAAGGTGAAAAGCAATATCAAACCTGAGGGCTCAGCCACAGAGTGCTGCAGCGTGTCTAATAACTTCAAGCCAGAACACACAAATGGCACAAAGGAAGTGGATATTTAGACAATACAGTCCTTTGAAAATGGAGATTAGAGACAAAGGGAGCCTGTGTGTGCTGACAAGAAGAGTGCGACAGAGGAACCTACCAGGGGCCTGGATGAGAGTCAGACAGGGAGACGCTCTCCTCGCCGCAGCCTCCGCTGCTGCCACTCTTTCCTCCTCGCTTCTCTTTGGCGTGAGGGTGTGGGCCACCAGCTGATCTGCTTCTCTCGCTATCAATCCGGGGCTGATGAAACGACTGTTGTGGTTGACAGGGTTGGTACCGGGATGCCCAAAGCTCAATTTCCTGGCAGGCGGCTGGGTCACATTCTCCCTGCTTGGCTCGGTGTGTCCGAACACATTGCCATAGCAGCTCAGTGGTCTGTGCGGCCGGCCCGATCTCTGTCCAGCAGCTTTCGGGGAAATCTCTGAGGGAGTGGGCGATGCTATGGCAGGAGGGCTGCTCACAAAAAGGCTCAGTGTGGACCGGTGTAGAGATCCGCCATTTCTCTCTAGATCTGAAGTGGCTGGATTTGGTGTTAAAGAGGGGTTTGGCTTCTTGGTGGAATCCACATGAGGATACGAGGGCCCTGAACGGTTTCCCTGATCCCAGGTGTTGCTGTCCTGGTACCCTCCCTCTGTGTAGCTGTGTCTGTACCCTGGGAGCCTCGCTGCAGACCCCACCTTGGCTGGACTGTAGCTCTCCCTGTGCTCTGTCACTTTGATGATGGTAGCCTTTCTTCTCTGGACCACTGTGTCCAAACCCTGGCTCGCTGGTGGCGTATCTAATCTTGTGGTGCTTGGGGCAGGGATGGAAATCACCCTCTGCTCCGTCACTTTGACTATGGTGGCCTTCCTCTGCACTGTGAAATGCCTGGAGTTGGGATCCATGGGCTGGAGGGTTGGGGGCGGAGAACCACACAGGGAAGAGCGACTGGAGCTGGGCAGACTGTTGGATCTGCTCACTTTCCTGGAGGATATGGTGATGGAGGAGAAGCCAGCTTTGTTCTGAGGGATGAGTGTGGTCACAGCAGAGCTCGTCTGGATGTGTGCGGGCTGCGAGCTACTGTTGGACCTGAGCAGCGGGGCTGTTGCCCTTATTGGTTGAACACTGTTTGACCTATATGAAGAGGAATGGGTCTTGTATGTCTCTGCGCAGTTCGTCCCTTGCGTGAGAGTTTGCGGTCTGCAGGGTTCGGTGGAAGTCGTCCGATGCAGAGGAGAATACTTGAGGGGCTGTACGCTGGTTGTTTTCATCGGGGGGGACTTTCCGTTGGGATCTGAGCTGGTCCCTGAGGGGAGCTCGATGGAGCGACTGTGTCCAGGGAAAGCGGAAGCCCTGACAGTATTCCAGCCTCGCCTCAGAGCCTGCCAGCCCAATGGTCGGCTCCCTCCGTTAGGGGGACAGCTCTGTTTTTCTGGCACCTATAACATGTGGATACAAAAAGATTGAATCTGATAAAGATCCATAATTACGCACAAAAAAACCAAACCACATTATGTCTCATGCTAAATGGTTTCACTTCTTCACTTGTTGTTTACAAGTTGCAAATACAGAAAAGCACAACCTCATGAGACATTGACATAATGACATCCCTCTAATGCTACATTTCAGCAGCGGGTCAGCTGTCTTTCTTCGGGGCTTTGCTGTTTGTTCTCAAGTCAGATGACTCTTCCCATGCTTGACACAGTGACTGGCCCAGTAGCAAAAGAAGTAGCAGCAGGCAAAGCTTGCACACAGCGTGACTTATCCCTCCCAGAATAACAATGAGACTCTATGCCTCGATAGAAAGTGAGATGCAAAAAAATAAAAGCTGCGATTCTAGGTCCCCGGGGGGGGGGATTCTGATGGTGTTTTGTGGATAAACACAGATTCGCCCCTGTTGTAATTGCCGACAGGGGTTTCGAGTGTGACCCCCGTTGATACCTCAATTTATCAAAGCTGCAAAAAACATGCCAGCAATCAATCATTTGGAAGCATGAGTATGAGATCCAGGCATTTATTACTTGCATGTGAGAAGGTGTTTATCTCTATCTCTTATCTCTATATTTTCACAAGTGTAATAAGTTACCTGTCTAGTAACAGGAGAGCCTTGATCAGCTGTATGCTGCCACGTCTTTGCACCTGAAGGACTCGTGCCGGCGTGAGTTCCCTCTACCTCTCCATCTGGGTATCAGGGCAAAACAAATGACCCACTGTCACATTTCTAACAAGACGTGCTCTCTGTCACACACACACAAACACACACATAAACACACGCACACACATACAACAAACAGGCCTCCCTCTGACTGTATGACAATGTTGACACTGTCAATAATTGACGCTGGCAGAGTAAAGTGAGCCCAGCACCAGCACCACCACCTCAGAGCCACTCTTCTGTTCCCTCAGGAGACGGAGGACTTGACTGCTCTGCCTCTCAGCCCCCCCCAGCTGCCTGTCTGGCTGCATTTCCACCTGCTCTTGTTACCATGGCGACGGCCTCTCTTTTTTGGGATGCAGTGCAGATAATCCATGGTGCTTTTTTTTTTTTTTTAAGGGACACAACAAGAGATGAGGCAAAAATTGCACCACTCTGTAGATGTGATTACAGCTGAAAAACAAAACAAAAATGGATGTAAGTCCTGACACATTGTCTGTCATCACTTTGTGTCTCATCTCAGCTTGCGGGCTTCTCGGCTCACCGCCGCCGGCTTAGCAAAACATAATCGTTTGAAACAACAGCTGATCTTAATATCCCAGAGGAAAGTAAAGTAGCAAAGGCTCTATGGCAAACACCTTTTCATGTCCCCACCCAACCACTTAATTCCTCATCCTCATGAGTTTTACCTAAATAGTAAGTGTGAGCGGAGTGAGAATTGGCCTGCGAGTCAGAACACGAAGGCCCTTGGAGCAGAGGACTCTGCTTAATTATCATTTGCCTATTTTAAGTTTGTTAAACAGAACTTTTATTGAGGCGGAGAGGCTGCAAAGTGCCTGTGATGAAACCATGAGACTGATTAAAACTACTTTCACAGGACTTGTCAGCTATATAACCAGAAGGAGAGAGAAAAAGATTGAGAAGGGGGGGGGGGGTTTAATTTGTTCGCTGAGTGTAACTGAGTCAATTGTGTTTGTTGGAATTTCTGAGAGTTTCATTTGGTTTCAGATGGGGACTTGTGCGCTGACGGCTGAGCGAAGGCAACTAGCGAGTTTTTTGGTTTTCTTGTTTGATATTTATCTCTTTTTGCTAATTGCAGGGATTTCAGCCGTGGTGTTTACATGCACCTGCAGAGCATCATCATTCACTGTGAAGTATCTGAAAGTATTAATATTTATCACCCGTCCGATTGACTAGAGAGAGAGAGATTTATAATTGAGTTTGTGCGTCAAATGCAAAAGCCAAAGTTGCTTTTATATCAATCACTCGTCAATATGCAATGGGTGAACAGACATTTACAGTTATGGCTCATAAGGATTGATTGAAAACAGTCTTACCTAAGATATGGACTCTAGGGAATCTGTACATGTGGCTTCAAACTAAGACTTCTTGAAAGCCTTTACATTTTCTATCAAAGTTTCTTGCCGCCCATGGATGAGTTGCTTTGATTTCTGCGAGCTGCCGCAGCCTTGCCAGGATAATCTATGTATAAACAAGGACAAGGCTGAAAGATCAAGCCTCAGATCAAACTCGGGGAGTGTGCGGGGCTCTCTGTTCAAACATTAACGGGCTACCTTCTCTAATCAGTCTGAATCTTTCCCTCCTGCATTCCCTCCCCTCGCATTCGCTCTCTGTCAGCGTCTCAGGCCTAATAGAGCCCATTTCCCCAACCTGCAATCCTACAAGAATACCATGGCACAACAGTCGGGATCAGTTGTACTTGAAAATTGACTTTGTTTAGTGATTATAAGGTGATTATCCAGACGGTCGTTGTGGCGCATCTGAAGGAGGGCGGGTGGTGACCCGCTGCAAGGAGAGGATTAGAGGCAGGTAAACTATGGGGCAAGTCAGCCCTGAAATAGGCTCCTATTTCCCCCTGCAGTTACCCCGCGGCCATATTTGTTCTAGCACTGATCAGGCACTCAACATCAACCAAAATGTAACCTTTGTGTTTTTCTGGGAAGGTTTAGTTACTCTTAATTTAGTTTTGTATGGCTTTAAGGTAGATCTCTTACATAATGATCACACTTGCATTTTTATGCATTTGTTGGAAGTATGAGGGTATCTTCAGTTTAAAACTCAGGGGCTAAACAAGCAGCTGTAAAGTGAAGGAGAGTCTTTGCGGGTCAGTACTTACCCTGCACTTTCGGTGAAGTTCGATTCTTCTGAAAAGTTGGAGTGATGGATTGTTTCAGTTTGACCTGTAGAAAATAAAAAAGCCCATTATAGGATGTACCTTTGCATCTGTAATACTTGATCTAAAAAAGTGAAATTATCCCTTGCTAGAAAATGTTGGATACTTTAAAAAGGAAATTTCTGAAAAAAGACCAAAAAACAAGGAAAGATGTATCCTGTCTCTGTTCCCCTAACAAAACATATCCATCACCTGCAAAGTTCAATTCATTCATAATTCATCTGATTTATAAAAACCAAAGCATTCCATTAGGGTTCATCCTTATTTCCATTCCTTCCGTTAAGCTGAGCTAACCAGCAGCTCCATATTTAGCCTGCCGACAACGATCGTCTCAAAGAGCTCTAAGAAAGTGCAATTTCATAATTTTTCATTTAACCGTTTCTCTTAATTTCTTAGAATGAGTTACCGTCAAAAATCAAAATCCATTAGCTGAAGCTATACCGTGGTGAAAATCCAAAGCAAATTTCAACACATTTTCTGAGTCACAAGGGAAGGGGTGTGCTTTGTGCATCCGCTCAGCCGGATCTCCAGAACAGCACAGAAACTTTTCGATTTGGAAGTCATATTTTCAGTTCACTGGCTAATATGCACATTGAGTTTTCTCCGTACGTTGCATCACATCCTCTCAGGGCACAAAGCTCAATCTCTGCCGCCACGGCTCCAAATGAGTCGTAAACCTTTTTGGGAGAATGTTTGGAGTTCCTGCAGAGTAAGCTGTTTTTAAGGATGCCAGGGTTCCCTCGGTAACTGAGACTCGTTTACAAATGGCTCTCAGTGGCACTATGCGTGTTAGTCTGCCTTACCTGACACTATATGCACCATCACCTCAATCACATAGTGCTTTTATTGCAGTCTTGCAGAGCTTACACTTAACTTACTCAATAACTTGTAAGGCTCACAGTTGCACAGCCTGAGAGGATGTCAAAGTCTAATCCAAGTTAAATCAGTCCACGTTTTTGCAAAGGCCTATTTTATGAAGGGCCAACTCTCAAGAGCACACACACAAGTTGCATAACGTTTGTATAAGAGAAAAAGTATCTCTGGTCAAAAGTAGTTCTTCCATACGAGATAGAAACCTGACACTGCTGAAATTAACTGGATTGTTTATCCAACTAATAAAACTAAATTATTCCCAGAACTGTGGAATCAGAAAATGCTCTGTTGGAAAATGTTCTGAATACATACTCAGGGTTTGTTAGACATTGTGTTTTACCTGGCCAGCAGCGGGGTCCAAAAAATGATTTTGGTTTTGGCAAGCATCAGCCACCTTCATCACTCTTCTTTGGATTGGCAGCCACCCAATTTTGACTGGAGCAACACAACTGAGCTGAGCCTGCTCCTTGCTCGGGGCCTGCATGATATGGACTCTCTCGCAGCTTCCCCTGCGCTCGGGAGAAGGGAAAACACTAGTTCGGAGGGACCCCTGGCTCCCCAGTGAACTCTCACACCGACTGGGACTCCCGCATGAAGATGAAGCCCTGCTGTAGGATGGAGTCCCCCGAGGCCTCCAGGTACGTCCTGCTGGCTCTCTGTCGAGCGTTGCCATGGATGTGGTCCGAGCATTGAAAACTGGAACATGATCGTGAACTGGGGCTCTGAGGGGGTCGCTCTGCATCATCTGGAGGTGCTCCAGCCAGCCGTCCAGCTGGCGTCCTTCGATGGCACTCTGGGGCCTCCGACGTGTGCATGGGGGGCGAGAAACACGGGGCAAGTGCTCCCCCTCTGATATCAAGCTCTCCCAGCAGGACTCATCTCCTGACTTCCTCCAGCCCGGTGCTCTTCGTTGGTGGGTAGCTGGCCTCCGGAGAGACATCCCTCTGGAGCTCAGATAACCACTCACCGCTCTCAAGTTTCAGCGTTCAATAAAAGCCTTTTACAGTGGAGGTATTAATGAGAATCGCCTGGCTCAACTGGACTCTATAATATGACGCTTTCCAGAAAGGCACTGTGAGGAATTAGTGGAAACAAGAGTGCTGGAGCTCATCTTTGTTTCAGATCTGTTGAGGTATCAGAGTAGAGTTTATAAATATTTATAATTATATAATACAGAGGTAATAGTGAAAATGAATATCAGCCATATAGGAGACTAGAAGTTCTTGCTGTTATCACTCCACAGTGTTGCAGATATCACTTACCAGTTACTGCCAAACTATCCTTTTCCTCTTGCTCCCAACTCTCCCGAGTCCTAAGTGAGAAAGGAAGTAAACACTCTCTCTCTTGATAGAAACTAGGTGCTGGTGAGTACTGTCTCCGGTCAGGCATGTAGCAATGTGAGGGATGCTACGGCGAACAAAAGAGTTACTGAGTGCAAGGGCTGAACTTCCAATTCAGGGAGGGAGATAGAAGGAGACAGAGGGGTGGGCGATCACTTGTTGATGCAACGCCTGACGTAACATTTAAAAAAAAAGAGCATCGTTAATATTCATCGTTTTAATTATTAAAACGTCTAATTTTGGGTTTATGCAAGTCACGCACATTATGCAAAGGGGGGGGGGGGTGAAAGTCTCTGACACTCAGGCATCCTTAGAAATGATAGAGCGTCACTAATGAGCAAATTATCCATGTTATTCCATGACTCACTTACTACTTCAGATTTGTTGAACACCCCCGTTTCTGCTCCTCCTTGTGATCTCGTGGCTTGTGGCTGACGATGAGGTTCTATATTCCAGCCATGTGACTTGCCTTAAAAGTGGGCCAGTGTGCTCTTAGATAAGTAACTGTGACCCACATGATGTCCCACGATGCATGAGTGAAGGCAAGAGAGAGGAAATTCTCTCAAAGCTTGAGAGGGAGGCTCATGCTTCAGATTTTATTTAGAGGCATTAACACATCAACAAAAAAAGATTTGGCAGCTGCTTTGACGTTTAATGAATTTCAGTGTTTCTCAGTGGATCAACGGTCCCCAGATACCTCTCAATGCAACTTCAGTCCCACTCGGGGGAATAACATCTTGTAAATATCTTTTTAAAAACACATATGACAGATACTATGAATATCAATCGCTGTGATCTCTTTTTGGACACCTTATGAAGTTGAGGAGACAGACGCAGACGCCTTATGAAGGGATGTAAATCAATTTGCAACTTTTAGTCTGCTGTCTCTGGGACATAACATCAAGACAAATTTAGCAAACTCATCTTAAAGTGAGGTTCAAAACAAGTAGCTTCTTTAAGATGAGTTTGAAAGCAGCATCGCCCTCTGCTGGCAGTGTTTCAACACGACAAGTGGGGGGGAGGGGGAGAGCATGAGAGGGCATGGGGTTAAAAGTCTGAGAGACTTCTCCGAAATGTGGGATGCAGCAGCAGGGTGAGCAGCATTGGTGCGACGGAGACAAACAAAGATGAGCCGAATGAAAAATACAGTGGAGACCAGTGGTGCCCCCCCCTTGTCTTTTAATAACCACCTGCAGCTCTGAGAAATTATTCTTGGTATTTCACTGCAGCCTAGGGTAACTGGCTAACTTCATTGAGCAGGAAGGAAGTGGACACAGTGCACATATGAGCTCTAGTTCTGTGGCCTGCGAGACCGTCTCAAGAGCCATCTCTCACGGTGGTGTGTGTTTTACCACGTGCATGGGGATATCTCTATAAAGGGGAAATAGACACATGTCTTGGTGGGGAAATTCATTTTTGTTTCATAATATCCAACGAGTGTGATATCGAGATAAGATGAAGCACTGTGTGCTATTTGTCTGGTGTTTGTCTTTATTTTAAAAAAATGTATAAAAAAAGAACAAAAACGCCATGCAACATAGTCAAAGTCCATCTTATTCATTATATGCAGACTTTCTTACACTGTGTTAATTAATTAGTGCAATTAATGCAAAAAATATATATAATTATTATCTATTCAGTAATCTCAATCTCCATTGAATCTGGGTTTCGGTGTAAGTATTGCAAGTATAAGATACTTTTGATGACAGAATAAAACCCAATCAAATAATGTTTTCAATCGATCAAGCTGTCAACTAACCAATCAGTAAGACTTAATATGTAGATCTCTTGTTATACAAACAATGTTAGACAAAGGGCTTTGTAGAACATAAGTAATTCAAACGTAAACAAATGTTTATTTGATTTGAAATGAGGAAACACTGAAGGCAGGTGAACAAACAAGGGTGGAACAAAAACTAAGAATTGTAAGGAAAAGTTACAATGAAAAATAATAAAAGTAGTGAATTATAAAAATACAGAAAATAATAAGATATAGATAATTAAGTAAATACATTGTATGATGTATTTCTATATTTCTATATATCTATATATAGAAATAAATCAATAGCCAGATAAAAAAGTTTGCCTAATAAATATACACACTCTGTACATTATATATTTTTTGATTTAAAAGTAATTGCAACCTTAAAAATTCAAAAAATATATATATTTGAAGTAGTGAATGAAGAGTTTATCTTGAATGAATTTGACGCCTCAGTTTACACTTTATTATACTTTAATGTGATTATAGCAGTAAATTGCTGCTTTATATTAATTGAAACCTAAGTTGATCAAAACTTTTTTACAAGTTGTGTAGTTTACTCTCGGCGTGTGCGTGTGTGTGTTGTGAAGCTGAATAAAAACTTGCGTCCCCTTCCTCCCCCTTGCGGAGCGTCCTGTCACTGGAGGAAAATGGCTGCCCGGGGTTGCTCCTCCAAGCTCAGAGAAAAGTGAGGAAAAGAGAGAGCGAGGGACAGGCTGGACTTTATCAACGGCGAGGGGGTCACGTCTGGACCTTTTGCTCGCGGGCGACGCGCAGGAAGCCTCGACGCGGAGGATGTCTCGCTGGGTGCCCACGAAGAAGGAGAAGTACGGTGTCGGTACGTGAGAGAAAAACTTCCACGCTCCATCGTTAGCTCGTAGCTCCGAGGCTGAACAAGTTTGGGAAGAAGCCGCCGCCGCTGCTGCTGCTGCTGCTGTTGTTGTTGTTGGAGGAGAAGAGTGAAAGCGGCTGAATGTGGAGGGGAACATGGCGGGGAACCGTCCTCATGGAGCCGAGGGAGAGTTTATCTGCAACGTGGCTCGTTTGCATGAAACACAAATCAAGGAATGTCAAGTCTTTTGTGAGGAAGAGGAGTGAGTGTGTGTGTGGGAACAGAGGCGCGCCTAGTCGCAGCGCTGCTTCCTGTGTCCCGAGGCCTTGTGAGGGTTTCACTTTTTCCCGCTGTTGCTTGGGAAAAGTTGTTTGTTGTTGTTGTTGTTATGACTTAGTTGTTGTGACTTCCTCACAGCAGATGGAACCAGGCGTCCTCACCTGAGAGGGCCGCGTCCCGTTTAGCGCTCACCCACCCTCCGTAGACAATCCATCAAGACTCACACGCTTCACAATAAGAGCATCTGTAGCTGCAAGAACTTTGTTATTGGAATAATGTGACCAAGGGGCTGATTAATGTAGCCCAGAATTATATATCTAACGATTCTGATAATTACCACGATAAAGTGTTGTGATTTATTTTATGTTAAACCCTAACATACTGTTAATATTTCATAATTAGGGTCCCTACTGAATTTAGAACTACAGATCTGAGTAGAATGTATTAAGATTCTTAATAAATGTGTGAGAGAGCAGGGAGTGTGTTTCTTTAGGTTTTACACCTTTTGTTGTTGGAGAAAAACATTGAACGCTCAATAATCATGTTCTATCTTACATACGACATGAAAACGTAACAGCCACAAGGATTCTAACTCTATTTGATTGGAAGTGAGACCGGCAAAAACTTTTGGGGATTTATTGGATAACCATTTTAGCCGCCTGCAACTTGATGTGGAAGTGAGGACCCGGTCTCCCCCTCAGAGTCCTCTTCATCCGAGGGGCTGTCGTCTTCCTCCTCCTCCTCCGAATCACTATCTGCTTCCTCATCTTGGGAGATCAGATCTAGGGCTTCTTGTATAGTTTGTCTTTCTGCCATAAGCTCAGTCAGTTAGTTCAGTTTGTTACATTGCTTGTGCTTGCAGGTGCAGCTCCAGTGTCCGTGTCAAGGGACCCTCTGACCTCTGTATAACTTCTGTTTCTTATGTGCACCATATATATTATCACACTATGCTGTTTCACTCTTTCACTGATGAGAGAATTCCCCATGACCTTTCAAAGACCCGCAGGTGCCTGTCCCTGCCTGTCAACAGCTTGGTTCTGTTCAGCTGGTGATGTTGCACAACCCATGTTTTTTCTAGAATAATGTGGTTGCACTTTCACAACAACACGTTGTTGTTTTTGATGCGTGTAATGTGCACCGCCACATGCGTACTCCCCTTTTATCTCCGTCCATTAGAGAGACGGAGGGCTTGTGCAGGATGCTGTTGGTAACTGATGGATGAATTCAGCATGTTTTTACCAAAGCTTCGATCAGATCACCTCAGGCTACAGCTTCCAAATGAGCTCTGTTGTTTTCAGCTCAGCCCGGTCCAGGCAATATGAGCTGGTGGCTCCTTTGTGTCTCTTCAGCAGATATGGTTTGCTGGTATTCATATTAGTGAGTGTGTGTGTGCATGTGTGCTGCACAGTGTTGTGATGCTAATGATTGCCTCACGATTCACTCAAATATCCATGAGAGCTTGAAAGTCAAGGTTCTTCAAAAGAATCTTGTAGAAAAAGATGCTCATGGTTATCCCTCAATACAAGAGTGGATGAGTCGTTAGTAGATAGAGAGGTAGCTGCCACATCACTGCTGCTGGAGCGCACATCCATTGCACTTTTAATACTTCATGGGTTGACCAAGTCACACTAATGAGCTCTCTGTGAGACCTCTTACTCTGCCAGCGCTCGCTCTGCACCGATTTCTGTTCCAGCAAAAAACTTTTGTCATATAATTTACGACTCTCATAATGGTCCCCTGGCTGTCTTAGTGAATATAGGAAAACCATCTCCTGTAGTCTATTCACGGCAGTGTTAATAATAAATGCTGCTGTCTTCTTACAGTCATGGAAATAAGACTGTGAACGGTGACGTGTTTTTGTTGTCTCTTTGCTATTTGCTGTTGTGTAGTCCTCCGCTGGTGTTGACGCTCTTATGTGACAGTCGAGGACCTAGCCAGCGTATTGGCTTCAGCAGGATCAGACAGGAAATTGCAGTTATTTGTTGTTATTTGAGCTGGGTAACATATGAATAGTCATAAATTAATGCCATAATCATGATCAGGGCTGTAATTTAAGATTCTTTTAATAATTTGGATTGTTTTTCAGATGTGTCAGTCAGTTGAAAATCTTTACTGATGTACTTTGGTCAATGAAAACTCAAATCATCAACCCATTGAGGGCTGGATTCAAAACCACACTGAAAATCAAATAATTTATTTTTAAATCACAGGCGGCTCTAACCTGGATAAAGAGAGCACTTGTCCGGGGCCACCAGATGCAAAACCATTCCCTTTTTTGGGGGTCGTATTGCAGTGTAGGATATAAAGGGTGTACTCAAAAATACTACAATGTTTATTTTGGAACCAACTTTTTAAGGCTCTTGTGATCTTCCTCACCCCCCCTCAAAGACAACAAACTTTTTCCACATTGTTACTGAGGATGTCTGTTAACATGAGGCATTCACTTCCTGCGCCAAACAATGTCTTCAGTTCCCCTGGTATGTTCAGAATGCCTCCTATGAGCCCGGGCTTAACTCAGCTGATGTGCTAAATTGACTGACTACATGCACATTCATGAGGCAATCACATCCACAAAAAACAACTGTTTTACACATTTTAAATGGAAGTCGAGATGTTTGGGCCCCGGAGCATGACTTCATTCTTTGACCCATTCTCGCATGGAACAGAAGGAGGGAGGAAATTAGTCTAAGAAATGCTAAAATCATATCACTCATGACCTTAAGCAAATATCATTACACAGTTCTTTTCTTGTCAAATACCAGCCGGCCTGGCACAAATCAAATGAATCAGGACTTTGAAAGCCTGGTTATTCTTGTGGCATCTCGAAAACAATTTAAGGGGTCCTCAGGGAGATGGTTTTTTTGTAGCTGTCTCCCGGTCCTGTGAGGAAGTCACCAGAGATACTTTTGGATGCTCATTTCAAGTGTTGTCTCATTAATTCAGTTCCATTGAGATACTGTTGTTCCTTGAGAGAGTCCTGAGAGGGTTGCGGTTCTAGAAAGCAAACCAGGAAACACGAAGCAACAGGATTATTTACTGGATCCACACATTGCTGTGCAGCGCAAAAAATGTCCTTTCAGAGCCTGTGGCTTCATGAGAAATTGTTTCCATCCCTTGATGACACCCTGTGCAATCTTGCCTAAAGAAATCTCACATAATACTAGCTCACAAAATAGAAAATACTATGATTGTGTGCAATTCATTTGGATAATATTAACTTTTTTTAAACTCCAGCGCACTGTTGCAGGTTGGGCTATCTAGGAAATAACTTCCTGTTGGTCAGATCGCAGACTGGCAGCATATCTAAGGAGACAGTTGAACGCCCACCCTGTGCGCCCGTGCTTTAAACGTTTGTCACTCTGTGGCCATGAGATCCTATTTCTAAACCTGTGTGTGGCAGGACATCGGGACTGATAACCCCAGACTGGTCTCATTTGGAGCAGGTTAGCGGTGAGTGACACATTGGGAGCAGAAAATACAGTCGCAGTCGCTCCGTCTCTTCACTGAGGCCACAAGTAATTTGTGAAGCCCCCGCCCTGCACCCCTAGAAAACCATCTACTACTCACAGGCGCCGAACGCTAACAAATATGGTTGCAATTAAAACACAGTCTCGGTTACCACATAAATTCAGACCATGTGTTTTAAATTCCCCACCTCGTATTTTACCCTTCTGCTAAACTGTTAAAACTGTCTGGTGTGAAATATGGTCAAGTGAAATTTGAGTCGTTCCTTTTTGGATTACATTTTCAAGTTTTCATTGTGCTTCATTTGGAAAACGCCTTGTCTCAGGTTTGTTTTGAAAAACGATGAAGAGGAAAGTTATACAACAAGGCACCCGATTCTTGGAAGTAGATGCTGTTGGGTAAAAACGTTTTTGTTCTGTGTTATCGCCATTAGTATAAATCAAATATAATGTTCATATATATTGTGCATTTGTTTTCTTGCACATCCTCCTTTTGATGTAAATACTTGAACCCTAACCCGTAATTATTTGGTAGCTGCAACAAACATCATTTACTTTTCATTGTCTTAGTCATTAGACACTTTAGTCACATCATCTGAAACAAAAGTTTGCTTGTCATCCTCCTCCTCTTTCTTTTTGGAGGTCAGTATGACTTTGCTATTATTCATTCTGAAAGGGAATTACATATCAACTATGGGTTGCGCTGCTTGGTGAGGCAATTCTAATAGTACAGCTCCCAGTGGCTTGCTGTGCGATGGTGGCTAAGACAAATGACAGCTGGCCTATTTAATCAGTCCTTAGCTAAGTGGTTCCACGCTGCTCCTTCTTGGCTCGCCACGGAAGTTGGAAAACGTCAATGTCTTGTTTAAAATCTTGTGTGTGTAGATACAGTACTTACAGGTGAAATGTGAGATTTTTTTCTCTTGACTGGAATTTGTAGTGCAGTTCAACAAGTATCAGTAACCGTGATTTCAACACACAACATGGACACGGTTCAATGACAAGGAGGAAGCACTACAAATTATAAATCAGAAATTAGTCATTATCCTGTCAAATTACCACTTGTTCCATCTTGTTCTGTTTTCATTTATGGCCTCTGCTGTTTGTCATTATGGTGTTGCCTCTGAAGAGCATTGCTTCCATTCAGGGTTCTTCGCATACAAACATCTGTTTTGAGTTTGTTGTACAAGTGATTGTTTAAATGCACTGGTATTGGATAGGCACATAATTTTGGCCGATATGCAAAGTCCAGCTTGCGGATTTAGTAACAGGAAGTGAAAAATGATATCGGAACATCTCTATCAAAGACCAGGCGTTAACTTAAGTTGAGTAAATTTGTGCCACATCACTGGCAGGACAACAAAAAAAAAAACACATCTCACTTGCCTCAGTGAAGAAATGACAAGAGTCATCGCTGCTCAGTTCCTCTAAATACAGTTGGCGTCTCTGTAGTGACAGGAGACAGTGACACAGTTTGACATCACATTCTTAGAGTGAAAGGTGACTCATGTAGGCACGAGTGGGTTGGGACCTCCACAGGAAATACAATGAACTGTGATGTCCCTTCTTGGCAGTTTGTCAAGGAAAGTGGGACATGAAGTAGAAAGGAGACACACACAGAACTACCTTGGTTGACGATGTATGATGAGGCTGCATGTGTGTGTGTGTGACTGATGTGGGTCGCCCCCATTGCTCCTCTGCCCAGGCAGACGGTCTTCAGCTCGCTCAGTATTGATTGTGGACACAGCAGCTTGTGCATTGTCTGAAAGGAGTCCTGCTGTGCCGCTTATGCTAGTTTGACAGATGGCAAATGGTGTGTAGCATCTCAATGTGAATCAAAGGTCACTCATGTAGACATATTATTACATAATTTAGATGGTGTAACCATTGCACTTTATGAGTATTGCACTTGTCTTTAAACCTGCAGTTTTTTTGCATTGTCTATTAACAAATTGTATGGGCACCCAGGTTGCTCCACTCTGTTTAACAGCTTTGATGGCAGACAACTTAACTTCAGCTCAATGGATCACTGGATTTCAGGATGGGGGGATATCACAGTTTGTTTAAGAGCTTATTAGTAATGTCAATTTAACCTTTCAATGTAAGAACACTTCACCTGTATCTGCAGACTCAATTCATCCATTAAACACAACATATTGTGTAGTTTAGCCGCCAGACCGACACATTTTATTCATTTGAAATGTGACTGCTGTCAAATCGGTCATTAAAGTGTTCCAGCGACACTAGACTCCTGTACAATAATTTATTGTTGAGCTCATTGCAATCACTGTCACTGTCCTCTAACTCATTTGTATTTATGCAAGTTGTGCACAGGGACATTGAATACTAATGCAACACACAAATTAGAGTGAGAGAGTGAATACAAATAATGTAATGAAATGATTTGAGTGTGTGTTGGTACCTTTTTAAACATTATCCGCACATTTACGATGATGATGATGAATTTGGTCACTCGAAATTGTGAAATGCAATTTTCTTACCGTTTCACTTCTACTTGTGATCAGTTTAAATCACGGATAATGGCCTCATCAATAGTCACATAATGTCAAGCAATGCTTTTTCAATTACAGGTTATTAAACACAGTATTTCTAAAACTATAATATTTTTTTTTTCAATGTTGATGATTGCATAAGTTGTACAAGTTATCCACTTGTATTTCCAAACACTGGTATAATTACTGACATATGCAAAGCAGTGCTAATCCAAACATGATTTCCTCCTCCCTATTGATCACTATCAGCCCTTTATTTGCTTGAAAGGTGTCAATATGTTTTTAATGTGAGTTGTTCTTTTAATACAGTGCTTTCTTTAGAACATTGGAGACACAATCTAAACAAGGGATAAACAGCATAATTGCTTTGTGGACACAAAGTTTAATGAAAAGAATTGACAGTGCAGACATGGCTGCCAACTGACTCTGTATTGAGCTTTCTTAACAACCCTCTATCTGGCTGCTTTGGCCGAGGCTTTATTCGTGCTCTGTAGTGATGAGCTTGCAGCTGAGCCGAGGCAGTGCCAGGCTGCTCGTGGGTGAGCTCACACTGGATGACCTCTCTAACAGCGTGGGTCAAGCATGGGCCAAAAGAACCCGACTCGCCTCTCAAGTACCTCAGAAGACAGAATCTAGCTATAAGCTGTCGGCAGGTTTAACTTGAGGTGTATGCATAGCTTCACAGTGCCATTGGCATCAACATGCAAGCTGTTATTAAGTCTCATGAGCTGGAGCTCTTTGCCAACTCAAGATATTTACTTTTGCCTGAGCAAACTTCCCCAGAGTTATGTTCTCCGGTCATTATACTGTATTGGTTTTTAGTCTTTAAATCTGAAATGCTTTGATTCACACATGGCAAAAAACAGTGAGTGATCAACATCTCCGAGGCTCTTCAGGTTATAAAAATGTCAGCATTAATATCAGCTGCAGTCCATATTAACGTTTGGTTTTTCATCTGTAAATGTCTCATGGGTCTCTTGTAATTGAGGTGTCAGTCATTGCAGATGGGCTTGGTATTGCCACGTGCAGCTAGAGAGCGCCTTTCAGCAGCCTGGCATTTGATGAAATTACCGTTTGTTGTGTGTGCGTGTCTGTCCGTGTGTGTGCGGGCCTAAATACTTGATAAAGTCAGAGCCTTGCAGCTCTGATGCTGGTGGACCCTGGAGGCAGTTTTGAATTTCAGTGAGTGGCAGCTCTACTCTGGGAGCGACCTTTAGTGATTTAGATGAAGTTGTCTCACCAGTGTAGCTGACTCCCAGGTCTCCTTTTCTTAAAAATGAAAAAAGAGGTTGTGGAGACATGAAATGAATTTTCATCTGGCTATTATATGGTATTTTTTACCCAAACATTTTTGCTACAAATGTCTGTAATCTCAGGGTTGTTATCCTACTTTTATCTAACTTTGACCACAGGTGTTATCCCTCCATCATGACTTGGCCACAATGACATATGTGGTTTGAAGACATGGACTGTAAAATTAAGATGGACAACCAGTGTCCAATTCCTCCCACTATCCAGATATGAAGCCAATACATCCTGTCTACAAATGCTGCCATTTTGCACAAAGGGGTTGGGGTATCACCGTGATTATGAAAGCGTGTGTCGCAGTGTCAGTGCTGGTTTCAGAATTGTTACACCCACAGTTTAAGTTGATTCAAAATGAAACCGTGGAGGCCTGGAACCATTCAACTTTTTAAATGATTATTGAATTAATTATGTGACAAATACATTGAAATCTTAAATTGTATGTATTCTGCATTTTATTCTGGATGTGGACCATGATTCGGGCCCAAATATTTAATAATTGATGGTTGCACATGTATAAAGTCATGCCTTTTGAACGAATCAGAAGTGTAGGTTAAAAATACCTTTCCTGTTATTGCATCAAATGCTTGACAGTCATTCGTGAAACCACAAGCTCTAACTCTGAGCAGTCCTGTAACCTGTTGAGATGCTGAAAGTAAACAAAACAATAAGGATCGGAACTAATGCAACAGAAACACCCGTCCTAAAAATACACTATTCAATGCTTCGGTTTTGCTGCAACATGTAAATGGTTTCAGAGAGCTGTTGCCTCGCCTGTGCAACACAATCAAGTTATTAAATTAAACAATTGATGGGGTTAGTTCAGGTAATATAATTAATATTCTAATCGGATGTCTTTCTCCTTTAAAGCTTTTGCAGATTTACAGTAGATCAAATGATTACGCCTATACTTTGTGGATTCCAGGTATTTTTGTGATTCTAAGACGACCTCCCTAGCAAATTTATCTCTGTCATTTCATGGTTAGGTTCATGCTGCTTTGCTTTGGGAATGCAATATGCCCAAGGTACACTTATTTAATAGGCAATTCAAGAGGCCAAGTAAAGATGTTGTCAGTGGCTGGTACAGTCTTTTCAAAGTATTCTTTTTTTGGCAATCTCTGGAAAAGTGCACAGTGGTGGTTCATTTCCACAGTTGAGGGTGTTAAGGCCAAACGAAGGATTCAATCTTTTTTTGTTCTCCGGTTGATTAAACCAAGTTCAGTGGAAGTGAACTGTCTTCATCTGTTCCAGCAATTTAACAGAAAAGTTCACAAGTGTGCATGATGTGAAGTAGAGCAGGTATACTTTACTCATAAGAAACTCTCTGGATGCAAGTGTTTCTGTTGCACTCTGCTCTATCTGCCCGTGAACTTTTTTTTTTAAAACAGTTTGACAGTTTCATGTTGACGCTGTGTGACTGCAGGCCAACCTTCTCTACCTGTTTTATTACTGATCCACATGATCTCTTCTGTGGGGCTTTTCAGAGCATTGATGCCATATTGGTCTCATCACTGACAGTGGGACGTCTGCTTCATGTTTAGAAACTAGAATCAATATGTCCACCAAGGCCCAACAGTCCCTTCATGAAACCACATTCATTAGATCTGGGTGTTTATTTGGATCAGCACCAAATTGCACAAACTTATAGATATCAATCCCCTCCTATGAATTCTCTGAGAAATCCCTATGGGCTCCTACTTGACCGTTTAATATATCCCTCCACCAAGTTCTGTGGTTATCCCCCCTGTAAACATAACCTTCTTTAAAAGTTGAAAAGAAATGTTCTCTCTTGATGTATACCACATCATTTTAAAGTATTTTGTAGAAATTCATCCTGTAGTTTTTGCCTTATCTCAGCACGAAGAACATGTCCCCTGGGTTTGTATTGCTCCACGTGCACTATGAGGTGCTGCACCTGATGGAGGTCAAGTGCTTCATCATCATCAGTGGAGTCACATGTTTAACAAATCCCATCAAGGAGTAAACTTGCTGAGTCAATTGCAGGGTTTCTTCAAATATTTGAAGCTCATTATACACTCATTAGCATTCGTATCACAAGTGATGTAACACGGGGTCGGGAATAATTAGCTACTTTTCCACATGCTGTGTATTGGTGTATTGACAGAAGAAAAACACAACCCTGTAACCTGTTGAATAATAGATGCAAGCACTTATATCACTGGGGCTGAAATGGGAGTAAAAGGTCAATCCCGTCCTCACCCAAGTCTTGAATATTATTTTCAAGATTACTTTTGAATTATCCGCCTGCCGGATCGATGAGTCATAGATGAAAAGTGTGTCACGAGGCCCTCATCATTCCACGAGCTCATGAGCTGAATCTGCAAAAAGTGCCGACAGGTTTTCTCTGCAGAGCCAGTAGAGATGCTCATGCACCACCACCACCACAAAA
The DNA here is from genome assembly GCF_949316205.1 of Platichthys flesus. NCBI lineage: Eukaryota > Metazoa > Chordata > Actinopteri > Pleuronectiformes > Pleuronectidae > Platichthys > Platichthys flesus. The sequence goes on along the minus strand of NC_084964.1, from coordinate 12,880,399 downwards.
AAAACTTAAAAATAAACCACACCAGAGACCCCCCCGTGTGTGAGGAGATCTCTGTGAACAGCGTTGCTCAGTGCTGTGTAATAAGCTAGGCTCTGCCCTCTCTCCCTGTTGTATTTGAAAGATGATTTTCAATTAAAGGAATAACTTGGCTCCACAGTGCCAATGGAAGCAGAGTTATCCGCCTGCGTTAGACTGCACCCCCAGGCCTGTGTTGGACCTGAGTGCAGGGCAGGAAGTTGTGCCAAAAGGTATTACTGCTGTTGGCATCCAGAGCTGTGAACTGCTTGTTCCTTCATCTTATTTCATGTTTCTCCGAACCTGCTCCCTTCCTCTGCCGTACGCCATTATACTCTCGCAGTCTTCTGTTTCTACGTACCTATTTTATTTTAAATTAGGTATTGTTAGTCTTCCTGCAGCCCTGTAAAGCAGTAGTATTTCCGTCTGGTTGACTTAAAGGCCAGAGCCCCCCCCCCCCCCCCCCATCTATTGTGTTACGGTAATATCTCAAGTGGCATTTCCTGCTCGTTTCCAGTGAGAGGGAGGAGAAATCTGGTCATGACAGTGAGGGAGAGACCTAGGGCTTTCCTCTCTTGCAGAGCAGCTGCTGTCATATTAATTTCAGGTTAATTACAGGAGCATTATCTACACTTTCCAGCTGCAGATAAAGCTAAAAGGCTGTTGTATATAATTGGTTTAAGAGGAAAGAGGGTGATTTTGTTGCCATTTCACAATCCCGGGTTCACTGTCTACGTTTGCCACTAAATAAGAACCATCAGGCTTCCGTCTGAACGCCTAAACCTCTTTGTAAACCCTATTAGACAGGGACTTTCAATTAATTATCATGTTTTCTCTGGCTTGTACGTCCCAGACAAAGCTCCTTCTCCTTTGGAATGTGACAAACATTCTGTAACGCTGATTGTCTTCTTTCACTGTGCATGCGTTCGACTTAGATAGGTGACGGGATGTATGGCAGTACATCAGCAAACCCCTGTGGCCTACATCACATTTTAATAACATACTTAGAAGCTCTTATTTCTTTTAGTGCTTGAAATGATCTTCATTTCTCAAGAGTAGAAAATAAAATCTGTGGAACTGTACTTTGACTCTCTTAAAAAATCCAGTCCTACAAGCTTGACTACTCCCAGCACTCTTATGATTACTGGTACTTTTGTAGTCACCTGTAGTCTTGCCAAGTATTGTGCTACAGGGACATCCGAGTGTTGTTTATGCAAAAGTTTATTCATACAGTTACCTTCTGCTAATGGGATTTGTATTCGCATTCAAATGAGGAATTGGCAGCCTTGACTCACTCACCACCTCCAGCATCACACACACAAGTGCGTGCGTGCCTGTGAGTATCAGCCATTCCAGAATGGTTTGGAAAGTATTGTCAGTCATTTTAATAACCAGTCAATCATTTGTTTAGGTCTTATCAAACTAAACGTGTGTGTGTGTGTGTGTGTGTGTGTGTGTGTGTGTGTGTGTGTGTGTGTGTGTGTGTGTGTGTGTGTGTGTGTGTGTGTGTGTGTGTGTGTGTGTGTGTGTGTGTGTGTGTGTGTGTGTGTGTGTGTGTGTGTGTGTGTGTGTGTGTGTGTGTTTTATTTTATTTATATATTTATATATATAGCGGAGTAGTCTTGGAAATGGATATATCACTTTACGAGCAGATCTCCTCATCATTCACCCCGGGTTAGTCATTTATACATGTATATTCTGTGTGTATTTGTGTGTGTGAGAGAAACCCTCCTCTGCTGACTCCTTCATCCTGCTTAAGAGATCCATAGTGCAGCTGGACTGTAATAAGCATCCTCTATTCATTGTTGCTGCCTGGAAAAGGGTGTTCTGTTTTCTTGTTGAACTCCTCCTCAGTCACGTTAAGCTCTGTTTTAAATTCACATTCCCTTTCTCTGCATTACTGTATATTACAGTGCAAAATTCTTTGTGTTTCCCTCAACATGGTAGCAATCCCAGCCCATATAGTGATCAGTGTGTCTATTCATTGAACCGTTGGTGTTTTGTTTCTGGAGCAGAACTCAGAAAACCATTTGGAACTTTTTACAAACCTTGCAATTATGCCTATCAGGTAGTGAAGTGGTGCATTTCGATATTTTCTTTCATGAGAGAAACAAAAAATAATTCTTAGTCAAAATCAGTTTGCAATCAGGTTAATTTAGAGATGTTGGGAGATATGCTTTAAAGTCACAAAATGTTGCTTTGTCAAAGCACAAAATTAATGTAGTTTAACCTGCAACACAGATCGTCAAACTACAGACCAGTACAGCCAAACGTATAAATGAACAACTAATATGACCTTACTTCCACTTATTTGGCATTGACTCCTATGTCATACAAGGCTACATACAAACTACTACGTTTAAATTTTACAACACAGTTTTAAAACTAAAGCGATTTCTGTTGACAAGAGCGTTTGAGGTCAGTATCAGTAATAATCTCACAGACATGAAAATGCACATCAGGTGACCATTCATGTACATGTGCATGCTGGTATAAACGGGAAGAAGATCGTCTGTTACAAAAAGATACTTTGCATATGAAACAACTATGGTGTCAAGTGAGGGCTGTGACGAGGTAGAAAAATCTCTCATTTCCAAATGTCTCCGTTTTTCCGGTCAACTAAAACAGGTCAAGCTACGTTTTTAAACTTGTCAATATTAAGTGCTCTATAACGCTGGGTAGCGTGGACTGGATGTTGTGGAATGACAGGGCACTTGTCATCTACCTGCTTTGAGACATTACATGATTTTCTGCCTGTCTGGCTGGGAGTTGCCTCATGCTTCGCTCTGCCTTCCCCTCCTGGAGAATCCTCTCATCAGGGATTTCCTGGCTGGCTCTCTGTGCGGGCTCACAGCCTACGGGAGAATTCATACAAAACATCAAGAGGCTCAGTCTCTTTCCAGTGAGCAATTTCCACGCACTTGCCTTTCCTCCCTTTTTCCCACCCCCTCCTTTATCGGCGTTTTCTCATCGGAGTGTAATGATATGTTATACTCGGTGTGAATTAGTGCAGATTATTAGTGAGCCCAAAGTGTAGAATTACAATCAGTCCAGTGTTTAGATGAGGCTGCTTATAATTGTGGAGAGGGCGTCGTCGTGCACTGGCTGAGTGGAATAGTCTGTAATCAGATTCCTCACTCGTTTCCTCTGATGATAATGTTCCCAGAGTTTGCACAACCTTATGCAAGAGGTTACGAGTGGTAATGAGCTCTTGGCACATAATGCCGCTGTTTATCCCGTTTCCATGCCACACTCAAGGGAGACTGGTCCACTTCCTCATCCTCTTTTGTCTTCTTCTTCCTCTGATGGATTTTGTGTCCCTCGCCGCTCCCTAATTGACATCGGTTGAGTCTTGGGTATGCAAATTCGACTTTATGAGTAATCATAACTGCCATTCAACCCCCACATGACCAGAAGCACTCTGGTTCTTATGATACCATGCACCATCATCCCCATCACATGTCGGCGTTGTGGTTGATGGGTGTCATTTAGTGAGCGCCTTCTCGAGTCTGCCTTTTTATGTTCAATTCGTAATTGCACCTCTCGCCAAGTGAGAATATCTGCGGTTCTCTGAGCTCCCATTAGTTTGAAATGAAACCTCGTGATATTGGCAGCGATCACAGAGACGGTTTATATTTCTCATTTTCTGATGAATTATGAGGCTTTATGTCTCAATCAGAAATGTCTGTCCGGGCCACTCTCTCTCTCAGCACCTGCCATTTAGAAAACATGCTGACATAGCTGGAACCTTTCACCCAATGCCAAACAAACACAGATGCAGTGGTTGATGGCTTTATAGGCTTTTCTGGGCTTCTCTTAATGACAGTTTAATTGAGCGCGTCCTTCTGTACAGTGACTCTGCTGCTCTCTAATGGCTGCCCACAGATTAATCCCACCTCTCCCTATTTGATTGTTTTGTTGCTTTCTCCCCCCGTAGGTACCTTTTGTGGTACGACTGAATTCATTTCCTGGGTTCTTTGTTCAATTGTCAGCCCGTGGCGTGGGTTCTGGTGGATTCTCTGGGCACGTTGGATTGTTTCGGGGATCAGAAAATGCATTGTGGACACACACGTGTATTTGCACGTACACTTTGATAACAAAAAGGCCGTGTGGTGAATGAAACCGGCTGCTCGGAGCATTTTAGGCCCAGTGGTGAAGTGGCTGGCGGACATGCTTTACATGCTGAATATCACACATTGCTATTTTCTCAATTGTCAATGAGAATCGAATCAACTACTGACTGGTTTTCCAAAGTTATAATCAAAGAGCAATTTTCTATCGTCAAATTCCAAACTCTTTTATTCTTTATGCCTTTGACGTCCTGCAGGCTTGAGACATTATGTTCTTAGTTTGACTGTCTGTTTGTTGTGAACATGATGTCTCAAGAACGCCTTGAGGGTTCCCCTTGGACTCACAGATGAATTGACTACAATTTGGTATTAAAAGGTCAAAGGTCAGGGTCACTGTAACCTCACTGTGACTTATGAACGTACCATCTCAGGAACACCTGTAGAGAAATTATTCCTACTGGCACAGGCATTCAGTGGGACTCGAGGGTGACCCTTACCCTAACCCTATCCAAATTTGGTCGTCAAAGTCACTGTGACCTAATATTATTGTAGTGCAACTGCAGGGCGGTAGTTCTAATCTTTTCTTTTACACTGATTGACACATGCCTCTGTGGGCTCTTTGTATGAGTCGCTGTATGTTGCCCTGATGGCTCATTATTCAGTGTTACAGGATTGTGTGATATCCTCTGTAGCAGACACACACACTGAATTATTTAATCCCAGGAGCCTGTGCATCTCCCTCTTTTTCTTGTTCTGGTTTTGTCCTCAGTTAACTGAGGAATCAGTAATGATGACACTGACTTTGTTTTTATCACAAAAAAAGTAGAAGTTTGAAAAGTAATTTTACTTCACTGACTTCCAGGCAATCTGTTAGAGGAGAGTCACGCTGTAATTCAGCGTGTGGCAGGAGAATACAAAAACAGAAGTGCTTTGTTCCAGATAATTGTCCATTATTACAACTTAAGAGCTAAACGATAAAAAAGGAAAACACCCACTTATGTGCTAATGAAATATAATCAGCTCCTCTTATGACAAGTGATCATGGGAGAAAATGGTTGGGCTCATTTCACAAACTACCAGAATACTGCAAAGGTTTCAGTGCCTGCAGCGGGGCCTTTTTTTAATTTAAGCTGTTAATTCACCTTTGGAAACCTCTGCTGAAGTGGTCCTGCATGCATTGTCTCAGCAGAACACACACACACACACACACACACACACACACACACACACACACACACACACACACACACACACACACACACACACACACACACACACACACACACACACACACACACACACACACACACACACACACACACACACACACACACACACACACATCTCCTCAGCCGTTGCATTTAAAAAAAAAGCCAGCCACTTGTCATGCTGTCGGTGTATAGGTTGTATATATGCTTGCATGCGCGTGTGTGTGTGTAGCATTTCTCAAACACAGGTGTCAGTCATGGCTGGTTTGACAGCGACATGTTGTTCACCCTCCCCAGAAGGAGGGAACAAGCTACGTGCTGATGTAGCTCTGACATGAGCTGCGCGGTGCAGCATGGGTTAGGCTCTTGAATCACCGGCCACTTGGAGAACACACTGTTGTTGCCAGTGAGATAAATGTTTTTTTACCCCATTTACTTGCTGTGTTTGTGTGTCAGTCAACAGAATAGCTTCTAAACCGATTCTGATGAAATTTGTTGGAAATAAAGGCCCAAGGAATGAGTGATTTGTTTTTGGAGCCTATCCAGTAATATAGTGTATACATAAAATGCAAAACATGGCAGCTTTATCCACATTTGACTTTGTCACTGCTAGATCTTAAATATTCCACCCAGGTGACTGGTTATATTCCACATGGTAACACACTTATCCATTTTCCAACTTTATTTAACTTGTCAGAACACTCAAATACTTTTGTCGCAGGGACTAGAAAACCAAGCAAGCATCTTCATGTCAGCGCTTTTCCCCCTTTCTAATAACAGCTAAGGACACCAGGAAATACTACAATATTTTTCTCCATCTCCTTTCTCGACGTCCTCTGTCTCCCTTCTGCTGCTATTATTGTTGTTTTGGCGTTCTCCCATCCATTTAGGTTCCTTTTACAGTGGGGGGACAGAATGTGTTGATATCACAGCATCGATGGTGCCGGGCCCAACCATTACTGTGTCAGACAGTGTGGGTGGACATCCCGTGGATGTGCGATGCATCTACTACACTTTGCACTGGCACACAATTAGCGCCACAAGGGAGCCAAATGCTTTATTGCCTTTTTTCCTCCCTCCTGTAATATCTCCTCGGCTTATATTGTCCTATGTCATCCTTCTACAGCAATCTATAACTACGATGCCCGGGGAGAGGAGGAGCTGTCGCTGCAGATTGGAGACACAGTGCACATACTTGAGACGTATGAAGGTGAGAAGGGGTTGTTGATGACATGTAGGAGCAGAGCTGACATGCCACTGTTGAATATTATTTTGCTGTCATTAATGAAAACTCTTTTGTTTTGTCATATCTTTGTTCACACGCTCAGTAAAATGATATAATGTATACGCAGAACTGATTATGTTGGTGTATTCCTGTAAATCAAAGCATTTGCAACCCCACACCCTTAAATTTGCCTGTTGGTATTCAATATTTTGTCAGATGATGTTTATATATTCAGATGAGCAGAATGTTATGTTATTCCTTATTCTCAATAATAATAAAAAACAAAAACTGTTAAAGTAATGCAGGTCTTTTTGAGTTTTTATTGTTGTGAAAAACAACTAACATTTGACCCAATGTTGTTCTCAGACTGGTACAGAGGGCATCGGCTGAGGAGGAAGTCCAAAAAGGTGAGTGGCTCATAAAACAACAGTTTTCAGACTTTCATATTTTTACTTAATGCTTACTCTTCATAGCTTTTGCTATCAACTCTAAAACCTCTGCTCCAGTTATGCCATTGTGGTGTGTCTATTTTTATCTCTTCCATTTCCAGGGCGTATTTCCTGCTTGCTATATACACCTGAAAGAGGCCACCATCGAGGGCAGCGGGTCAGTACTACTATACTTTTGATTTTCAATGTTGGCTGACATCAACTAGAAAATCAAATCGGAAACTCTAGCTGCAAGTGACAATTTGCGCTCAATAATCAAAATGAAAGTATTGAGCCTGCAACAAGCAGGTTTCAGGCTCACCAAAGCCAAGAAAGTTCACTGTAGGTGTTTTAATTTAGTTTAAAGAATAAATGAATCCAATTGTCTCTTGAACGACACAAACATAAAAAAGACCTGATTTTCAAAGTCTTTGAATTCAACCCCGAACCTTGAGGATCAGATTAATTTATAGGGACATAAGTGAAAGAAGAAAGCGGTGAAATTAATCTCAGTTAACTCCGATAATAAGAAACATATTTAATACAGTGGAAGGAAAATATACAGTGGAGTCTAAACACCCTCGCATTATAGTGAATTTGAAAAGTACGTCAGTCTTTCAGAACTGATTGTACGTGATGGTTGTGCCTGAAGACTTTGAGTGTCTGTCCTCACACAGTGTCTGCCACCAGGGAACCAAACCAGCATATACATGTCAGCTGCTTTTATTCTGATAACACGTAAAGAACACCAGGAACACTGCAATATTCTGTCTGAGTTCAGAGAAGAACCAGACGAAGAATCACTGAATCACACAATGTGTATTACTGCTGCAGGCAAAAGGAGACGGTCATTCCCACTGAGCTGCCCCTGGTGCAGGAGGTTACCACCACGCTGCGGGAGTGGGCCACAATATGGAGGGATTTATACGTGGTAAGCCAGGCTGTCCTCTCCCAGTAAAAACACATATTGATGTATATGTGATGTTTTGATAATATTTCTTGCTTACATATATTTTCATGTGTATCAGTATAAGCATCAAAATATATATATTTCTGTGTTAAATGAAAATGATTCCACCTGTTCACATCAATAAGGCTTTTTGTTCACTGCTGGTAAACACACAGCTGACAGGCCAGACACAACCTGTGTCTATGCTGCACAAATAATCATGCGCCTGTTTTCGTCGACAGGGGGACAAGCGTGAGATGTTCAACTCTGTCCGCGACATGATCTACGACCTCATCGAATGGCGTTCCCAAATCCTGTCTGGCACCCTCCCACAGGACGAGCTCACAGAGCTCAAACAGAGAGTGACCTCCAAGATAGACTACGGCAACAAGTGAGGATGTGTTCTACAGAGGCTTTTTTCTTTCTTTCATGTCCTTCACTCCCCACAGCTTATATCCCTTTATCCTCAGATCTATCTGGACAAACCACTCTTGTTGGAATAGGTCAGCAGTCACAGTCAATAGAGAACTACAGTTCATCACTTAGCTTGAGGAAAAATGGCAGGACTTAGCCTCAGCTAACCGTACTGTAGTCCATCAAGAAATGACAGCCCTTGCTCCGTCTGCAGTGGCCCTGGAAAATCAGGCGCAATTGGAAATTGTGAAGCTCCGTTCTGCCACTGTGATGGAACTTAAAACCTTTGTCCAGGTAGAGACATTACTTCGGCAGAAGCAGAAATGGGGCGATTAACTACATTGTCTTCATGTTGGCAGCACGCTGGTGTCTGGGTTGGACTGGCTGCACAGAAGAAAGAGTAGAACAGAGTCGGGGAGTTCTGAGAGAAAACAATGAAGATGAGGGGAGACTATATGAAGAGAAAATCAGGCAGTGGGGAGTGGACTGCTGTTTCTTATTTTACATTTGCAACTACATATTCAAAGTGGCTCTTCCACTCGCTTACTCTTCCTTCCTGTTTCCGTGCAAGGTACCTGGATCTGGACCTGGTGGTAAGAGACCAAGATGGAAACATATTGGACCCAGAGATCACCAGCACCGTCAGCCTGTTCAGAGCTCACGAGGCGGCCTCCAAACAAATCGAGGACCGGATCCAAGAGGAGAAGGTAAAGATGGTGAGGGGTCCAGTCCTTCCTCTAAAACACAATTTTTCCACTTGCAGCTAAACTCTAGTCTTTATCCAGGCGGCATATCAAAGATAACTAAAAGCATATTACAGTATAAAGTGCACAGTGTAATCTGAGTGTATGAGATAATTGTCTAAAATAACCCCTCTCTGGTCTCAGTTTGTGAAATCTTTTCCCTTCAATAGTGTCTGTTCTGTCCTTAAGTAATATTCAACATTTGTAAGTTAGGGATAGATTCAAGTACAGCTGTGAAGGTCCCTAGAGGTTACAGTTAACTGGGGGCGGGCTGTGGCACATGAGACGGAGAGGTTGATTGTGTGACCCCCCGACTCCTCCAGTCTGCATTCCTAAGTGTCCTTTGGTGAGATACTGAAGTCTTGAAGACTTGTGAGATCACTGAATTTCGTGATCTCACAAGTCTGTGTAAGACAAAAAGGACTTCACAAGTTATCAGTGCTAATGCAATTATTAAATATCTGTTAGTGGACACGTTAACTTTTTTAGTTTTCTCTTTTCTCTAGTGTGTTGTATAAGTTGTGTATGTAAAAGTTCAATTCGATTTTATATGTTTAGGGCCAAATCCCAATATACATTATCTCAAGTCACTTTACATTTAAAGGTCGAGACCTTAAGTTCTGTAAAGCTAAAAAGCAGAAAGTCAGCGGTAAAGGGGTTGGCTCTACTCTCTCACAAAGCACAGCTCGCAATAGGGGGCAGAAGTCCGGCCGATACTTATGCACAATTGTGATGTTATGTGATGAACAATTGTTTCAGACAGAGGCTGAAAGGAGGAACTGCAGCAATGGAGAGGATGAGGAAAGTAACGTGTTTTCTGAACATGCATGTAAAACATCACAAGTATGAGCCAAAAGTAAAATTTAAGACCCTGAATATGAGCACAATATGTCTCCTTCAAACATCAGCCTCACATAGTAGCAAGCACATTGTTACTTTACTATACTGTTTAACTCAAATGGGATTTATTCACATAATTGGTGACGGCACGCTCATTAGAACTAGATTTGATTGTTTACACATGACTACAATCTGGATATTTTGTATTTTAACCATTAAAACATTTGCATAATGTTATTTTATTTTGATTGGGTTGATTGTTTTTTATATTAAGATAAAAATAACAGCAGAACAGAGTATAAGAATTTCAAGATAATAGACTAAGTGCATTTGAAGGTGATAAAATTTCACAGATAAAGTTCCCCCCGGAGAGGACTTTGGGCTTTTGCCCAGCTTTAGGCTAATGCTAAAAATGAAGCCTCTCCTGGATCACAAGAATGCTTGACTGCTCCATCAGCAAACAAGTCCGACTCCCTGTCTGTTTCCCTGCGTATCGGTGGCTTCCCTCACCTGAATGTCAGCTGGCAGATTGTAGGAGTGCCAAAACGCCAGAGTTCCCTGCAGTTACGCAGTCTCATCTCCAGCAACCTTTCCATCCAGGGGTCTTTAATGCATATGCATGGCCAATATGAGAGTGACCAGGTCAGCGTGATAAATATTAATGGTGTGGCCCCAGCATATTTTTGAAGGGCAACCCAGAAACAGTGCAATCACGCCACCTTTTACTGTAGGTGCACTCCTGCAGATGAAGTGAGAGTAAAAGCTTTTTGACTCCACTAAGGAATGAACTATAATGGACCATGATGACTTTATAGACCTTGTTAAATCTCTCTTTTTAACTTGTTACATTTTCGGAAAGATGCAGAGGCAGAGGCTGACATTATGTCTACTCACCGGCCACGTCTTTGTACATTATCTCTTTCTTCACACACTGATGCTGTTGACGATCCCATTGGTCAGGCCTGAAGTCGACCTGCATGTGACGGAAAGCCACGGAAGATTGCCCGGTATTGAACGTGACACCTCTGTTTCTCCCCCGCAGTCTCAGAAGCAGAATATCGATCTGACCAGGCAAGCGAAGTTTGCCAACACTCCGTCGTTTGCCCTCTTTGTGACTCTGAAGAATGTTGTGTGTAAGATCGGGGAGGATGCAGAGGTGCTCATGTCGCTCTACGACCCGGTGGAGTCCAAGTTCATCAGGTAAACCCTTGGATGTTCTGACATTTCTTTCTTTCTCCAAGTCTTTTTTTTTGGGGGGGGTAAAAACTCTTTCTCTGGTACTCTTTCTCACAAGTTTGCTTGTAATAGATTTGGATTTGTTTCTTTAAAGTTTAAGTCATTGCTCCTGACTGTGTTCGACTTAAGTTTCAGCAGTGAGGGGAATAGGGAGCTGCTGTTTGATATTTTTGGCTCACGTACACATTCAAAAAGCTTCAACAAGTACAAACCTTACACTCTACATAAAACAGACCTAAATGACATGACACGTTTGCAGAATTAAAGCTCCATCATCTTGATCGCCCCCTGGTGGCTGGCAACCGTATTGGTCATAAACACTGATGTATATCCAAGTTGTCATTTTTCCAGTAAGTTGGGCTGGAGTTAGTCATTTTAATGCCATTTAAACGTGGTAAAATGTGATGATTGACTTTGCAGCTCCACACCAAGATCTCTACTCTTCATACTCTGGTGCCAAAAGACTGAATAGTGCAAGATCGCAGCAACTTTTGTAGCTTAATTTTAGTTCAAAGGAAGGAAGTGGAAAGGAGTCGTCCAGCTTTATAGGCACTGTGTGGTGCAAGCATACTGAAACACAGACACAAAGACACACACTACACAAGAACATGATGAGAACAAGCTCAGTTGGCTGCTCAGGGATTTTCTGTTGTTTTAAGATTGTAACAGCACATTTCCATGTGTACAACGGCTCAGTGGTCCAGTGTTTCTTTTGCATCCAACATCAGTCCAGGATTTTCTCTCCCAAGCGCATCTCTGTCTGGATTAACATTCAGGCTGCAGCTTTTGAAGGAAACTATGTTTAATGCAACTAACTGATTGCTTTGATTCCCCTGATGGATCAGTGCAGAATTTGCTGAGACACGGAATTTGCTGTCTTCTCTCCCTCACAGTGAAAACTACCTGGTGAAATGGTCAAGTTCAGGTCTGGTGAAAGACATAGACCAGCTCCACAACCTGCGAGCGGTCTTCACAGTGAGTGTGTCTGCTTGTGTGTGTGTGTGTGTGTGTGTGTGCGCACGCTTGCCTGTGGTAGCGCACTGTTTATTCAGCCATGTTATGAGGCATGTGGGAGCCTGTTTGCAGAGCCTGTATTTGTTAAGCTCTCTCAGAAAAGAGCCAGGCTCGCTGTATGTATTTACCAATGCAGTCACCTCTGTCTAATGGAAGCCCAAGGGCAGAAGGGTCAGCCTGCACCCACTGGGAGCACTTTGCTAGCTTTGGATGGTATTGCCCACAGGAAATGAATCTGTGGACACAATCACAGATGCTGCTGAAGCAATTTGTGGGTAAAAGTTTGCTCCTGCAAAAACTCATCTCCAACTAAGAGGCAGCCTTTAAAGATAATATGCAACAATCATTACATTTTCTAAAAGTGGCTTCACTTACTGTATGTTATATATATATATATATATATATATTCATCCAAAAACGTTTTCAGCAATTTAATTTTGATCTCTAATTGTAAAATCTGATTTTCAATGTTATGGATTTTTTCTATACGAAGCATAAATCAGACTCGTGACTCTGAGGAAATTGCGTTTGTGTTTTTTTCCATATCTTTTCTCTTTTTTTCTCTCCTCAGGATTTAGGCAGCGAGGATCTTAAGAGGGAGAAGATCAGCTTCGTGTGTCAGATTGTCCGAGTGGGACGCATGGAGCTACGAGACAACAACACCAAGAAGCTGACGGCAGGACTGAGGAGACCCTTCGGAGTGGCAGGTAAAGCCGACCACACAGAGACACCGATGACACGACGTTCCACTGATAAAAAAACACAGATTATTGTCTCAAAGCTTTTTGAGAGCTTGTCCCCTGTTTTTGTGACACATTTCAAAGTGAGTATTTGGCCGGTGTCTTTTGCATGGATCAATAAATACACCGGCTAAGATCCCAAGACGTATAACTGGAGTTGAAATAAAAATTTGAGTTTGATTCATCTCCCATTGGCAGGCTGCCAGACGTTTCGCCCACTAATTAGATTACCGCTTTGCCAACTGTTGTCCGACAGAGAAAATGATATCGCTCTTTCAGTGTCATATTTCCTGGTGCCGCTTGAAGAGAATCTAAATGACAGCTTGATTTATGATCCCATATTTGAATAACATCATGATGATTGCTGCTGTACACTGAATGATGGAGAGGCAGATTTTTAAAGTTTTTCCCCTTTTGTGACATTGTAGTAAAGAGCTTCACATGGTTGACCTCACTGTGTTGTGAATTTAGTTGTGGTGGTGATTGACGTGGATACTGAATCTGTAGTTTCAGAAAGGTGCGTTGACAAAAATGTAAGTTCGAAGAGTGATGTCACCCATTGGTTTGTGACAACACATACTGGCTTTGTCTTGAAACTAGTTATTGAGAACATAAACTCTCAAATAAATGTTTACTGATATTATAAATTGAGTGTTGATAATTTTATCATTGTCTTCGATAGAAACTGACTTCTTTATGCAAGTCGCCCCCTGCTGTTCATTTGAGAGAATAGAGGTTTCAGGCACTTCCACATTGGCTTCACTTTCCGGACCAAGAGTCTACGCCGATTTTAATATATAATCAATGGTTCTAATGCTAGATTGATTTAAGATGGTCATTTCCATGTGCCACTAAAGTAAAGACTATGTATGGGTAAGCCTGTAACGTAACGGGACCAGTCAATCCAAGTATTGGCTCTATCTCTAAATCACAACATGTGTGAAGGAGAGATCCTTCCTTCCTGTCCATTATGTGTCAACTACAACATTGCCACATATCTGACTTGACTTGAATTGTCCTGAAGCGGACATTAACCTGTCTTTTTCCACCGCCACCCTGTCTCTGCCTTAATTAGTGCTCAATGAAGAGGAGCCAACGTGAGCAGGGTCTGCTGGTAACACTAATGTGGCCTCAACATGCAGTTCTCTGTGTCTCCGTCACAGCCAGGCTGCACGATTCAGGCCTTGAGAATGTTTTAACCTCCCTGTCTTATTTTGTTTTTCCCCACAGTAATGGATGTCACTGACATCATAACAGGCAAAATGGACGACGAGGACAAGCAGCACTTCATCCCGTTTCAGCCGTAAGTCTTGAGCAGCACAAAATAAACACAAGGGAACGCAGCGTTCCTTTTAAGCTCGGGATAATGTTGCATGAAATAGTGGAACTGATTTATTTATGCTCTCACATTTGCATCCACTATTTTGTGAAGTATGTCAGAGGCCCAGTGGTGTTTTTTTTTATTTTCATGTCTTGAATCCTTGACACCCGATTAGCGGGGGTTTTAAGACAGTACCTCGCCCCTATTCCCTGCTGGCTCAATTAAGGCAATCTCATTAACTGCTGCCATTCTCGTAGGACGGCGTACAGAGCCACGGTAACCTTTTCCTTAACATGATTTCCTGCATAATTGGAAATACTTCAGATTCAGGCAGTTAAGCAGGCAGCACACCACACTTAATTCTTCTTTTTTTTTGTCTCTCTGTGAACATAATTCATGGAAATTAGAGCCGTCCTGAGTGAAGAGGAGAAGAGGATTTACAAGGTTTTTTTTATGTACGAAAATAAGTGTGAATCTTTTCCAATAAATTTATACAGTTGACGTTAAAAATAAAAAATCACATTTCCACAACCCATTACTGAATGTTTTTGAAGAAGGGCAGAGGCAGGAAGTGAAGGAGCAATTTAGGGAAGGTTTGACGTAGTGATGTAATTTGGAATGACCCCCGGCATCCAAACAAAAGTGGAAATGGATGAGATGGATCATAATCTTGTTGAAAGAGTTTTAGTACTTTTTTCCCCCCTGAAAGTCTGAGACCTTGTTGACCTCATCTCTGGCGTTTTGTGTGAGCACAAACCAACTTGCATTGATACGATGCATTTCTGGGATTACTTCATGTTGTGCTGAATTGATGAGCAGTGACATGTCTTTGCTTGGATCACTATCTTCTCCTTCATGCTTTTTCCCCTCCTCTGTTTACTTTAAAGTCCTCTACACTGCAGATGCCGCCCCGACACACAGCTGCCACACACACATGTGGTGCTTCTCACATTGCACCTGCTACATTCATAACTTGTTTCAGACAGTTTGGTCTCACATCCTGAAGCCCAATGGAGTACACAGATCAAGTTAGTTTGCTCTTTTACAGCAGAGTTACTGTGAGTCAGGGATTTGTTGTTTTTACAGTTTCACATTTTATGTTCCCCGGTTTGAGAACTTTTCAACACTGACTGCGGGCAGGTCAAGCTTCCCACTACTGCAGTGGCTCTGTAAGTGCACACTGGGCATCGTCATTTCATAAACGATGATTTCACATTGTGTTTCTTCCACCACCCATCACTCACTGTTAACTGTTAACAAGTGTGTCTGTCATGGTATTCGCATCACTCTTCGGTGTCCCTTTCTCTTTCTCCCTCTCTTTCTCTCCCTCTCCCTTTCTCTTTGTCTTTCTTTGTCTTTCTCTTTCCCTGTCTTTCTCTCTCTCCCTCTCCCTATCTCTCTCTATCTCTCTCTCTCTCTCTCTCTCATCCCACTCCCTCCTCACAACCATCACTTTGTGGCTCCTCTTGCCCCCCCTTCCTCCTCCTCTCTCCGCCATCTCTTCCTCTCTGCGGTGTTTGCCTGTTTTGTGCATACTGCAGGCTAGCGTTGCATGACGCCGTTCTCCACAAGCAGCTGAACATCTCCCGTTTTTCACCCAGGGTGGCGGGGGAGAACGACTTCCTCCAGACCGTCATCAACAAAGTTATCGCCGCCAAGGAGGTCAATCACAAGGGCCAAGGTACAGTGCAAAAGTTCAGACCCGCGAAGGGAACTCACCACATTGCTGTCAACTTTTATAAATGTTCGTTTTTTTATTCTTGTAAAAAATATCCAATCTTCTATCCATGTCTTTTTTTTTTTGAAGATCTTTAGTCATCAAACATCTTTAAAGACAGTTTTTCTCCACGTCCCTTCTTGAGGTTTATTGACCTTGGAAAGAAAGAGAATGACACCACACACACACATGACACCAAGCAGTCGTTTTCTCTTTAATATTTTCACTTCACCTTACTCATTATTGCTAAAATATGCACACGAAGGCCCAATTGTTCCCTTAAATTCGATCCACCTGCACCAGGTTGCACACAATCATAGATATCGGTTCCCTTAATATGCCAGATTTTTTTCTCATTAAGATCCATGAATGATTCCCCAGGAAAATGAGGGGACCCACATCTCATCCTTCCACCAAGTTTCACAGTTATGTGTCCTGTAGATTTAGTGTAATGCTGCTAACTAACAAACATATTTAAATTATTAACCCCTTGGCAGAAGTGACAATAAGACAATAACAAGCAGATGTGTGTTACAAAGTTGTGTGGACTGCTGTTTTCCATGTAGAACAAGATCATCATTTGTCCTTTGTCTCTTAAGCTCCTCACACAGAAGGCCCATATTATAATTAAGGTTAGAGGGTGACAGTATCCCAGTTTAACACTATAAATAGTTGGCCCCGTCACCATGACTACGGGATCGAAGGAATCCAGCTGTTGATTGCGTTGCTGAGTCGTCTGAAGAGACCCGATCTTATCAGCACATTTTGAAGTCTGCGGTTTAGAAGAACAACATCAGGGTCCTAAGAGACTTGTGCTGGGAGGGGGACACGCAACATGACAACCTCCATGGCATTGTCGTGCCCTATGAAGATGTACTTTGATAAATGTCAGGTCGGCTCCATCCCACACAAGGAGGAACAGCGGTGCGCTGTGAGCATCTGTTCTGGTCATGCCAGCATATCAAATGGCTTCCAGCGAGTCTGCAGAGAAATGTGTCACTCATAACAATATGGGGCCCGTAAAGAGAAAGTAAATAAAGCGCCAGGGTTCATAAGCAGTGCTCTTTTTGTTGGCCTGTGACGGGGGGTGCACTACAGGATGTCGGCTTAATTGGAAGTCCCTTTTTTTTATGTCTTATTCAGAAGTATGTGTCTATGCTGCGTTGGGTTTTTGAGAGAATATTAAGAGTGATGAGGTTACAGAGCAGAAGCTGGCTCTTCAAGCACTGTCTGCAGAAAAGAGGCTTTTTTAACCAGGAGAGAAGCAGATTAGTTACTGGTATGAAATTGATGATGTCCCATGAAAGCGCCCCTGAAGGTCCTTTTTGTTTTTGGACTCAGAACCTCAGTGTTTCATCTAAAACTTCACACTTTGAGATATTTTTTTCCCCGAGACCAATTATTTAAGTCTGGGAATTAATGCACATTTTCTAAATATTCTAGAAAATGCTACTCATTTTCATATAAAACAAAGAGTGAATAAGGAAGTAGTCCAGGGCATCTGGGACATTATTATGAATTTTACAGCTGGATGGAAAAGAAGAATCTTTTATTTCAAACTTCTTCTTGTTATGCAGAAACATATTTATTCTCACACTGGTTAGAAGCAACACTTTTGAGTTTGAGTTAAGGCCCGTGTTGCTGTAATTCTTAAGATTAATATATTAGGTCCTGTTCCATCCAAGACATATCAAGGACACATTTAACTGTGCATTCACATACTCGTAAGCTCACAGTTCCTGAGTTGTGAAGTTGTTGTTCCGATTTTACATATGTTTGTATGTTGTATTTAAGTATTTAGAGCATTTAGAGCATTTAAACAACACCTTGACGCCTCTTTCAAATACTTGCATAAGAAAATAGAGCAAAGAGAATCTTGTGTGACGGGCATGCAAATCATTCAAGTGTTTGTAAATCATTGAGATATCTTTAGTTTTCCAGGCTATGAAATACGTTCTCGGGTTCGGACACCACATGAATGCACAATCAGATCTCTCAGACCATATGAGCCACTTGCTCACCTACAGACGTCCTCTGCAAGCTACAATGTCCTAAAGAACTGAAAAGATCAGTAGTTTGATAACATTCATTTATATTTGTGGCAGCCAGGCACAAAATCCGATAAACACTGAACGCCGAACCCTGTTTTCAGTATTTCAAATGAGTCAAATCTTATTTCATTTTAGAGCCATGTGCAGTGAATTGATTCGATTCAGCTCCTGCTAACTCATCCACTTACCTGGACACACACTCACACACATTGACAGCAGACCTGTCTGTCATCATATGACTGGCTAATTACAACAACACTTTTGGTCTTTGCAAACAGCAACGATGTGCATCTTTATTTGCATAGAGAGCAGGGATGTGAGCTCTGATCACAACAAGTGGTCACTCGAGAACGCATGTGAAGACGCATTGCAATTCCAGCACACACACTTAGAGCTGTCCACTTGTGATTGGATCATTCTTGACGCATTTTGATGCCACGTATGAACAGGGCACTATGGTCCCTATATGTATTAAGAACATCCTGCATAAGGGACAGGCTTTAGGCTTCTATATAAGATTTTATTGTTCTTCATGTATAATCTGTGCTATAACAATGACACTTTGATATCACCAGATTATGCAAACCTCACCGAGCACCAGGTGAACACACACATTTGTTTCCTCATCACATCCCTGAGGGCAGCTTCTATTTAGTGTCTCTCGCCCTCGAGCTGTGACGTGTCACTCAGACATCTGACAGTGTTAAAGCACATAGTTTGTCTTGTTTAGTATTTTCCCGGGGTCAGTTTGCTCTCACTCGGTCTGTCTTTTCCTGACGTTATCTCGATCCCACCCCTCTTTGCCTTGAATGCAACACCAGGCCTGTGGGTGACTCTGAAGCTGCTCCCGGGAGACATCCATCAGATAAGGAAGGACTTCCCTCACCTGGTGGATCGATCGACCGCAGTGGCTCGCAAGATGGGCTTTCCTGAGATCATCATGCCAGGTTCTCCTTTGCCACCAGTCTACCAAAGTCTAATTTTTCATTTAAACGACACTTGACACTTGAACTAATTTGAATTAAGGTTTATGATTTTCACAAAATGTGACAAAGAAAGAAAAGAACATATAGTTGATTAAGGTTAATTCATTAGTTATTAAATGAAATGAATGTAGATACGTCTATGGTGCCACTCAAGGCAACTAAGCTCTAATGGGTCACACTTTAATATTCTCATATGATAAAACGCATTAACTTTAAATTCTATGAAAAGTGATGATTTCCTGACTAGCTTGTTTCTGTTTCCTACAGGTGATGTGCGAAATGACATCTACGTGACTCTGGTTCAAGGCGACTTTGACAAGGGAAGCAAGACAGCTCACAAAAACGTGGAGGTGACCATGTCTGTCTACGACGAGGACGGCAAAAAACTGGAGGTACAACTTTTCTAAATGTTAACTGACCAACTTTGTGTTTTTTCCCTCGGTCAGCTCATCCACATTTTTCAGGCGCTGCGCTCGCTCTCTCGGACACTCTTGTGATTTACCGGGCTTTCTCTAATCCCACACAGCTCAGCATGCTGCTTAACTGACCAGCACTCCTATAAAACAGTGTGATACACAGACCTGACCGAAAGCCTTCGCCACCTGTCAACAGTGACAGATTGCAATATTGGTGCTCCGTGGTTGATTGACTAGCTTAAAATGTGCTACGCCACTGCAAGACTCACCCGTTATCATAGTCTGTTACGGATGTGAGTGTGCGAACAGGCAAGTGATGAAAGATGAGAAATCAGCTTCTTGTTTCAGGTACAATAACCTTCACTATGAAGTTAAAAGGACAATTTTCGCCCGTCTATTTGTTTGCTTGGAATTCATCTCAAAAGGCTGCAAATATGGTCTGACTCAATCGTTTTCTCTTGGGTTCAGACAGATAATTTTGGCCCAAGCTAATACTACTAGATATAAGAGAAGAAATGTATTCATCAAAAACAATTCTCGCTTTGACCTGTAGGAGGCTCAGTACGATTATGATGGATACCAATTTGCAAGCAGGAGAGAGTAGGAGTCAAGCTTTTGAGTTTTGTCCACATTCTAATCATGTAGCCTCCCCTCAGTGTGTAATGTCCTAATAAAGCTTTCGGTTCATCAAGAGTTTTTAGCCAACGACCTCTCTCTGATGATTAATTACAGTGACCCCCCTCCACTGCCTGACTGTTCCTCTTGTTCTGCAGAGGGCATCGCTTAATGTGGCCTACGAGAGGTTTAGAGATGTTTGACATGAGCAGTGTGTGGGATGAGGTGGGGCAGGAGGTGTGTGTCAGTGGGAGTCTGCGCTCACATGGCAGGGAATGTTGAGGTTTCGATATTGTTTGATTTTAATTCGGTCACGCCACAGTTGTAATTAGTTGATTTCCGGGCATAGTGTAATGCCATTATGTCCACACCACAGTGTAGTATGGAGATAGTGGAAGTTACAGGGAGTGGTGATGAATAAGTGGTTTCACATGATGTATCACTGGTCATGGGGAGACCTCCTGCAACCAGCGAATCAGACGAGAACCCCACCCCCCTCGGACGCCTCAATTATACACATTAGCCTCAGATTGAGAGTCTTCATCAGTGTTATTGCTCAGCGGGCTGAGGGAGTGTAAGGAGCAGTGGGGATTATACTGTAAATGCAGTTCTCTCAATGCTGGGTATTCTCACTGTGACTGTTGGTTGATGAATGTTACAGACAAATATTTCACTTTTCACTGCTAACACATTGAAAAGCTTAAGTTAGAAACCAAAGCTCTCTTTGAACATGCATCAGATTTTTTAAGAAATATGCAGTATGATTTATATGGTTGTCAGAAAGTCATGTCTCCTAGTCCATTATAAAATTACACTAGTTTTACTGCAACTGTATTGTATTTACTCTGGCGGCTGCAACATAGGTTACAAACCCTGCCTACTCTATATGTTAGCCTCACATTGAAGTGTCGGGGGAAGGGGAGACATGTTGTCCCTCTAGCATCAGGTCAACTTTTTTTTTAACTCAGAGGCTGATCACAGTTCACGTGGTAAAGTCAGTTCTTTACTGTGTGGCTGAAATCAAGGCGGTCAGATGCTCAGGGTGGACAGCTTGAACCAATGACAGCGTCTGATGATGATCAAGAGACTGATCACATCCACTAGTGTCGTGCTGTGTTTGCGGTGCTGCAGGTCACTCAAACATCTTGTCTTTCAACTTTTCCCAGAATCAATCAGCCTCATCTGTTCAGTTCTCCAGGGATAAGTGCTAATTGGTTACATTCTTGGATTTGAATTGGCTGAAAGGAAGTTCTCAACCTGATATGAAAGGCTCTGTCACTTCCTGAAGCCTGATCTGATACTTTCATGACAGAAAGCTTCTCTGTAATTTACCCCGCCTCACACTTGCAGCTTCTTTTCCATGCCCTGCCTTTGAAAAGCTTTGAGATGTTGTGACAGCGACTCCTTGTCACCTTGACCTTAGAGCCGACCCAGACAAAACCTTCTAATCTGCAGGTGGACCTCTGCCACCTCCCATTCTTCTCTCCTTAAAATCTGAAGCTGTCAGGAAAACTTGCCACTTTTTGAAGGGGGCCCCCCCCATCTACCCTGCATGGCTTGGGGGGGTTCTTAGATAGAGCCTGTGATTTCTCATAATTGCTGGTTGTCAGAAACCATTAGTGTTGGAGCTCTTCAGCCGCGGCGGACTAGCAGTCCAGGGAGTCAGCTGCAGCAGTGGGAGGAAGGATGCAGATTGATAGAAAAAGAGACGTGCGTCCCATCCTCGCGCCAAATCCCTCAGTGGGAAGAAAAGCAGTTTACATACACACCCTGACCTGTTGTAGAAACTCCAGGGACCCACTAGGGACACCATTTTACATTACTGGATCCGTCGGCACCAGCTGGTCCTTCTCCCTGTGGCTGGCTTCCCTCCACTTCTCCCTGCATGGGAGCCACTGCTTCTCCTTCCTAAATAATTCATTTGTAATTTATTTCTTATATCTACAGTGCTGTCATGAGACTGGCAGCCAACAGGCAAGTGCTTGCGCATAAAGTGCATCTTGACTGCATGCAGGATTTTCTGCCCCTGGGACTCCATATTATAAAAATAAGGGCTAGTCAATCTTTCTCAGGCTGTGCTAATGTTTTGGCAGGGTGATAATGGCTGGATCATCACTATTATATCTCTTAGGCTTCATCCACACCACTTAGTTTCACCTGTTCCCTGTGTATGTGATGTGATACACGTTTTCAAGAGTGTGGTTTCCGTGTTACTCCAGGTGTGGAGATCATTTCTAAGACGAGAAACAGTGGTGTGGGTGGAGCCTGAAACCAGCATGACCAGATAACCAGCTTTATTATCTGCTTACTCATTTGATGTATTTTCATTCTCTTAACCCAGAGCGTGATCTTCCCCGGAGCTGGAGATGAAGGCATCAATGAATACAAGTCCGTCATCTACTACCAAGTGAAACAACCACGTTGGTTTGAAACAATAAAGGTGTGTCTCTCTCTCTCTCCTTACTTCTCTACCTCCTCCCTTTTTCTTTTTTTGGTATTCTTCCGTGTTTCATCTTAGTCATTATTTTCCACCTTCGCTGCACAAGTGCCCTTTGATATAATTCTCAAATCCATTATTCATCATGCAGGTTTCCATTTCCAGCCGCATGTAAACTGGGGGTGTCTGCTGAATAATAACCAATGAAGCTTTGATGCATAGAGAGGCAGTAATGAACATTCAACCACACAGTAGATTAAGTGGTCAATGGAGTGGCAGCAGGAATGTAGCAATATGAAGCTATTGATCCGTGACACTTGGACAAACCAGTAGTTTTGCATGTTTTAGCCCATTTACCACAAATTTGCAAACCATGCAAAACTTGCTCTAGATGTTTTTTATGTATTTTAGTCCAGATGGCCCTTTTTTTCATTTATCCTCTGTTCAACAAGAGCTTCTTTCTGCTCCTGTCCTGTCCCTGAAAAGATGCTCGTTGAACCTGTCCCTGTCCCTTTCTCTCCCGTATCCCAGGTTGCCATTCCCATTGAAGACGTGAACCGGAGCCACTTGCGGTTCACCTTCCGCCACCGCTCATCACAGGACTGTGAGTACAAACACATCAGCATGTGAACAATCCTTTTTTTTTGGTCACCAGTGACCGGCCACACAATTGGCTGTTAATCTATCCGCAGCAGAAATAATGGGAGAAATCCAATCGGCGCAGATGCGTTTGCATGGTGATAAATACTTTGAGGCTCGCTCTTTGTCACTTTAATCAGAGGTATCAGTCTGCCCCTGCACAACGCCGTGTCACGGAGGGGCTGGTCAGAGTCTACAGCTGGGATGTGAAAAATGCCTGAGGGAGCTCATTTGTTTATTGGAACCTGCGTGTCGCTGAATGCAGCCAGTCTTGTATGTCCTTCTGTTTTTTAAAATCCTTTTTAATTTTGGGGGTGTAGAGGGCAGGGGAAGCCTGGTTTAGTGGCAGCGTCGCCAACCCATCTGCCCACCACATGGCGCGGCCGTTTCCTCTGGCAGAGGGAGAGGTTCAGGGGAGAAGTATTTTTGAGAGGCAATAAGAGCCGTATACAAAATACACAAAAACAACCCATTCATATCAAACCGGGAGGATATCGCCATGGAGAAGTACTTTCTCTCCAGTAAAGAAATCTGCAGCTACCTTCATTCTCCCCCAGTTCCTTAAACCCTGCAGCTCTGTTCGGTTGTCACCTGCATGCAGGGGTTTTGGAGGAAATGACCAGTTCTCGGAGGCTCGGTGCTGGTTTATAATCCACTTGGAGAGGCTTCTTGTCATGCCTGGCACCTTGCCTCTCCAGGGACTAATGTTGTTAGGAGGCATGCCTTTGAAACGCTGTGACTGTTATCCTGCAGGATGGGTTGCTTTAGAAACTAAGTCACTCTCGGTCTGAGGGGGCATACTGATGCTGCCACCTCGGCGTAGACAGTTGACAAGCGAGAGATATGTCGAAACAGTGGACTTCGAATGTGGGAGGTCTTGTGTTTCCCCGTCCTTGAGTGGGTTTCTCAAAGTATACAACTCCCATTATAGAGACACGATGTTATTATATCCCCTGCGCACACGAGTCTAACTTAATCCAAGTTTGTGATTGTCTGCATCTGTTCAGGCGTGTTTCTCTGGCATGCGGCCACTTCCTGTCACTTCTGCACTGACGGGGTTTGTTCAGTACTTGAGGATGAACCCACTGTGATTTATTAGCTGCCTGCAGAAGCTGTAGGAGTTGATGCATTAACCCCTCTGCTGGATTTAGCTTCTCCTCTTGATCACTTGTAATGATGCAGTTTATGCTCCCCATCACCACCTTTTTGTGCGATGTTCACACATTCAAACAAATGATCCTGACCGGCCCACAGCACTAAGGGGACTTTACATATTCTGTAATCAGCTACTCTGTGATTTTAATTCGAGAAAGGCAGAATTTGATATCACAATAGCAGTTGTTTATAATGACGTTTTTATTTTCTTATTCCCGTCACTATGCGGATGGGTTGGGTCGCAGGTGGCGGGCAAAGGCACCACATGTGCATAACACAGCTTTAATGAGATCGAATGGGAAATCAGACATCTTTTTCTCTAGTCCGCCTCGCCATAATTCTTACCCTTAGTGTTCAACTTTGACCGTTTTATGAGCATTTTATGAATGTTTTTAGTTTTTTCCCTGGTGGTTTATTAAGCTGACTTCACTAAATAAGTCTAGTGAAAGCACTAACTCATGCGGACGCAGACTTTGACTGTCACCATCACTCAATCATATCCACTCTAGAGCAGATTAAATCACTGGTGAAAGACAATTTGATGTCAAAATAATTCCCAATTCAATACATGTAATTTTATTTTTAAATATATTTGATTGTTTTTAATCCAGATCAATGGCTTAAAATATAGATAGATGGGTGTTTATTTGGTCCTTTTAGAAATTGTCATGTTCCACACAACATTCTTCAGACAGACTGGAAGACAACATGTCTACGTTCTATCGTCCAAGTCTTCCCTCCATGTGGAGAAATCTCTAAGAAAAGCCGGGCAGAGGTTGCCCGCTATAGATGGAGTCCTCTTGGTTCGTCTGCTGTCATCTGCCTGTGTTCTCCCCGCTCCCTCCGCTGCTCCTAGCCAGCGCTGAACTTTCAGTGGAAACACAGAGTGACAGAGCTGCTCATCACGGCCACTACTTGAGCTCATGTGCTCACTATCTCAGCCCCGTGGTTGAGAATCAGCACGCCTCTAAACCAGTGCATCAGATAAACACCACAACATTGTCAGGCCTCATCAGACTGATGGCTGCTACCAAGGATGCCACCGTGGCTGTAAGAGATCCCCTGCCATCTTTTTTTTTTTTTCGGCTTCAGTTTCATCTGTGATTCTGCCACTACCTGGTGAGCATGGTGGTGGGCAGGCTTTTGAATGTAGCATAGTACACTTAGCAGAAATCTCAAGTGACAGCCCACCGTACAGGTCACCCTGTGCAGGAGTTCTACTCAAACTTGACTTTGATTAGCTCCAAAAACCCTTTTCTGTCCCCCTGAGCGCCGAGAGCCGAGCTCTCTGCTGTCGTGAGCAAGTCACTAATACATGTGTCTCTACTGGGTGGCATGCGTACAGTGTTTTCCCTCCACTGGTCCCTCTCATGCCAGCCTAGCAATTATTCACAGTCGAGGCTGCAGGCAGCAAACCAATGAGGGGATTTATGCAGATAGAATGTGCGAGATACTTCGATGAATCAGGTCTCCCCGCACATAAATTACAGCTGGTTGATCCCCTGTGATGATATATGTGGCCCTGTCCAAACGCTTGGTTACAGGACAAAGTCATAACTCTCCTGCTGGTTTATGCAGCGCTTCCCTTATACACAACCTCCAGCCACAGTCACACACTTGTATGCACATAGACACGAGCAGCACCCTGAGAGGGATTATTCACTTTATGCTGTTCACAGCTGCAGCTCCGCGATCAATGACAGTGTTTACACTGATGCAAACAGGATGCAGACGAAAGTGGATTTAATCTGTCGTTTAAAGTTAGCAAAGATGATTTTTAACTAAAGGAACGTTTTAATTATTACTTATTATAAAAACAACTCATGCACAGATAGTCACAGTGCGAATTAAGTCATCATTAGGGAATAGTAAATTATTGTGCAAACTCGAGAGCTGACTCAGGGCCCTTATAGTGCTGAGATTTGCATTGGGGGTGATCTGTTTTATTAGTCTGCTAGTTTGTTAATGACTTGTTGTAAAGTCAGCCACGCTGCATGGTTCATTGATGTGGAGTCTGTCCCTGCAAGCTCATAATGGAGCCTTGGGTTTCCTGAAGAACACTTGTCGTGTATTCGCTTTGAAAATTTGGTCTTTTTGGTTTGTAAACGTACACAAAAAAGTATATTTTGTGTAGAAATAGGGACGTAAACTGAGTCTCAAAGAAAAACAATATCTCCTCCATGTGTTCCTCATGTGTTTATTGTCTCTCCTCCTACAGCAAAAGACAAATCAGAGAAGATATTTGCTTTGTCTTTCGTGAAGCTGATGAGGTACGATGGGACGACGCTGCGGGACGGTGAGCACGATTTCATCGTGTACAAGGTAAATGTGAAACAATCCCCCAACGTGACTCTAAAAGTCAGTCTCTGGCTTTTCTGGCATCTTTATTCCGGACCACACTCATCATGACAGCGATGAGGCGTAGGTGAGAAATTGTTCGGTGTTATAAGCAGCTGCCACTATACTGCTTGACTCCCTTCTATAGGGAATTGTATAGGAGCTCCACATCAAACTCCAAAGGGAAATGAGATTGCATTCCAATTGAAATCCCCTGCATAATTATACTTTTGCATCACACTGGCCATTTATGTTGATTTTTTCCCCCTTGAATAGAATTTTCTTTGTCTCATATTTTTGCGATGCAGTTGTCAGTTGAAATTACTGTTTGGCAAAGAGTTTAGTTATTAGTCCCACATGCAACGACTGGCAGTAAACACAGCGAAAAGCAGAGACTCAAAGTAATGGAACACAATATTTCATCACAACAGAAAAACAGGAGATATCGATTTCTGTGTTACTGAAAAAATGAACGAGCTTCCTTTACTGCCTCAGTCGTAAATTGTTAATTTGCTCACATATTGACTCAATCTTATCCTGGGAAAAAAACAGGCAGAGGCGAAGAAGATGGAAGACTCGTCTCTGTACCTGAACCTACCTGCCACCAAGCTGGAGATGGAGGAGAAGGGCTACTCCACCACCGGTAAAAACACCCACAACCTGGGCAACTGCACCATCAGCAAGGACTCCTTCCAGATCGCCACACTGGTCTGCTCCACCAAGCTTACGCAGAACGGTATGAGCCCCTGCACCTCTACAGCTCATATTTTCATCTCTTTTTTTCCGATGTGTTATTTTTCGAGATGTTTTTAAATCATTTTTCCTTTCCCAATACTGAATCCGATACTGCTTCTTTGCTGCTCTAATAACGGTAGTTGCCAGTGGCCAGTTCTTGCCAGTATGGCGCAACTGCTGATTTGGTACGGTGGAGAAGAGAGAGTAAATTACAGGAAAAGAAAATAATCTGGGTGAAAATAATAGTGTGAAGACTCATTTTATCGCAGGCATTTCTGATGCTGAAATAGTCTGTCTTTCAGGTGTGATGTAATCATACAGCCGTTGACTTGACTTCAGACCGATTATCCATGCACAGTAACCAAACATCACTTAAAGTAGACATTTGGGACCCCTGTCGTTTCGCCACCTTCCACCTGGTCATGTTGTACACTTGCCCAGGTGGCAAAATGTCCTTCCATCTCCTCTCCCTCATCCCACCTTCTTCTCCAACTTCCCTCTGTATCAGTCTCCGTCAGGGGATCTGTTTTCTCTGCTGGACGACGTCAGCTCTGCTCTGTTCATTGTTGTCAATCCACACTTACTAAGCTGAGGAGAAATCCCCCCCAGTTCTTCATGGTTGATCGATTTAAGGATTTTAGCCTGTTGAGTTCGTTCCAGCCTTATATACCATTTTATAAATCCCAACAGACGTGTTGGTATTTCCAGGCTGAGTGGTTCTGATTTCACAGTCAACAGAACCGTCCCGCGTGCCTGCCTCTCTTTCTCCTGTGCTCGATACAATGTGCTTCTTTGTTTATTTTGGTATGCAGGACTGAGCCTCCATTTTTGATTAGAGTCAAAATCAAAGCTTCCTCGGTTCCTCTGTGTGTGTTTTTTGGCCACAACCTGAAAGAGAGTGAGAATGAAGAAGGGACAATTTCACTGCAGGCTGACTTTAAGGAAATTAATTGTTTTGCTCGTCCAGAGGAACAGCCTGTTTGAATAAGAAGTGCATAGTGCCTTAATGTTTTTATTCATGCTTGTACTAAGATAATTTGTAATGGTTGTTGGGAACTGTTGAAGCAAATTGATGATGTGTTTCTCAATGTCAGAGCTCACACTCAATGATCTTTGTGTTGCCCTTCGAAAAGAACCTCATGTGTTGACCTTCCTTGTGTGTTAAATACCATATCATCCTTTTAGAGGTTAAAATCCTCCTTGATCTTTTTCATTAGAGAGAATAGATTCACTTTATCACAACTTTAATCCTGTAACTTTCCAAACATTGCTTAACCATTGATGGCACGTGTATTAAACCGAAACAAAATCTTTCCCCCGTTGTCAAGTCCACTTCATTCAGAGGTAATACTAAAAGCAAACACACCTGAAATGACAGGGATCATGCTTCACTGCACAGGAGAGCAGTACGTGCACAAACAGTGTGGGCTGTCAAAGTTGCACAAGGGGTTTAGACTTTAAAATGTGATCAATGTTTTCAACAGGCACTCAGAGGAATAACTTCACCTTTTACTTTTATCCCCCTTTATATAAGTTTTAAACTTGTTTTATCTTCTGACTGCTTCTCCCATTAGAGGACGACAGGAATGACTCCTTTTGTCTTTTAGTTGAGAACATGAGCTCTTGCATGTCGGCATCTTTTTGTATGACTAAGAAGAACACATGGCTGCTGAGCTTGATGCGGTGACATTTAGGAAACGCACGCTTTTCACTTGACAGAGGCTTTAAAAAAGAGAGACGGTGCCCTGTTTACATCAATATTCAGTGGCAGTCTTCTCTCCGCCAGCTGCCACACTCACTCACAGGCCTTGTGTAAATCTAAGCTGTCTTATAAAAAAAAAAACCTGCATGGGAGGAGAGGTACATTTTCTTGTTATTTTGCCCAAATAACATGTATAACCAAAAATAAGCCTTTATGAGATCCCTAGAATTGTCAAAGCGCTGCTGCATACATTGTGTGAGAGAAGAGGGTGTTCTGTGTTGCAGTATTATTCCCATTGAGGGTTATTAAGTTTAGTCTGTGGTTTAAGTTGTCACTTAAATACAGTTGTGTTGCTTACTCCTCTGATCAGTGGGTGTTGATGTCAGCAGATGTGCTCCCTCCGTTACAGCAGCCGAACCTGCCCACGCTCATTACACCAGTCAGATGAAATGTCTGTAGCTCCAAATGTGCTCTACGCTGTTTGGTAGATGAATAGGCACGTCTGCTCTTCTCCTCCTTTCTTTTCCACACTTTCCCCTTTTCCCTTCGTCAGAGAGATGTGCAGCAGTGTTTGCCCCTTGGACTGTAGATATGGAAATAAAGCAGCCAAAACATATATAATATATATCATCCCATGCCAAAACTCCTGGAGTTTTGTGTTTTTTTTTTTAAATAAAGCAACGTAGAGCAAATCCATATCCTATATTATTTTTCCTGCATTACATCATAGATGTATTTGTTTTGTTTGTACTGCTGTTGGAGAATGATAAAGTTCTAATGCACTGCATATGCAACATTTTGCACTTTTATTCAAAGTGCCTTACATCGATTGCCTTACTCTTTTGGATTGGATGTTTTTTTGGAGTGTTTTTTGACGATTTGTCATTTTATTTTGCTAATAAAATAGTGTGCCTCAGAGAATTCATCTCTCTCTCTCTCTCTCTCTCTCTATTTCAACTCTTCTCTGTGACATCCGATTACAAGCGGTCACAGCTCCTCTATAACTGGATCCGCCGATACTGTCGTGATCGTCAGTTCGGCTGATTGGAAAATTGTAGCATGGCTGTGAGGGTTACTAGCTACTCGAGATTGAGTTTTTTGCTTGGTTGCCCAAAAACCCAACTAATCATATCAAACCTATGGGAAATTACCTCGCTCTAGAAAATTGTATTGGCTAAATAATGCAGTGATTATTAAAATCCACATTTGAAGCGAAAATGATAATATTTTCCTCTTGCCGTCCGGAGTGTAATCCAAAAATCTCAATCACCACCTCATACTCGTCTTTGCTCTAAGTGGTTGCTCACAAGACTTTTTTTCCTTGAGACCTACTCTGGGGGGAAAAAAAAGAAAATGCCCCCTGCAACAGACCACTTGCTTCATACACGACACACCTCATCCCTGATCCCGCAGCGGGATGAAACACTCGTTTTAATTAAGCTAGATTTATGCAGACGCTCTCCCAGCGCTGGGAGCGCGTGTGAAGTGGCTGCCGGTTCCTTCCCTGGGTATTTGGAGTGTGCTTCTCTAAGTGGAGGCTGGAGGAGAAGCTTGAGATCCGATGACAGCCGCGCAGGGAGCGGGACTGGCCAGGGCGGAAGATGTAACGTTTTGTTCCCACCTTGGCTGGAATAATACATTTCATTAAAATGCTTTTTTAAGTGGGGGATTTGTGTCTGAATGTGCTCTTACATCATGTTCAAAGGCCCGCACTTAAAAAACTTCAGAACTGCACACAAGGCTATTACTATTAAGAATAAAAGGACAAGCTATTAGTCTTCGGTTTGCTGGTAAAAGTTAACAGAAAACACTTGTGTCATGCAAAGTGTTCGCTAATCAAACACTCAAATGGTGATAATTGGGACGCTTGTGGATTTCGATGTGAAGTGACGATATAACCTGTTCCCTCAAAATGAATTACTCCACCACTCCACTCTCCATCTGACATTTTTGTTGCATCTTTTAAATCTGGCTGCCTGCAAGGACATCCAGTCTTGAGCAGGTTATTTGTCACTCGGGGATTCGAGCCGCCTCGCTGTCCCGTGTGCGACAGCCAGCGTGGCCGCTAACAGCTGTGTCTCATTGGGACCAGGCTGCCCGATGATTTATCCCAATTTCATTCCAGTTGTCTCTCATGGGCGCCTAAGCGTCAGTTTTCAAATTCATATCTCCCTGGGGAGGAGGGGATCCCTGGTGGTTTGAAGTGAGCCCTGATAGGCTGTCAGGCTCGCAGATGATGGGCATCCATCACTGTGTCGCCATGCTTGATTGGCTCTCCCATACTCGCTGAAACATGGCACGTGGAGAGAGGCAGCGGTCGACAAACAGATGCTGGCTTGGCCCTGCTGTAAACTAGGTTTTCTTGAGCTTAGCTGCTTTATTAAATACAGGTTTGTGTAAATGACCCGCTCCAACTTTTCTTTAAGAAATTTCCTCTCTGGCTTGTATCTGGACGGCAAGGTAACTGAGAGGATTAATCAATGAATCATTCAATTCAGTGCTTTCCTCCAGTCTTTAAGAAAGTGTCCCAGTTGTAAAAATAAAAATAAATACAGAAACACAAGGAATAAATAACATAAAACACAAGGCATTAAAGCAGATGAGTATAAGGACTCAAATATATTGCACATGATAATATTGCACAGTTGGATAATATTGCACTCCATATTTCTCTGGAAAAATGTTCAGAAAGGAAAACTTGTTGATCTGGATACACAACAGATTTGAATTGGTTTGTGGTTTCGTACTATTCCTTCCAGTAGTTTTTTGTGTACCCCTAACTAGCTAACAAACACACAGATGAACACGGAGGATTATTCCCCCCCTTGACAGAGGTAATAGTGATCAACACAAAGCAGCGGTCCCTAGCTTGAGTCTGACTGACATCTGTCTTTCTCAGGCTGAATAGCGTCGACCCCCAATCGACCTCTAAACCAACTGAAGTCTCCAGACACACCAGCTTGATTTTAAAAGACTAATGTTTTTTGACCTTGGAAAAAGTGTTTGCAGGGTTGACGTATACAATGCCATAATAAATTGACACAATGGCATTTTTAAGCTTGCATCTTGATAGCCTGCCAAAGGTGGTCTGTGAACGAGCTCTGTGCGGAACGTGATTAATCACATCACGTCTCATCTACCAACTGACGTGTGTCCATGTGAATGTGTGTGTGCCTCTTCATCTCTCTTCACGCTGTAGTTACCAGTGGCAGGACGGACCTGATGTGCTTTGTGGTAATGACTCCTTGTTTGTCTGTTTTTCAGTGGACCTCCTCGGCCTGCTGAAGTGGCGCTCCAACACCAGCCTGCTGCAGCAGAACCTCCGTCAGCTGATGAAGGTGGAAGGTGGCGAAGTCGTCAAGGTCAGAAAATGACAGCACTGCTCCGCTGTGCTGGCTCCCTGTGTTGTCACAGCTGGAGCGAAAACATATATTCTCATATTCAGCTTCATAATCTTGGGGTTATTAGTTTGAAGATGTTAAGATGCTGTTATGTCCAGATAACACATAACTTTCCTCATAGTGTCCATTGCTGCAGCTCCTCTTTTCAACCTCTGTCTGAAACACTTGGTTGTAGCCCCTGTCTCTTAAACCCCCCTCCTCCCGATAAAGCCCAGTTCACTCTGTTCTGTTTGCTCAACCACTTCCAGTGCCTGTAGGAAATAATGGCTGCTCATTGATGTGGACGTTTCGGCTTTTTAACTTTGCAGGATATCTACATGCATGAGTCGAAAGTGAAAAAAAACATCTTTCTTACTTACCAGGTTTTGTATCAATCAGATTTTTTGATGAGTGTATTGCCTGGATACAGATACACCACAAAACTTTTCTTTACAGCTGGTGACATAAACATTGTTCCTGAAAACTACAGCTACTTCACATATAATCCCACTTCCTGTTTTCTTCATTGCGTGTGTTTTAAAGTGAGGAGTATGAACACAGTACCACACACAGCCCACAGGAGGGGAGGAGATGACCTGCTGTCAGAAGTGTAGACAGGCCCTTAAGGTTCTCAGCATGGGGCAGATGAATAAATCACTTTCAAGAGAAAAGTTTTTTCCGGTGGGCCGGCTGGGTGCCTGGCAGACTGCGGTGCATCTGAGGAAGTCCTTCACCAGACAGGTTTGATCAGACCAGAGAGATGTCTACACCGCAGCTGGACTAGTTCATTAAACCACGGGGGGGTGATTATTATTAACGCAACATTAGCTCCCGGTCCCTCCGAAGCGCTCCGAGGCTGTCGTTGTGCAATTAAGTGACATTTTCTGTTTGCTAATTGAAAACAATACTCCAGTAGATTATACAGCACTTATGGTTGTATAGCGTGAATTCGATGCTATGCACCCACAAAGAAAATCATGAATAAATCATAAAATGGGGTTTCCAATCGAGTTGGTTTTTTTCTGATGTTATATTGTGATACAGTGAATGAATGAACGGGACGCTCCTACCTCTTCTCCGTCATGCAGTCTGAACCGTCTCGAGATTGAATTGTGGTTTAAACTCTCCGGCGTGCGAGTTGTGTTTGTTTGTCATTGAGAACCTGATGAATATCATCCATCCCGAGGTGACGGACCAGGTACAGCGCAGAGAGAAAGCTCGGTTTCCAACACTATTACATCTGTTTTCACGTCGCCTCAGAATTGGTTGGGTAAATGGAGCATGGTTCCCGAGAGAGGCCGGCTGTATATAGTTAGTGTTTTTGGATGTACTGCTGACAGGGAAGTTACTGCTGTCTTCATAGAGCTTAATATTGGCTCACGGTACCAGTTGTAAAAGCTGAGTAAGGGATCACACGTGGCCTTATCAGAGCGCTTGGCTTTAGGTTGAACCAACCAGGCAAAGGGGGTTTATTTTCCGCAGGTTTGCAATCATACATGACAATACGATTTTATTTATATACCTGATATTTACATTAATACGCTTTTTATTAAAAAAGGTGGATAACATATATATTTAAATATATTAAAGTTAATTAAGTGAGAGCCAGTGACTGGAGGATTTGTGTCTTTGTTTGTTCATCATTGCTGCGTACAAGATATCTCAAGTACACGTTGATGGAATTTCTTAAAATTAGGTACAAATGTTATTTGGACTCACAGATTAAATAATTAGATTTGAAGGTTATAGGTCAAGGTCATATGTTGTTGCCCTCTTGTACAGGATATCTACTGTCTGCCTTTAGGGAATATCTTGAAATTTTGAGCAGTTCACTTGGACTCAAAGATGAACTTTCTGGTCAAAGGTCACAAGTTGGTGAAGTCATACAACCACATAGTATACATGCTACTTGATATACTATTCATGAGCTGCATGTCAGTGTTAGCATGTTTTGTAAGTCAATATGTAGCAGCATTGTAAAGATGATAATAATTTGAACCGTATCATCCAGCTCTCATTGGGATTTATTTATTCACTGAATAAAATCCCCAGCTACATATTTCCGGCTTCTTCAAACTGTTCAGAAATCTCTCCTAGAAGTTAATGTATCACCTCAATGTCACCAGCTTCCTCAAACAAGGACATGATCATCAATTTGATATTGATGTGAAAGAGCAGTGAAGACAGTTTTGTCATTTTGCTAAATTTCCATATCCATGTCTTTTCTTGCCATTTTTTATCAATGGAGTAAATATCAACCGCCATTACATGCTGTGCTTCTGTCATTTTCAGTTTCTGCAAGACACTCTGGACGCTCTCTTCAACATCATGATGGAAAACTCCGACAGTGACACTTTCGACACTTTGGTGTTCGACGCCTTGGTGAGTTCAGAACCAAATTTGTATCAGCAGAACATAGTTAATACCAGCGGGGGGGAGCAAATAAACTCTCAGACGCATTTCACTCTCATATGCAAGTATTAATGTCACCAGGTAAAACAATAGGAGTGTTAACACAATATTGCAATATAATTCAAAAGTATTTGCATATAGATGTATTGTGTTGTTGTTGTTGAAATACAACAATATCGGTTAAGTTAATAATAGATATCTTTTTGGTTATAGAACATATCATTTTTTTTATTTAAGTCGATACTTAAATTCAGTGCTGATTTCATGTAGCTCACTAACTGTTTCCTGTTGTATGTAAATGAGAGCGTGGCTTATCGTTCACCGAGGGGATTGCAGACACAATGCATCTCATGTAGAATCACTGCTGTATTGATCCGCTTCAATTTGTAATGTCAAGGCATCATTTCCGTGCCAGTTGTTTGTCTGAACAGTAGAAATCTCATTTTCCTGCGCGGTAGAACAGGAAGGAGATCTTGGAAAAGGCAGAAGCAAATAAGCCTGTTTCCATGTCATGTTTGAAATCTGATATTTTTAGCCGATGAATTGACAAAGAATTTGGCAGAATCCTTTCTCTTACGCCACTGCCTCACACGGGGAGCATCTGTAAAGAGCAGTTTTTCGGAGGTAGAAATTGTGTTTGTTGGGTGTCCTAGATTATCCGCTGGCTGGAGAATTTTGAGAAAATGGAATTTCCTAATCTTTTTCAGCATATTGAGTAAGACGGCCAGTTTGTCCTGCTCTCCGTTACGTGCCGTGTGGTTTACCTTTTCATGGACTGGTCTTTGTTCTCTGACAGGTGTTCATAATTGGGCTCATAGCCGACAGGAAGTTCCAGCACTTTAACCCCGTCCTGGAGACCTACATCCGGAAGCA
This sequence comes from Platichthys flesus, assembly GCF_949316205.1. NCBI lineage: Eukaryota > Metazoa > Chordata > Actinopteri > Pleuronectiformes > Pleuronectidae > Platichthys > Platichthys flesus. Next base: position 12,844,741 of record NC_084964.1, on the reverse strand, counting down.
TTTCAGTGCCACACTGGCGTACACGTAAGTTAATTACCCTCCATACAAACAAAAAGCACATTTAACTACGTGATCATATAATGTTTTTCTATACGTGTCATGCTCTGTGTGGTTGTGTTCACAGGAAGCTGACCAAAGTTCTGAAGAACTATGTGGACAACGCTGAGAAGCTGACGGAGCAGCTGCTGAAGGCCATGAAGGCTCTGGAGTATATCTTCAAGTTCATTGTCCGCTCCAGAGTCCTCTTCAACCAGTACGTCCTCATGCACACACAGAATATCCACATAGTACTGTGCTACAGAGCTGTTAATACCAGATACTCTGCACAGAGTATCTGAACGCAGCCTCCATGACTCAAAGATTTGTTGCACCTAAACAACCAGCATCACAACTCAGTGGGATGAAGAATAGTCTATGTACTTGTAACCTCAGCCAGTTGCTTTATTCATAGACTGTATATAAAGAATTGCTGGCTGCAGTGCCCATCATAAACCCTGTAACTGCAAGATGGCCACCACCGAATCTGTGACATTTTGGCTCCATCTTTGCACAGGGGGAAGAATTGGACATGTGTCCTCCATCTTTATTTACAGTCTATAAAGAAAAAGTAAGAGAATAATTTACGGCCTTGATGCGCTGCATTTTTACATGGTGAAAGAAGTGCTCAAATGACAAGTTAGATGCTTCTGTCATTAACCACCAGCAGTGTCCTTAATGAGCTGAATAAGTTTTTACAGCACTGAAAACACACATGCTTGTAAATGTATTTCAGAAAACTGGTGGTTTTAGTGTCATTTCATAATAAAATTCAATCTTGTGTGCCATTTCGATTGTGTTAACCACAGTACGGAGTTGCTGTTGAATAAAGTTCTTTGGAATGAGGCGGTATCCATGGATATGTTTTATAATTGGCTGTGAGGACGTTAAATAGACGATAATGTTGTCGAGCGGCTGAACGAAGCTGCTGGAGGCCGAGGGGCTGATGTATGATCCTGACCTAATTGAGGGAGCAGAGTTTGATTGGTTTTCTGTCCCATGTCTGGAGGACGCTCAGTCCTTTACCTCACTTATCAGAACCCGGGAACGTCGCTCTGTCCCACAGACTTCCACCTTCACAGTGTCCACTAAGGGGTTTCTTCTCAGCTGTGGTTTGAGGTTGTGGAAGCACTGTGTTTGGTTGGTTGCCAGTTTGAGCTCTGTCCGGCCCAGTCAGACTCTTCAGATTCTGTTAAACTGTGAACTTGTATGTGTGGGTGCCTTTAGTGCAGCTCTGCCCAGAGGGTTTCCAGGCTGTAGCAGGGTTTTCACTGCAGGTCAGCGTAACCTTTCTATAAATGTTAGAGGAGACACTCTAATCCCACCCTTTTTGTCGCCTTGACTCGAGTCTGGTGCGGCTGTCCGGAGCTTACTCTCCTCCTTGGTGCTGTAGGTGAGAAATGTAAGTAATTGTTGTTGGAGGAGTTCTGAGACGGACGCCTCTAATCCTGTGATTTCTCTGAGCCCTTGACGGGGACTATCCTGGACCGTTGTAATACCCTGCGGCCCTGTGAGAGATTGTTGCGCCACCAAAAAAAAACCTCTGCAAGAAAGACAGTCAAATCTGATGCAGTGGCTTGAAAACACGTCACCCCTCTGTGACCTGCCTTCCTCCGCATCACTGTGCGTTTTCAAAACAATATACATTTCTCTCACAAATCCTGATTTCAGTTGTTTTTGGGGTTTTTAATCCAAACGGTTGACACACTTAATGACTTTGCGGCGAGCACAATGCGGATCATTTACAGTTAATACCCAGTTTGGGGAGATTCATGGGCTCTGCAAGTGGGGTATATGCATTTGAATATTTGAGGGGATTATGGAGGAAGCCCTGCTTTGTGTTCCGACCGCACTTAAAAATTAAGGAAGTGTTTTCTCAAATCATCCAGTGATCACTGCCATATTTGCCGGGCAGCTATTCAGTCCCCGGAACCAAACTAGCAGAAGAGGCATTTTTTTTAATACTAAGCCCCTGAAAGAAAAGTCAGCGAACCCTTACGCGGCATTTGCGCTCTGCTCCTCATATCATGTTCCAGGAGGGTCATTAGCATAGATCATTAATTTTTCTGATTTTTGTTTCCACATGAAAGCCGGCAGGTGCTTCAGGGTTCCGTCATGTTGTTTTAAATGCTAATCTGGCTGGCAGCGAGAGTGATGTCTGTGGTTCCCGTCCAAGAACATTTGCATTGATAACACACACGGGCCATTCTGTTGGCTGCTTTTAACGATTTAACCGGGAATCATCAAACTCTTGTCACTTCCTCTGCAGGCGGGGCTGTTTACACAGGGATGAAACAAACAACAGTCTTGTGATCGGCTGCCAAAGTAATTCTCTACTTCGTCTCCTCGCAGGCTCTACGAGAACAAAGGGGAGGCCGACTTCATGGAGTCCTTGAGGAACCTTTTCACATCCTTTAATGAAATGATGAACAGCAATTCAGAAAACACTGGCATGGTGAAGGTAGGCTGAATATCACACAAGCCTCGCTGCACGCTATCACTGAGACTTGGCACCAAAGAAAATCTGCCGCTGCGTGAATAGTAAATAACTGCTGCCGTGTGAATAGTAAATACATCTGCTGTGTGGATAGTAAATAAATCTGCTGTGATGTACTTTGGATGACATGCTCTCTAATTACAGATGCATGTATCTCGTTAGATGTGAAGTCATTCAGCAGCCTATTAGATATAAATGTTAAAGTCCTGATGCTCTAGATGTCCTGCATATTCGTCTTCTTCACTATTTTGCGTCTATACGCAGATTTTTTTTCTTTTCTTTACTACCCTATTCTCTCTGTGTCATAAGTAGGGGTGCACATAAAATAAAATAGTTCATATTGAATAGATGATTAAAGGAATAGTTCAACATTTTGAGAAGTGTTTTGATTTGCTCTCTTGCTGAGATTTGAATGAGAAGATCAACTATGAATATGAAGCCACAGCCGGTTACTTGTGAGCTTATCTACCAGCACCTTTTGTAGCTGGCTCATTAACACATTGCGTCGTGTCAATTTCATCCCTGCAAAAGTAACAGTTCCATAGGGGATACAAATATTTTTGGAATATTTCTATTCCTTGACTATAAACCAGTTCTATGGATTAAATGAACTTAAGGGCAGTTTGCGCTCATGTTTCTACCTGTGGACGGAGATAGTGTCGATCTACACTTGTTTCCTGTCTTGACGCTAAACCTGCTACTGACTTTAGCTCCACACAGTAATACGAGTATTAAGAGTAGTACTGTATCAATCTTCTCATGTCACTATCAGTTAGAAAGCAAGTAAGTGCTTTCTTTAAAATGTAATGCTCTTGGTAAGATTTCAGCTCCGTCTGGAACCACAAAACTTTTTAGGTACTGACCAAAAACATGTCTGCAGTTGCAAAATCAAAGACATACATTATTCTTACAAATCCTTTGACTTAATTTAGGTGATATTTTTTCAAATTTTAATAAAATATGAGATTTTAAACCTTTTAATTTGGACAAGTTATTTTGTTCTTCTTTACAACATCAAATAGCAACATAAAGTTTACCTTATTTCTTTTGTATCAATACCAGTACATGTCAGTAACAATTAATTCGATTTTAAACACTATTCATAAACTATATTTCTTCCAGTCCCAGCCTCTCAGATTGATCTTCCTTCCACATATTTTATACGTTTGTCCTCTGTTGATTTCTCTCTCTGTGCTTCTGTGTATGTGTATGTGTTTTTCCTCTCTCTTCTTTTCCTCTGACCTTGACTGTCCTGTGGTCTGGGGCTCCTCTGGCTTTCTGCTCTTTAGCTGCTCCTTAAGGTATTTATTCCATCGCCTTTCCCCTCCTTCCCTTTAAGCTCCCTCTCTTCTTTCAATCGTTTCCTCTATTGTTTTTTATTCCACTTTCCTTGACACCAAACTTTCTGACCTCAGATTTGAAACCAAGAGGCACACGTATATTTGTCACTCAAATCACGCTCACACCTATGCCTTTAGAGATAACATAATCGCAGGGTACACGCACCTTGACGCACCTACAGTAGATCCGTGTGCACGCTCAACCATAGGAGAAGCTCAGGACTCAATTAGGAGTCAGTTGCTGTGTAATTGGGTGAGATATTAGCTTTACAGTCAGTAAATTAAAAACTGATCTTGAAGAACGGGCACGAAAGCGAGAAATCCAGGATATCTTCTTTTTTTTTGCCTTTTCCCTAAGTCCGCCTTGTGAAAGCACAGTGACAGGTGGAAGCTAATGAGCAGTCCCATCATGCATCACATCTGAGTCCTGATGAACATCTGGATAGATCCACACTCCTGCAGAGAAGAGCTTTGATAAACACACCCACACAAACACATGCTTGTAGGCGACTAAGAGGCACACGCAGAGTGACATCTCACACAACACAGTCCTACACAACAGGTGGGGGGGATTGGTTGTTGCCCAGAACAGACATAAAATTCTAAAACGGCCTCTTCAGTGAGTAATTAGAAGGAGTTGGCTCGTCATCAGAGAGATGCAGGTTTGTAAAAAAAGTCAAACAGGATTTTTTAAAATCCATGTTTCACTCTTTCTACCTCTGTTCAGATCTGGTATTAACATCCATCCTGAGAGATCTTAATGTGTCCCCTGTGACCACTCGGGATCAAGTCTGACTTCCCTGCCTTATATGCCAATATATTACATACATCTTTCCATTCTCAGAGACCAAATTATTTTGTCTTTATCTTGTCGGGCGTTTACAGATGGGTCACATGCAAGAGAGCAGTCAGGAGGGGCTGAATGAATGTTGTGCAGCATCAATGGAAGACAAGTATCAATGCCTTGAGAAGTGTAAAATCAAAAGCTGTGCAGGCCACATGCGTCCCAGTACTCTGAATGTGGTTGGATCACTTCTCCACATGCATTTGAGCTCTAGAGCCGAACTTAGCACTTGCTATTGGATCAGGTCTGAAGGTGTTGAGCTAAAGGAAGAAAAAAAAATTCCAATAAACTTAGAGAAGATTAAAGCATCTTATCTGAAGGTCAAGACAAGATCCAAGTAAAGATCCAAATTCAATATCTGCTGCTGCATGTGGAGGGTTTTCATTTAGTGAGCCCTGCCCACCCTCATTTCAAACGCCGCTAATTACCCGTCACATAATTCCACAAATAATTAAAAGTGGATTTGTTGCAGGTGACGTCCGGCGCTCAGGCTGTAGGGCTAATCAACCTCAGTGAGACCCGACTGTCACCGCTGCTAATTTGCACAGATGCTGTATAAACACCTCCAACCCGCCTCGGCCGGCGTTTAGCTGCAGTCGGAGAGGGAAGTGTCGGCTTGGTTAATCATTCCAATTATTAATGGTTGGCTCTGTAATCAGCCGCTGGGTGCAGGCACTTGATGACTTTATTATAGTATCGATGAGTATGTAGATCCGATCTGGCTGTGTCTATCAAGGTATCATTAGGGGAGGTCTTCCTTTTTGTCCCCGCTTATTTATTAGGACTTTCAACACCATTTCCTGCCCTCAAGTCGACTGAAAGAAATCAATTAAGACGTGCACATGGGAGGAGACTCCAGGAGTGGAGCTATAGTGTCTGGTTTGTGGCTTATCTGACAGTGATGCTTATTTATGATGATTTTAATTGTACATACTGCTGATTAAAGCATTTATTCTCTGTTGGAGCTGTTTTATTACTTCCTTGAATGGAAGAGAAATAGGAATACGCGCAATAAGCTTAATGAGGCTACACGACTCATTTACACTTCATGGCTCACAGAGCAGCAGCACTAAATTCTCACCTTCCATTACATAATAAGAGATCAAGTACCCTGCTAAATGTCAATCAATGAATGAATTAATTAGAGATGAATGTAATCATGTGGTGCTTCCTTTTGTTCTTCTTCTTTAAAGGGGGCTGCGCTCAAATACGTTCCCACGATTGTCAATGACGTCAAGCTGGTCTTCGATCCCAAGGAACTGAGGTAATGTCACATGAGGCGCGGCATTTTTACGTGTTTCATCTGAGGGAAAGTGTAAATCGACTGTATTAATAGTCTTTTTTTAATCTATCTAATATATTTATTGTTTTCAAGGTTAGAAATTCTGTGTTCAAGTCTGACCTGTGTAGTCAAATAGATAAATCACATGCCTGTGGACGGTGGCATCTCATTATTGTGGGAGACTTTAACCGAGGTGTCAGACAGGTCTCTCCTTGGATTTCGTTTGAACTTGAATGTCACTTAGTAGAGACCAAACCTTTGCCAAGTCCCAATTGTCCTCTTATATTCTGCTCCAAATCCATCATGATAGTGTTAACATAAGTGTTACACTAAGGAAGATGAATATAAACTCCTCACCTATAAATCCCTTCCTCCGTGCTCGTCTGACCTCCTCCACCCCGAGCGTCCCCCCCCCCCTCCCCTCTGGACCCTCGGGAAAAGTCTGCAATGCCTGCCCCATCCAAAACACTCTGGTTAACAGTAGTTTGTTTATCCTTGGCTAGCCTTTTCACTTTTTAACTGTCCTTGGTTTATGTTATTTTTATTCTCCTTTCCTAATTCTATAAAGCGGCCATGGATACCTTGAAAGGTGCTAAGAATATATTTATTTGAAGTTTTTTTTAGAATTTTTGTTATTGCTAACCCACACATAGTCACAGGTTTGTAGCCCCATTTGTTACCATACAATGTCTTACAGCATTTTTCTCAAGATTTTAAATAAAGCCCTGTCTCGCTGGGCTTTTTTAATGTTAACCTAAAGTAATTGGGTTATTTTTTTGGCCCAAGCTTCTACTTAGTTATGTGAAAATCAGTTCAGTAATTTTAACATAATCCTGCAGCAAACAAACAGACAGGGGTCAGAACGTAACCTTTGTAGCCGAGAATCTGATGGAACATTTAGCCTCGGTTAACACTCAACTTTGTTTATTTATTTTTCTGTCTCTCTACATCAAGATGATTTTATTCGATAACTCAACGTTCCCTCGCTGTACTGTGACAGGGCAGGTTGTACTTGAGTGTCCATTTCAGTCAACGCCGTTTCTACCGTGAATGTCATCTGCTACAGCTTTAATGCTTGTTTAAATAAACGACTCCTGAAGCATCACATGCTGATGTTACACTGGCACTAAATCATATATGAATGATAACAAAAAGGATCATAAAACTTCATCATCTGTCCTTCATCTGAATGACTTCTTCTTTTTTTTTAACATATTGAAATTAATGGGCCGTAAATTTGACATTTATAACTTTGGCCCAAAATTACAGTTTCATATATTAGATATAGCACTTTTTGACAAATGGTTCACGGCCGTGCCCTTCATCCTCACTTTTAAGTCTTTTATCTATTATTTTAAATGACAGAGCTCAGACTAAATTGAATGGCCTCATTTACGTAGATTTATATAAAAACTATGTAAGGAAAACTTGTCTGACACACTTGTCGGCTCCAAAAAAAAAACATTTTAGCTTCTGTAAATCTGCCATTCTTGATAAATATCTTAAAACCTCATACCATCATCCAACAATGAGATAAGATGTTGCCAGGAGTGGTCCACTTTTGCTCAATTACACTTCAAAAGGGGAAGCCCTGAATATTTTATCATCAAAAAACACTGGGGTCTATTTTTATCGACACAACTACTAAGTGATAAGTGTAGGTATTGGGTATTAGACTTTGAAATCGTCTCATATGCAAGCGCTCAGCAGGGAGCACCTTCCATTTGCTCACGTCCTGGCCCTGGGCCGCTGCAAATTTCACAGCAGATTTCTGGCCACGCAAGTTTCTGCCTCTGGCCTCGACTCCCCCGATATCACAGGAGCGGGCGGAGGGCGGATCTTCGGTCTGAGGTTTTAAGAGAGCCTTCCAAAACCCAATCCATTCCATCTACCATGCACAATTTCTCTGTTCAGCTCTGACAGCTCCCTTGACAGATTATCTTTCTCACTTTCCCTCTCAATTAAATTTACCACTTGCAGAGTAAATTTTTCTCGGGAGTGGGACACAGAGAAACTTTTGACACTCTTGGATGTTAAAGAATGATTCACTGATGACCTCCCTGTGCCCCCTCCCAGTGCTGTGCAGCCAAAGGAACCACATTCCATCCAGCTCTAAGAAGTGTGTGCAGTAAAACACCAGATCTGGCAGGTTTTTGGACTATTATCGAGGGACATTAATTAAGCCTGTCCTCGTTGTCAGTTCCAGTAAAGATCACAGTATATCGTTGTTTGTTTTGAAGGTAGTATTTCCAGTAACGATGAAGTGAGACAAGATAACAAGCATTGCACTTTCCCGTCCCCCCTTTAGTTTGAGTGGTACCAATACGAAAGCAGCCTTTTATTTGAGCTTTAATACTAAAACCTGTGGTTCTCATGAAGCGTTCACTTAGTCGTAAGTAACGGGTCTGCCCGAGCGAAAGTTGTATCAGCTGTTTTGTGTTGTTAAGACAAACCTGCCTGAGTGGCTGAGCTGGAGGCCAATAAATTGAAGTGTTTTGTGTGTGGGAGTGTTTCATCCGATGCCAGAACCTTCTCTCTGCTTCTTCTCCCCGAGCCTCAGCTTGCCAACGTAATGCTGACCCGGCCTTTTTTTTTTTTTATTCCTGATTTTTCTGAACGTCACGTCTGAAAGGAAATGAGTGATCACTTTGAAAAAAAAGGGAAGTGGAGCAATGGGCCTCTGTGTGCAATGTTGTAGAGAATGAACAAGCCTTCAGATCAGTAGCTTTTTGAAACACTGCCGCAACATTAAAGTCTACTGAAGCCATTGGAGGTGAAGGTCACACACACACCCACACACTGTTTTCACTGATTAGACTCTTCTCAGGACTGTAGGGGCGGACACACTGGGCTTGATCGACTTTCCTCTCACTTGACTTCTCCTGTTTTATTGAACCTATTAAGAAAATTCAGGGTTTTAGATTTGTAAGTATATGAAGTGAGGGTTCGAAGCATAGCAGGGTTGTACGTTCACCTGGTGCAGCTTCATTATTATATAACTTAATAAGCCAATGTTTGGGGTGGACGACATGGATTCATTATTTTGTTAAAATACATATAGTTTGATTAAAATAATATTAAGAGTAATATCTTAAACAGAATATTTGAAAGCATGAATGTGATTTTACAGTGTAACCCTACAGTGTAAGGTTTTAATTTAAATGGGATTCAGACATTGAACCATGAGATTAATCTTATTTCCATATTTTACACTTTTAAAGTGGCTTTTCAAACCTTAGTCTTAATGCTCTGATATCTGATGGTACTCCATCCTTTATTCACGCATTGGATTTTATTCCAGAGCTTTCAGCCACATGTCATGGCCTCCTTGAGAAGATGAAGTACTCAGTCTTCATGAATCATCTCATTGACCGCTGAGCCGACTCAATTGGCCCCTGAAGGCCCTGAGCTGAGGCTGAAAGCGACCAAACACTGACAAAGTGATGTTGCAGGGAGAGTAACATTTTATTTTGAATATAACAGGATTGAAAGTTATATCTAGCACATTCCCTGGAAAAAAATGCCAGAAATAGCTTAGATGGATAAGGAATGTTTGGTTTTAGGCAGAAAAGCATTTACAGTGTAAATACCTGAGAAATATGTCTCACTTATCAATCAGGCATCAATCATTGTTTCTTGACATTGTCAGAGGCAGCAAAATCAATCTCTCCTGGCGGTCGGAGTTCATCATCCTAGAACTCTTCCTATGGGTCAGTTGCCAAATCTCTCGCCAGAATATCTGAGAAGTACAAGTGAGGGTTTGCAGAGCCTTTTTAATTCAATTTTGGATGATTGCTCGTGGTCGGACACAGTCAACCAATCCGAGATGCCTGATGAGTTTGTCTCTTTGTTGTCGTCCCTCTCTCCACAGCAAGCTTTTCACAGAGTTCATCCTAAAGGTTCCTCTGGGTCGCCTGGTGAAGCAGAAGCTTGAGTGTCTGATCGACATTGTTCACAGTGATCTTTTCGCTCATCACGGTGAGAGGACACACACACACACGCACACACACACACTGAACACGCTGCTCTTTGCCGCATGCACCTTCACTCACAGTGAATATAGGCAATCACACACGCCACCTGCCTCCCCGTGGCAGCCCGGTGTGAGCCCACAGTAAAGGTCACCTGTGAGGTGCTATGGAAATCCCTCTTGTTATCTAAGAGAGTTAAGCATCCCCGCTGCAAAAATCACCTGGTCCTGTCTGTCAAAGCATATCAGTATTCCCATCTACCCAGTCTTAGCCCTTTCTTTCTCACCTGTTTTACAATTTATTCCCTTTTCGTTGCCATGTATGAATTTATATTCTCCTTTCCCTTCCTTTAGTTCCACTGTCATGCACATTCACACCAAGGTCAGTTTGCAGGGCAGGAATGTAGACATTGTTAATGAGAGCCTGTACCTCCGGTTCCTGCAGCCAAGCTCGCCCGCGGCAAACTGCAGACAAGTCCCTGCCGCGGTGACGGTCCAGGGCCGAGCACTTTGCCAGAGGCAGCGGTCCTCCGAGGCCGTGTGAGGTCAGATTCAGAGACAAACACACCCGCAGTCACATAATGGCCTGTTGTAGTAAATTAAATGCAAAACTCCTAACCCATAGTGAATTAATGTGGCCGGCTGGGAGAACACATGCCCCAGAGCGACCGGCCAGAGCTAAAGAGGTGGACAACAATTATCCACTTGCACGGTCGCTCTCTGCCTCCGTCATCAGCAGATGTTCGCTTCAGCATGAATGTACAGAAAACAAATGTTGAAATGGAAATTATACACAGTGTAATGGCATGTTTACCACATAGAATAATCTCTGATATTAAAAACAACAAAGTGAAAATGTATCTGCCTTCAGCTCAATGATCCTTTCAGACTTTAGCAACATAAAATGGTCTGATTGGTGTTTTTGCCAGTTTAGTGAGTAACAACTCGGTATGGCGTCCCCCAGTCATTACTATTGATCTGTTGGTGTAATTGTGGACAAGCAGGCCTCCCCGGTGCTTGTTGATGGATTTCTGATCAGCAGGAGGACTTGTTGCAGTGATGTAGACTCACTATTAGTGTTTGAGGTGCATGTGTGTTTTCAAGTAGTGTGAAACTAGGGATGGAGAATGCTTGAATGCATTTAACACAACTATCAAGCTGAGTTCCACTTTTGAGATGTTTTATTCCAAAAAGGTCCATTGCAATGAACTTATGAGTTAGCCAGGGGGTTTTCAAAGGAGACGTACCACGTTTATTTTTTATTTCCCTTTCCTGTGTAGATTTTTTTTGTGTATGTAAAAGATCTGCAAATTAAAAGCTTAAAGACTTCATTTGAAGAAGCTCCTCTCTGCCAATGAAGCTCCTGAGACGCCTCTGAACATTAGAGCATGAAAACCTTCTCAGGTAATTACTCAAATTAAATGTAAGAACCTCTATATGAATACATGTCTCCTTTAAGACCCATTTGGCTTGATTCACCATTATGTCTTCATTGCGAGTTTAATCTTAAAATAGGGTAAGGTCCAAAGAAAAGTCTGTATCAGATTTGTGACATGTTCTTCATCAGCAAATACATTTCCAGGCAGAGCCATTTACCTTGATACTCCACCGTCAATATTGAGTTTCTTACAAGTCTACACCTGCTCATCAACATGCATGGAATGTATTCTCTGATGAATGTGTTTTCTCTCCTGTAGACTGCACAATGATTAACATATTGGCACTTCCTGTGTTTTGGCATGCTCGAAAATAGTATTCTCCTGTCCCAGATTGGCCTGTGTCTGTTGTAAAGGACAACTTTAGAGAACAAGACCACATCCCTCTCTCCATTGGTTGCATCTATAAGTTGGAATGTGTGTTGAATTTGATGGGTGTGAATACGCAGTTAACTGCTGCAGACGAAAGCAAAATGAACTGAGAAAGGGGTTAGGGTTAGGGAAGTGTTTTTTCTTTTATTTCAGAGGATAAACATTGTCTCACCTTCACTGTTGATGATATAAAAGGAGAGAGCGTGACAGATGCATAAATCACTTGCAAATGGGCTCATTGGAAGAGAACAAATATGTCCGCTGCTCTCAAAATCAGTGTAGCGGCTAAAATCTGTTTGCACTGGAAGTTTGTGGAGGGACCTCATGGCCTGCCTTGATAGTTCCAGTCTGCTTGTCCCGCTCCCACCCTGCAACTAGTGTGTGTGAGCGAAGTGAGAGTGCACGTATGTACAATATGTATGCATTTGCTCACATGTCTGGGTCCGTTTGTCCATCCTGTGTGTTTTGATTTTTGGACGAGGCACAAAGAGAACGAGGACTGAGGCCCAGAAAACCAAGGCAGTAAACTCTCCACACTGTGCTGCACGGTGTTCAGCAAAGACAGTTCTGTATTCACTTAGAAATTGTGGAGCATTCTCAGTTGTAGGGTCAGAGCATTTTATTTATGTTCTTCAGCAAAGTGACATTTGGGTTCAGCCTATACCAGTCAGACAAATAGATCCAATTCTGGTTCAAAGTGAAATATCTTGACAACCATTTCATAGAGATGAATCCTAATGACATTGGTGACTCTGCAAGTTTTTGACAAAATGGCCAAACTTCATGTTCCTGAAAGGATATTGGTTTGTTTTATATAGTATTTGCAGTAGATAAGGATAGGCCTCAGAGTATAGATATTCTTTATGCTGATGACCTCCTTGTCCCTTGCAGTGGTACCACACAGAGGCCAAAGTGTCAACTGCACAAGATACCTCAAACTAAACAGAGACGATTGCCATGACATCTGCTGTCCAGAATCTCACAAACACTCTGACAGTGATAGTCTGCAATACATTATTGTGGTACAATAACTCAATGATTATTGTCCCTGTCAGATTTTTTTAAAGGGTTTAAAAAGGAGACTAGCATCCATGGAAGATGCACTAATGCTAGAAGATGATAATTGTATAATTAATATCCTTTTTAATAATGATGGATATACAATTATTATATTTGTATATGACCATGACTTCATATTGTAACTTTACTTATTCATTTATATTGTGTCTATTTTCACCATCCTCTGCTTTAACACAGCATAATTATCCACAGTGGGACTAAAAGGTTATCTCATCTTAACAATAGTCTTAATTTGTTAAATTGTTAATTGCTTATATGTATATTTGTTGTACCTAGGAATGATGTATGTGTTGCACGAGTATGTATAAGACTTTCCTTTCTTCATGGAATCAATCAACTCCACATGCAGCCCCCTAAATAACAGGATTGGAGAATCTTGATTACATTCAAATTCACTTTCCCAGAGCATCGTTTGTCATTCCACCGTGAGCAGTGTTGACAGTTGGCAAGGCTTTGTGTGGTATTTGAGTGTTGTCTCTTTTGATTAGTGTATTTATGCTCTAATTTTATATCTGAAGCAGGGACATTGTATTGATTTTGAATTGAAATCCATTGAGCGGCCATTTGGCGCGGCGGCATCTCTCCACCATGTTATTATAGCAGTTGTTATTTGAAGAGGGCTGTTGTCCCTGTTGTCTGCCACAGCTTCATTTTGTGTCCTGCTCTTTCTTCTCCTGTTCTTATCTTTTAAAGGTCCCGTACTTTTCTGATGTTTTATCTGAGGCTTTAGATGTACTGGTTCACTTTTCTGTTCTGTTGGAGAAAGATTGCCAATGCATTGTTAGTTTTTTTGTAATATACTTTATTGTGTTTCTTTCTCTTTTTTGCGGATTATTTATTTGTTTATATTCATACGATAAGTAGCTTGTAGCTCTGGATAGATATAAGTAGTTTGACTGCTTTCCTCTCTTTAAATCTACAATATATCACTTGAGCCCCCTAACCCTCATCTTTTAAATAAACCAGGCAAACTCCAGGTTTTTAAATGACACCCTCCCCCAACCCCCCAGACACACACATATGCACAGTGCCACTAAGATTGGAATCAGAAGGTTTAATAAAAAATATGATAATTTTATGGCCGACTGCCTCAGGTTTACCCTTCATGAGAATACTCGCTGGCTTATCACCTCCGTCCCTCCATGTCAAATCCCCAACCAAATTCTCCACCCTCTACACATCGGAACTCACTGTTTGATGTTGGCTTCATCTTCGGCAAATCTCTCAGGTTTGATTGCTTTATTGTGTAGAGTTAATTAAATTGTGACTGTTGCTTTATTTTAGCTTTAAGCTTCTATTTAAGGCTAAAATAAATGATGATTATAAACTGTTTTATTGTTCGTGCTTTAACTTCTCAAAATTACAAGGTTTTATTTCCACACCTGTGTGACCCTCTGCAGCAGTGATAGATAAGGTGCTTTGTATAACGACACCATGACAGTGGATATTATTGGAGCAGAGGTGGGTTTGGTCTATTTTGGTTAAATTCTTCCTGCTGATACGGAGTATGTAATTAGCTGTAGTGTCAGGTCAGTAGGTGGTTTGATAATTATAATAATTTGTTCTTCCATGATAGTTAAATGGCTCCGGGTGTCATTCGCATGTTCTACTCGTGTCTGTGTGGGTTTCCTCCAGGTACTCAGGCCTCCTCCGGCTTTATCGCAGAATCTTAATTGATCGTAGGTGTGAATGTGAGTTTGAATGGCGGTTGGTCTCTGCTTGTTGCCCCTGTAGCCTGGCGACCTGTCCAGGGTGTAGCCCCGCCTCTCGCCCAATGTCAGCTGGGATTGGCTCCAGTGACCCTCAAGAGGATTACCAGTGTAGAAGATGGATGGATACTTGAAAGGAGTTTTATTTGATGGCTTTGTTTGATTATTGTCACACTGTTGTACTTTAATTTCTCTGAGGGATTATTTTGAGTCTTTTCCAATGTTGTTTTAATAAACTCTTTAAATTGTTTTAATTTAATCCTCTGAGCTGTGAGGAAGCCATTAACAAGATGCGCGCGTCTGCAGCTACGCCGCGCCGACCATATGCTGCTCTGCCTCCTGCGATCGCTCATTTGCTCCCACGTGTCGGGCGGCATCTTGAACGCGTGTTCTCTTTTCTGCCGTCCCTGCAGATTGCCGAGAGATCCTCTTGCCGCTGATGACGGAGCAGCTGAAGTTCCACCTGGAGAAGCGGGAGGAACCGAAGGCTTGCTGCCAGCTGCTCAGTGACATCCTGGAGGTGCTCTACAGGAAGGATGTGGTGAGGAACACAGCTCGTACAGCTTCATGTACTTTTATCTCCCTCAGGGATAAACAGCAGCACAACAAGGGGATCCAGCCAAACAGTGACAGAGGAGCCAGTGTTGGCTGGTTATTTTACCAAGTAGTCATTAATCACTTATTTATTTCGTTGCCCCTTTCAGGGTGTCTGTTTGAGAAAGCCCCAAAGTTGTCTGTGCTCAGTGATCCAATGCTCAGCGGGGGAGAGGCCATCTTGAACAGTATGAATATCCTCTGTGTTTTAGACCTATTAAAGCTTATAACAATGTGGTCTGAATAACCACACACACACACACACACACACACACACACACTGTCCTCTCTTGCATATCTGTTTGATACTACACACCTTCTTTGGACTTAAATGTGCGTGAAGAGAAAACAATAACATCAGGACTTTTTCTTTGTGCGCTTACCTTTGCATCGGGATTGTAAACAGCCCTGGACAATCTTGGAATAAAGTGTGTTTTCGCAAAAGATGTGTTTCACACTGGCCGGGCTGAAAGGCAATATCTGAAACTTCCAGATAGTTTAGACTCCCCGCAGACATGTGTGAATCCTTTGGTGTCAGTGTATGTGCACAGACTTGCATGCATGATTTCTTCCACTTTAAAAAGGAGCAGTGTGAATTATTGAACGTTTAGGTTGATTCGGCACCACAGGTAGAGACGGTTAGAAACAGCCCCTCAGCTCACTCAAACTAATGAGCAGCTGAAAGTACTGACGACGGTGCTGATGTCCCCAGGGTGTTTCCCCTCCCAACAAATGGGGATTTGCAGAGTGTGAATCGTTTTGACCGCATCAGTCGTATTTGGCAGGACTCTCAGGACAAAATGTTTTCAAATTAATACTTTCAGCCTCAAGTATAAAAAATTAAATAGATTTATTAAATACATCAGGTGATGAGGGTAAGGCTGTTTTATTCAAAAAGACACTAAGCCACATTTTTTTAATCAGTTTGTGGTTTAATCCAAAACTGTGAGATAAATACATGTTTTTAGCCGTCATCAATGACTTTCTGGTTTCCTTCTTTCTTTGGTAATGTACTTGCATATTCGTGCAGATATTTTGCAGAATGTTCATGAGTCACGATGTCTGTCTGAATCAATAGCAGCTTCAGAACCTAGGTTTCAAGGTTCTGTTTAAATGCATCACCCTTTACAATGACATGTAATAATCGTTCATTCAAATTCTATTGCGACGCAGATGGAGCGGCTAATATTTTGAGTGTGAAGTAACGTGAAGTACTTTTAGAAGTACTCAGCATTTTGTCGAATCCCTCCTTTGTTTGTGTGTTGATACCCGTGTTGTTGTTTTTGCAGGGTCCAACCCAGTGGCACGTGCAGATCATCATGGAGAAGCTGCTCCGAACAGTTAACAGGACAGTTATCACCATGGGCCGCGACTCCCCTCACATTGTAAGTCTGCTTCTCTAACTGTTATTTTCCGTATGCCCGACAACTGACATCTGTTGTACTTCTCCTTTCACTTGTAAACATGGACTCATGTTCTCTCACAATCAATTTTGGAGGCTTGTGTACGACACAAGCGTAACTCCCACAGGCTCGGTGCAACTTCAGTTCAGCTTCATTCCAAAGCTCTCATTAAAGACAAACTACCTCGGCAGAACACAAGCGCATTTTAAGAGAAGCTTTGATCTGCTCACGTCTTCCTGCAGTCAGCTGTGTGGCAGCCTGTGTGTGTGTGTGTTTTGCTGTTTTGTCATTTCTCTTTTGAGTTTTTGTGTTTACTCGTTTATGTGCCTGATCCCTCAGTTAGGAGAACCTTTCTGATGTTCTGTGCTGTATTCTAATCACGCCTCCACCCCCCCATTAGCATCCTCCCCCCAATCACACCCGCTCCGCTCGAGCGGGTGTGATTGGGGGGAGGATTATCAGTCATCTTATCAGTCATCGTATAAGTCCGCTGTTTGCCTCATGTGCATCACAAAGCCTTCATCCATTTTCATGAGTCCAAACAGTCCCGTGGACGTTAACCCCTGGATTCTTTGACTTCCTGTTGTCTGCTGTTGCTGTTGGGTATATGATGGTAAATTGAAAGTGAAACTTGAGTAGAGAACATATTCAGATTTAAATACTTCTGATGTAAGATACATCCAGATAAATGACGAGAGAGACATTTGTTCTGAATTTCAAGTACGGGGGGGGGGGGGCGGTTGACTGATTGATACTCTCACCGGTTGACGCAGCATCCTTTCTTCTCCCATGTCAGGTCATTCAGAATATTTGCATGGAAATGTGTGCACGCGCAACACCCTGTCTCCGTCTGGGCAGCTGCAGGAAAACAGCTTCACCTGTAAAAACCGAAGCTTCTCTGCTTTTACCTCAAGTCACTGAGCCGCACCAGGCAGCAATTAAATAACGCCAGAGTCATCACACACTAATCATCCCGTTTGTTTGCAAGCGATTGTTTGTTATGTCTCAGTACTGTAATACTTCCGCAGCACTCATCCGCTGTCTCCCGTGTCCTCTCCTACACTCTTCCTCCTCCTCCCCCTCTTCCTCCTCCTCCTCCTCTCTCACGTACTCTCTAAGTTGCAGTAAAGTGATTCTGGAGAGGCTCTCTCTCTCTCTCTCTCTCTCTCTCTCTCTCTCTCTCTCTCAGTCCAAAGGCACTACAGTGAAGCCGATCCCATAGAGGGGTAACCCTCTGTTGTGTAGGATATTGCCAGTGTGCATCACACTGATTAATAAAAAGCTAATGAAGCTGTGAGTTGGGGCGAGACGTCCCTGCTGGTCCTTTTACTCTCGGCCAGCTTCCTGGAGGGATACAGACTCCCACTTACTCTCCCTCTCTGGCTCTCAAGTTTGTTGTTGTGAGTTGTTCTGCCAGTGATGCAAATCTTGCATGGTCCAGAGAGAATGTTTTTACGAGTTGGCGGTAAAGACATCGTTCGAACTCCGGAGCAGCTGCCTCACCTGATCCTGCCATTCCCCCAACCCTGTTATTTTCACTGCTGTGGGGTTCCTCTGATCTCATATTTCAGATATGGAACTTGCCAGCCACTTAGACTAAAAGCCCATCAACGCTCATGAAGGCTGCACTGCTACGTCTCCTCGCCGCTGTATTATAATAAGTGCATCCATTCCAGCTGTCCCCCTTGGTGCAGGTGAAACAGCGTTCCCGGCTTCCAGCTGTGGCCGCTGAAAGGAACCACGGCAGAGCAGGTGCCTTTCTGGTTAATGAACTGCTCTACCCATGACCTTCCGGTGGCTCTTACTGAAACCATTTACTTTGTATACTGCACATGTGCTGCTGCCCTCTGCCTCACGTTGCGACACTATACAGTATACCGCTCGCTTTAATTGTCCCCGCTGACCCCTGCCTCTCCTGTCAGCTGCTGTCTCCATAGCTCGGTAGCCACTGCACTTGACTGCCCTGACATTTCTAAGCACCTGCATAATATTCAGCATCAGCGTGGAGCGTCCCTTCAAACGGAGTGAGTTAGAGGTCACATCAAAGCCTCGTCTCTCTGAGAGCACCGTGGCTCTTTAACTCCAACACTTTCCATATTAGAGGGCTCCAGACGGTAGATGCATTCAAAGCCGGTCCCGCAATCATTATTTAATGATCAGTAAGGTTGGTGTGAATTCTTAACGGCGACCAGTCCCAGTTTGTGCTGCGAGACGAGTCGCAGCTTTCTAATCAGAGGACTGTTGTTTTCCGCCTGCGGGTCCCGCTGCCCACTCTGCAGGCGGATCGCACGCTGCAGCTCAAACAACACGACCGCCATCCAGAGACCTTGTTCTTCTGAGTGGCGTTCTCTTGCATTCAGATTTATGCATTAATGTTGTACTCTGCCTCCCAGCCCTCCCTCGCTCTGTCTTCCCTTTCCCACCTTCTCCCCTGGTGGCGGTGGACGCAGAATGATGATGAGAAGGGTTTCATTGCCGGCTTAGGTGGTGGGGTGTGTGTGTGTGTGCTTGTGTGTGTTTGTGTGTCAGTTTTTGTTGTGTTTTGTCACTGCAGCGCCTGTTAGCGACTTAGACGCACATGCCACACATTTGCATGGTCGGACATCCTAGCGGGCTGCAGCTTTATATTCATGTCCACCCTCACTCAGGTTGAGACGAGTCCTTGTGAACACATTTACATTAGGAGAGGAGCAGAAACATTTTTGCCCGTCCCTGCTGAAATCGCCAAGTTCTACCGTTATGCCCTTGAATTATTTTTTCTTCCTCGAGTAGAAGCTTCCAGATGAGCCCTGCAGATAAACACGGATTGGAAGCTGCGACTGGAAGAAGCTGCACATTTGACAAATCAAAGAAAGCCCATTGAAACAACCCTTTATGTGCGTCTTAGCCTGTTCTATTATCCCTACTGAGGTCTGATTGTTAGTTATGTACTGACACGTCAAAATTTTAAATCAGATACTTTGCTCGACAGCTTCAACTCAACTTTGACTTTAATAGCTGCTGTTTTAAAGACAAACAGAGTTTGTGTCTTCCTCACAGTCGTCCTGCTCAAATTCCTGCAATGTGCAGAAGAAATGGGGGAGGGGGAAGCTGCAGTGGAAGGACTCTGGATTATTGATTGACAGTATGGGGCTGACCGGCTATAGGGGCTACAGCATTTCCTTTGCTGCATGCACTTACTGACCAGCCACAGTATAAATAGCAGCACAGCCATGTCGGACATTTAATTAGGCGGGATTCTTCTCCTTTATCTTCCTGTATCACTCTCTTTATATCTCTATGTCTTCATATCTTTGTGTCCACATTTTTTCTTAAAGTGCATCCTCGCCTCTATCTTTCTGTCCTGTCTGTCTCCTGCTCTCTCTCTCTCACTCCCTCTCCCTCTCCCTCTCCCTCTACCGCTGGCCAGACAGCTGCAGAGCTCATACAGAAAAGAAGCATAGTGGGATATGGCACTACATCATAATTCCTCAAACATCCACTTATCACTCACTCATGCACATCTCCTTGCCTCCCCTGTGCTCAAAACTTTGACTGAGAGTTCCCCTGGGTTTTTGACCCTGTGACGACTCGTATCAAACGCCTGCTCACTTTGTTTAAACGACCAGGTCTTTCATGCTGATTCACGTCACCTTGAAATAACAGTGGACAGATCTAAATGGGTATCGGAGAGCGAGATGCAGAGCTGCACTGGGCATCTTGTTTTTGCCCTTGGTGGTGAGCTGTAAACAGGGGGAGGGGAGCCCTGTGGAGATGGCCCCTCTGTGGGTGAGAGGAGGAGAAGGGGGAGACAGGCAGCACTGGCCCCCTCGAGCAACACTGGTTCCAGCAGCTTTGTGCATCTGTGTGAGGATGACTCTGCACCTCTTGGGCATTTGTCCCCAGTTTACCTTATGACCTCACCTCATTGCTGGTCTGCACCAACATCAGGCTGCTGCATTTTACCCACACTCCAATGCATGGACACGCCTGAAGATCTGTGCGGTGAGTCTAGCCTTGAATCAGGAGCAGGTTCTAAGGCAGTTTGTGTTTCTGCACCAGAAGTCTTTTTGCTGCTTATCATGTTATGCCATTTGACAACATAAAAGATATTAGAATTTTCTTGTATCTTCTACCTTGAAATGTGCAGCGTTGATTGTATTCCATACAGAACTTGCAAACTGTGTGCCCTATGTGAAATCCTAAATTAGTTTCTACAAGGTTGGTTCCCCCCTAATTAAAAATATAACATATTTCACTTACCCCTGGTCAGCCATGCAGATAGTTTGGTTCTGTTTGCCCAGGGTGTGAGATATGTGTCTCTGGGTTTTTGCTTGCAAAAGCAATTCAATAGAAGTAAGAGAGATTTTGTTCAACGTAGTGAAGACAGTATAGTTTAAATCCAACATCGATATTTAAACTAGTTCTACTTTACTTTAACAAATGTAAGTGAGATATCGTTTTCTTCCAATTCACAATAAACAGACCCTTTAATTGAGCTGCTTTCAGACATGTAGTGAACTCTGGATAATCTCTTGAAAAATCCCCGGAAGGGCTATAGGTGAGAATTCAAATGTCCGAGTGAGTTGCTGCGGACACAGTTTCTCGGACCGTGTAATAACTCTGGATATTGTGGATTCCAAATGGAAACATCTCTGCATCCGTTCCGCAAAAGACACTCAGTCTACTTCCTGCTTTGAGAGCTCTGTAGATGTCTTGTTTTTATTTTTCACATTTTGCATATTAAATATCTTTATCATTTTTTTTCTTCCTCTTTAAAAAAACAGTATAAAATACACAGTATTGCACATAATAAATCAATTGCACTTCTTTAAGGTACAGATAAACATCTACTTCTCTCTCGATGCTACAGTATTAACTACCGAAAGAAACGGACCTGGCATGTACAAGAGTGGAGGTGTGAATCACATGGAGCCAACAACAGAAAGCAGCATTTTGCAGTTTGTGAAGGTCAAACGAGTGATATCGAGTAGTTTGCCAGGTATTGTTGTGACAGTAGATAAAGATGCTTTTGTTTTACGCCCTTGAAACAACTTTGGCAAACATCCTGTCTTTTGGGGCAGTGTTCTTGGCTTTGAGAGCGACGTGGGTTTTGATGCTCCTCCAGGCGCAGTTAGCTTAATGTTGTTTCTTTCAGATATTGGCTGCTCTCCCACTCATTAAAAATGGTTTTAGCCCTATTTGATGCTAAAGAATATATATTCATACATTTATATATCAATGCAAATATTATTTTGGCTGTACATAGTCTTTGAACCCTGTTCGGAGTCATGATACAAGATTTAGATTTACAGTCGAATAGATGGGAAGCGATGAGCAGGAGCTAGTAATTAAAAAGAACATTTGGGGAGGGGTGAAGAAGAATATAACTTTTTGCCATTCTCTTTCAAAAATTGTTTCTGGAAAAGCTAGAAAAGGATTCTGCAAAATCTGAAGGTCGTAAAATAGCATGCAAGGCTCACACGCCTGCCACCCTGCACTGTAGAAGCCCTGGTTGTGATCAGCAGTGGCACATTCAGTCTCTGGCTTGGGTTCAGCAGCTGTCATGGTCGCTGACGCAAGGTACTGCAGCAATACAATCACAGCTATCATCTCGAGCCCCTCGCATGTGCTCTGAACCTCTGTTGTTTGTTATAATACTTGCTTTCAATACTGGATCGATACAAGTTTTTTACTGTGTGGAAGGCATGAAGTTTAACTGCTCTTCCCTTCAGGGTTTTAATTACCGTATGCACCATGTAGTTAGTAATAAATAAGTTGATGTATGAAATAAATTAATTTACCTCTTTAGCGCTGTAGCTTTTCTTTTCTTTTTTTTAATGCACAGCCCCCTTCGTCGCAGCTCAAATAAATATATTCCACTAAACCTTAAAGTGAATGTATATAGATATATATTTATATAGAAAAAAGTACATTGAAGTCTAACTTTGCAAATGTTATTAAGAAAATAAGTGTTATTTATTCATTCTCTGCTTCAAAGTCAGTTCAAGGAGACATTTTAGCGATTGATAGAAAGGTGATCGAAGTACTGCCGATGAACTTCTTCTCTCTCCTTTACATCTCTTCACCAGATACGACCAAAGTCTTCAATCTGTCACAGTTAGAAGTTGATCTACATGTATGATGAGTTCATCCTCAAAATAGTTCTATTTAACTATTCTGGAGAAAACGTATCCTGAACAGTGTTAATTGTGCTTATGCAGTTGATGTAGAATTCAGAACATTGTGGTCGGACCGGCAGCCTCTCCTGGAGGCTGGCAAGAAAAGTCCCAACTGGCGAATAGAAACGTGACGGTCACTGAACCAGTGCAGTAGCACAGGGGCCCAGTGGACGTCTTCTAGAAAAATATATGCAAATAGACGGAAATCAAATTCATCTTCTCACCTTGCTGATCTCAAAATATGTTGCCCGGGTGTAATTTCACACCCGGCTTGAAGAAAATTAGTTCAAAAATAACTCAGAATCCATTTTTGGTATGCGTGTCATTTAGAATTTTCCACGGAATACACCCGTTACGCCTCCCGTCGTCTGTGAGAGGTGTTCCAGTATCCAGTGATGGAGCTCTCCTTTAATACCGGTTAATAAGTCTAGAAAAAGCCAAGGAGATGTGATTTAAAAACGGAGGATGATGAATAAACCAAACAAATGTTGACGACCGTAGGGCTGCAGTAATCCTGTGTGTCGTCAGCGGGGGGGGGGGGGGGGGGGGGGGGGGGGGCGGTTCTGTGTCATCACAGGAACCAAAGTTTCCAGCGAGCGTGCTTCTTGGAGTCAGCTTTGGACTTGCGTTTGGGGGTGGAGGTGAAGGCCTCCTGGGTGTAAGGCAGGGGGGCGAAATGGACGTCGTCCGTGGGGTAAAGCCTCTTCATCAGCGGCTGCAGCTTGTCCTCCTGCTGTTTGAAGTCCAGCTCCACACTACCTCGAAGAAGCAGAGACACACAACAAGTTCAGGCACCACCTTATTGGCATGTTTAATGAGAGACACATTTTTTAAAATCTTATTTTAGTAGACATCCTCCTCATTTAACTCATTTTCCACTGATTGAGTTATTTCCCAGTGGATGCTTGCTTTTAATTCAACCACCTTTTAGGCAGATTAAAGCCCACCCAGTAATAATAACCCCAAAATTTGCATTAGGACATTTATTTTGAAACATTTTCAGAATTGATAAGAATGAATGAATCAGTGAGTAATAATAGTAATTAGGTTAGAAATATAATGGTGGGTGTCTCATGAACATATTATTCTGATTGAATAAATGTGGGATGAATTATGCTGAATTTACCACATCAGTCACATAGTTAAGGTTCCACTTATTTCCTTATTTTATATTTTTACAGTGCTTTTATTCTTAACTAACCTTCTCTTTGAACAGGCCGTTGAATACTCAGTTACAATTCACCATGTCCATTCTTCCCTCATGGACTCTGAATACACTCAGCCTTCTCTCCCCTTCATGCTTCTTTTAAATCTCGACATGTTTTGACTACCGCCACATTCTCCCTATAACCACACTAAGAGTCTATGTTCTCACTTGACCCCCCCCCACAAGCATCTGTCACAGCACTGCTCATCCTGCTCAGACGACCTAGATATCTCGCTCACTTCATCCTTATTTCCCAGGGAAGTTTCCCACTGTGTTTTTGCCTGCATCTGGCTGCCCACTTTGGCTGCTGCTGCTGTGCTATATTTCCTAAAGCAAAAGGGAATTCCATCACTGGAGATGATTGCTTGCTTTGCCTGAGCATTGATTTGATCCCCTTTTTCTTTTTCAGACTTCAGTTTGCAATCTGTGGAATTCTCTGTGCACACACGCTCACAGTGCCTTTCCCTTCTCGGTGCGCTCCACGTTTCCCCAGGGTGTGTTTGTGAGCGGATCTATCTCGACCAGCCATCGTTGTAATCCCACGCCCGCGCACATCTGACTACTACTGGGTGCTGCTGAGTGAAACTCAGATTACAGCCTCAGCTGTGGTTAAGTGTAGAGAGGGACTTTAATCTGCTAAAGCTTTCTCCAGCCACCAACCTCTGAGTCTGGTGTGTGGGCATTGTGACAGGCAGACTTGCATAATGGCATCAGGAGGAGCCGCCTCGTGAAAAGTGCAGCCTGCCTGCTTAGAAGCTGTCTTTCACCACTATGAGAGATTATGCAGTGTCGAGGTGAGCTCAGCAGTCGACTGCCGGCGCTGATTGAAATGCAAAGCACGTGGAATGATTGTTTTTAAAGAGCGAGTGGGTCTTTTTTTCTTTTTTTTTTAAACACAAGCACAACCAGATAGAATCCCTTTTTTGAAAAGTGGACTGGATGTTGATAATGATTAGTATTCCAGGTGAGCTGCAGACACTGATCATTCCGTCTGTTGCATCTCAGTGCAGCCAAATCAGAATTCTCAGGAGCTGGGACGGTCTCCAGGACGGTGTCGCAGTAAAATGTGACACTTTAATGCAGGTGATGGTTTGGGCATTAATTAGAGCAGAACAGACGTCGATGCGGGCGTTTTGACAGTGACTCGAGTAAATGTTGGGTGCTGAACCAGACACTCAGCACTTTGCATTAGTTTGACTCAGGCCAAGAACACTGCAGCTATTAGCAATAAATCAGCGGCTGTTAATTACGCTGGTATAAATCCACTTCAGTTTGTGTTAAGTCAGGGTTTGTGCATATGCGCGCACATTTGTCTGCATTTGAAAAAACGTGTGTGTCTTTGCATCAGTCTCTCTGTAACTACAATGCATCTTGTTTTAGTGTTTTAAGTGGAAAATGTTCTTAATGTCAAAGACGCTTGAAAGTATTGAATCAATTAATCTGGAATAATATCGTGATCTCGATTCACACCAAAATGCAATCTCATTTCCAATCGACAATTATGCTGCATTTTAACTCAGGACTTCCAAAAAAGGTTCATAGTCTGTGATGAGAACGATTTTCAGATTCAGACAAGACTATGAAAGTCAAAACCATATGAAATACAGTCCATTTACCGTTATCACAAACATTGAAGGCAGCGATTTGTTAAAGTGGCAGCCCTGCAGGGTAACACCAAGAAAATATCAGGTGAATATTTCTAAGGCACGATCATGTTTTTGTTATTTTGTAGTAGATATTGAAATAAAACCATTTTGAGACAGAAGTTTGATCTCAAATCTAAGCAACAAAATCATGCAGAATCAAAAGAAGCCTGCAGCCCTAGTATCAGACAACTCCATATTTCCATAAATGTATTTAAGAGCTTGATATGCAAATATGAACGTTATGCTGAAAAGGGATCTAACAGCTAAAAAGGCCACAATGAATCATTTTCAGTTCCGTTTGTTTGGCCCCAAGTGACAGATAAACACTGCAGCCTGTGTAAAGCCCAGCACATGAAAACGCTGCTGCAAATTACCTTCTGATGCACGGGCTAAGAGGTTCGTCCTGAGGTTTCTTGTTCGGCTCAATAAAATCTTCTAAAAATGAAATATTTGCTTTGAGTTCGAGAGCAGCTGCACTTATTTATGCCTCAATGTTGTTGCACCTACACTGCTGTAGCTGCCTTTGCCCAAACTTCTCATAGTGCTTCTGCATGAAACTTGTGCCAGAAAAATACTAGCCAGGATTTAAGCATGTGCCAGGAAACAAGGCCATATTCCTTCATTTTAATTTCAGCTTGCACTCGTCTCAAATCGAATTTAGAATAGATTTTTAAGATTTCGCTTAAACGAATTAGAGCACAGCTGGAGCCTCCCTCCGCCTCCACACACCTTGAGAATGGGGCTCTAAATCTGCCCATAATATTCTCACATCTCACAGGGACAGGAAACTGTCTTATTTTAAAGGGTGATCGAGCGGTGTTTGTCAGAGTTGGCCCTGAAGTCGTCCGTCTGAATCGATTTTAAACTCCCTCCAGAAACCTTCTGCTTAAAACATGCCTTTACCTGAGCTTGTATAATTCATCCCGACTGTGTTATCGTGTCTGTTTTAGATTTTTATTATCATTACACCGTCCTACAATTACTGAATGCTTCTCATAATGGGGATGTTTTTTTTGGGTGTAGAAGCAGCACTCTGATGCCAATTATTTTCTCTAGGGCCAGGCCCAGGGAAACGGAGGTGCATGTGTGTCCACGGCACACATACTGCATAATACCATTATAAAAGTCTTCTGCAGTTAAACACAAACTCGCAGATTAAACAGAATTCACGAGGCTGCGAAATTAACAGGCCTTCGTTGCTCGAATAACTTAAGCTAAGGTGGCACCAAAGAATCCTGTGATCAATGTCAAAGTGCAATGAATGTGTGTCTGTGTCACAAGTGTAATACAAGCAGCTCGCTGAGTATCTCCTTGTTTCCTTTTCATCTTTCAAAACAACCTTCTTTTAATGCTGTATTCGGAGACGGATCTCTAGCACTTCGTGGTGTCTTTGGGGGGAAGCACTAGTTAAACGCTGTGTCATTTTGTGACTAACACACACACAAAAACACACACTCACACACACACAAACACAGAGACAGACACCCACACACACAGTGATAGGATTTCCCCTGCTCTTTAGAGTGAGCCTCTAATACAGCTGAGACTGCTGAGGCTGTGTATCCATTGCCACAGGTTATTTGCCATTTAACCACATTAATGAACCCATTATTGTTATTGGTACCATCATTGGATGTATTTTTTCGATTTATGCTTTGAGATAATACTGCACATTAACAGTGCATTTAAGTTCATGATGTTTCTGCCGTGGTCTTTGCTTTGTTCAGGTCTGTCCTTCGGGTTTGTGTCTGTGCTTCTCCAATAACTGTAGGTAACACATGAATATATATCAGACAGGAGGAAGACCATAACAACCAGGTAGTTGTAGATTTGAGACTGGTTACTTATTCTTCACCGTTCTCAAACAAAAATGGTGAAAGGAGCAAGAATGTTCCCTGTTCGAATCCCGGCTTGTCCTTCTTGTGTGTTCTCCCAGTTGGAAGTCCACTTTCCTCCCACAGTCCAAGGGAGACTAATTGCAGTCTCTAAGTTGAGTGTAGGTGTCTGTGATACGGTGTCTCCAGTTCCCCCTGAGACCCCTTCATGGCTAACATGTGTATCTTAGTATGAGTATATATATAATGGCCAGATTGATTCTAAAACATAGCTTTGTGTCTGGCAGCAGAATCTTACTAAATCGAGGCAAAGTGGCCTGTAGCGTGGGAACAGCGAAGCAAGAAGACAAAAAAATAGCATAACTTAAATTGAGGGGGAAAAAAAGGAAAGTGAATAGTTAATCGTCTCATCTTCGAAACGTACTCAAAAGACATTTGAAATGAAAGATGTATTAGTCTCTTCCCGTCCCCAGTTATCAGCATCTCCTCATGAAACTGTCACAGGCCCCCGCTGCCATTCAGATTTTGTTTTTTTTAAGAGTGAAGCATTGTTGGCATTTCCCCGTCCCCTGGCTGCCACTCCCCTGAAGGGGTCGTTGGATCGGAACAGATTGGAGAAGTCGCTTTGGGCCTCGTCTTTAGCCTCACTCCCCCACTGGCTCTTACTCTCACTTGTGTCCTGTCGTGTTCCTGCTCCTGAAAACGTAGTGTATGTACAACGGGGGGGGGGGAGAAGACACCTCTACATTCTCAACGCCGTGTCTAATCTTTTACTTCAGCGTATTCATGGCCGCGTGCACCTCTCACCTGCCCTTTACCCCACTTTCACCATCTGTGAGTCCTAATAGCTTGTACTCTCCTCCTTCCTCTCTCTGTCTCCCCCCGTGTTTCACATTCTCACCCTGCTGTCCTTTTCTGTTCCCTTATCTTCCTCGAGTGTGAATGTGCTCTTCACAACTGTCCTCGCCGTCCTCTCGCACTGTCTGTCCCACAGAGGATCACTCCTGTAACTATGGTAACCGGCTTGCCACCATGTTGGAAAACATCATTATGGTTTCACGAAAAAAAAAGAATAAGAGGGATATCTTCGCTCAGCAGATCCGTGCAGGCAGACCAGCCTAGCTGCTCAGTAATTTCCATATGTTATAATGTAATGGGCTCTTTAGCCTTAAGCGACACTTAATTGATTTTCATAGCCTCGCACAGTAGATTGGAGACTTCTCCTCTTTTAAACCCCCATTCCTTTGTTGATTTTCTTTTTATCTATTTGCAGTGCAGAGTTATTCAAAGAACGTTTTACCATCGGACAGATAGTTTAATGATCATCCGCTGCCCCTTGTTTTTGAATTTATCGCAAGACAAAATTGAACCTTTGGGAAATAACCGCAGTCCGTTGTGAACAATGGGACGGACCCAGTGGTTTGGACCTCCACCATCGACTCCCTTAATCACAGCGGCTTAAATCTATCTCCCTGTTTGATCAGCACATTAGCCCATATAAATTCAGTGTGAGGAAAATGAGATTACAGGGTTTCTGCATCAAGACACATCACAGCTTAATGCCTGTGGTCTTGAAATAAGTGGAATGCATTTCAATTCCACAGCTTTTCTGTCTGTCTCGTTCCCCCCACCCCCCCTCCAACCTCTTTCAGTATTGCTTTTTTCTCTGACTTCTATTTTTTTTTTCAAACCTTCCCTCTGTCTGCCTTTCTGAGTAACCCATATTACATCACCTGGCAAGAAGGAGTGAACTGCAATAATCTTTTCATCCCTTCCTCTCCTATTCTCAATGTCATGCACGTAATGTTGGGCAGTGAATCTCCTGTTTCATTTGAACGCAACCATTTGGAGGAGATAACAAGCAGGGAGATACAGAGAGAAATTTACTGAGGGAGGATGAAAGAAAGATGGAGCGAGTTCATGATGGTTCAAGAACAAGAGAAGCGGGACCAGACGAGGATGGGAGCTTGTGTATTCTGTTTGAAGTCCATGCCCGTGGAGAGCAGCACCATATCGATCCGCTGCTGTTGTTATGTTAAAGATGGGCTCTGAGAGGACGCCATACACTCTCGGACAAATTGAATATGCTGAGGAGAACATGCCTGGCTCCTCACGGGGGGGGGGGGGGGGGTTTGAGTGATTTATGGACCCGCGTTGTACCCCACGTCAGGGGACCAGCTCCACCCTATACACGAGAGTTAAGAGGTTTGGCCCGGACAGAAAAGCTGCTTTCAGACCTTACCTGAAGTCCTGCACACTTTCCTGAAATTTCCCAGAGGGGCTGCTTGTGAGAACGGAAAATACCCGAGTCAGCTGTGCGGGATGGTTCCTGGAACTTTTCTTGCAGACCCCTGAGTAAACTGTCCGATGCAGCCCGTGGAAGAATACAGCAGGAAATTTAGGGAAAATACACAGCAAGCAAGGCACACATCGACCGGAAGCAAGTGTTTTTAATTGCCGCCTCACTCGCTCAGATTAGAAGTGAGGAGGAGGGGAAAGTTCACCACTGTTACATTAATGTCTGTGAGTCCAGTGCCTAACAGGAGACACAACTTTGAAAGACAACCAGACCAACCGGTTTTTGGAGATAAGGGGCCAATGCTGAAGTTGTGTTGGATGGTAAGAGTCTCGTTCAAAACATCATGACCAGCCTCCTGCAATGCTCTACCCAAGTATCACTCCTCGCCTGAATGTCCCGGAAACAGAGGTTCTCCTGCTACGTTCCTCATATGTGAAAGGCAGACTCTGTAAACTCACGAATCCAGACGTTTTCCCGAGTTTGTGTCTGAAATCAACTGAAGAACCAATTCTGAATAAAATCCGACTAGATATTAGAGACAGCTATTCTTCCCATGCAACACAGTGTGTTCCTTCATGGCTCTTTGTGTTCCCCCACCTCCAGAGAGGTTGTTTTTCATGGAGATCTGGGTAATTAGATTGCCATTTAATCCCCCTGCCTGTGTGAATACAACTGCTATATTTGATTCTGTGTCCAATCAACACAATTACCCATGCTAAGGGTGTCTCTGAAAGGAGAACCCCTGTCAATTCAACAGATTCCAAACATCTCACTCAGAAACTGTCTGCCCTTTCATCAAGTGGAAATCCTGCCAGGTGCCTGTGAGGTTTGTCAAAAAATGAGCTTTCAGTTTTGTATCGAGTTCCTTTTTTTTTTCTCCTTCCTCTGCGGATGAAGAATTTCAATCGATTCCTGCGGAACTGAGAAGCCAGACGGGAAGTTTAGATGTTCATTTAGAGCCTGTTTGAAGACAGGTGTCATTGCATGTGCAAGATCAGAACGGCCAGAGTCAAGAGAGGAATCTCAAACGACCTCTGCCTGCGATCCTTTATATGTAATTCAGCCAAATTTTCTGTATTTTCAGGTAAAAATAAATCAAATAAAAGCAATTTGTTGGACAACTCACTGACACTTTGGTATTAGGGGCTCATATTTAAATTGAAATCAAAGCATTATTTATTTACCGCTGCCCGCATTTTGAGTCCTTCAAACCCTTTCAGTCATGGAGATATATAAATAAAGCACCTTTATCAACACGCCATTGATGTGGAGGACACTGAGCCGCTAAGAATATCTTAACAAAGAGCCGTAGAATGGAATCATTGATAGTTTTAATATTAATGTGTGTCACTGCAGTCGGTGCTGATAGATGCAGAGGGATCATTTTTGCTCTTCACTCAGGGTGAGTGTTGATGGAGGATAGTTGAGCCAGAGGAAGCTGGGCCGTCAAAATCCCACAGAGCTAGTATTAAACATGGGGATGAGTAATTTATGATACAAGACGAGCTCCGGTCTCCGCAGTCTGTCGTCATCCCTCCTTTAACCCTGTGGTCGACCTATTGCCTCTTCATTCCCCCGAGCCCCTCCACTGTCCGTAACATCACGTGTAGTAATTCAGCTCACTCCACTTCATCCTGTGGGTGCTGAATCGAAGTAAAAGCCTCCATTCTCCACCCTGCGGCTATGCAGTGGGACCTGCCGCGATTTAAGCACACTTAACGACACGATGTACCTTCCTCGCTCAAACATCAGAGGGAAGAAAGCTCTGCCCTGTTCCTTCATTTTCAGGAGCCAATTGAAGTTTGTCCAAAGGCTTATCAGTCATTGAGAGCAGTAGATAGAAAATGATTTAAATGGCTCTTCAGAGGCGAAATGCCGACTGAGCGGAGCAGCAGTGTCCACTAAAACCTGTTTTATTGATCGCCTCTCACCCTCTTACTCTTTAAATCTTTTTTTTTTTTCTATCTCATCTTTTTTCCGCCATCCTGTTCATTCGGATTCTCGGAGTCGTACTTTTTCTCAGCACCAAACGGTAACAAACCAGCCAGATATCCACATGTGACCTGTAATTCCTCACGTGGCCTGTAGACTGTGAGTGCCACTGTGAATCAAAGAGGGAGGCTCATTTCTGACAGAGGTGTCGGAAGCTGCGAGGCTCAGTCTGAGGTCACGGCCACCGCCCGTGAACTTAAAGCTGATCGCGTGAGGGCTGTAAGCAAAGGTTATTTTGTGATTGATGTATGGATTTTTAACCACGTTACTATTATGAATCTGTGGATGGTAATTTCTGTCTATAAATATAAAAAAAAAAAAACAGCTGAATGTTTGGTTTCCAGAGGACACACGCCATTGGGTTTTATTCTTGTGTCTCCATGAATGAGATATCTCACCAACCATTGAATGGAACGCTGTTACCTTTGCTACAAATATTCAAGGTCCTTGCTTTTGTTTAATTGAGAATGACCAAATAAATGCAAAATGAATTGCATTTCCATCAAACGGGCTAAATGAAAATCGTGCCCATGGTAAAGATTATCGCTGCGAATCATCAGTAGGTTTTGATCCCTAGTGGTACTGCTCCCTTTCATCTGTTTGGTCCTGATACGTAATCTTTCAAAAGACATGAACAAAAGACTCTGTTCCTTTCCGTTTCCGTATCTAACATTGAGCATAAATTAGCCTTTAGTGCGTCAGCAGATCCTTAGTGTTGTTTATTGAGTCGTAAAAAAGTGATCATCTTCAAAAAGCCTTAAAAACTGAACGGATTCAGTTTGTGATTCAATGAAATGGAATAATTATCAGAACTAATGCCAGTTACTTCTCGGTCGACTATTGTCTCAGTATCATTTCACAAACACATTCACACACACACACACACACACACACACAGAAGACTCTGCAGCCAAATATGTTTTCATGTACTGCACGTTCACGAGGAGATAACTATGTCGTCTGACAGACTAATGACTCTGGGCTCACATCTATACTGGTTGTCTAATGTATTGAGCTGAATCTGAAAGTATGCAAAGGCTCGGTTGGCCTGGCAACAGCACCCAGTGATGATATTTCATGATATTTCACAAAGTCGGGATGCTAATTAACTTCACCTTTCGTTGCCCCGCGCTCACTCACTCCGCAGCAGCTACTTTTCAACCATGAGCCCCTTTGTCTCCCATGTCTCGCTAACCCTGCATCTGCTCAGCGCCCGTCAGTGAATGAAAGGGCGGGACGTGACAATCGGAGACGGCGAATAACATGTATGGATTCCAAGTGATGTGTAAATGTCATGAGTCCCCACGTGTTCATTAACAGCGTCCACATTATTTCTCGCCTCGCCTCCCCTGCCCTCCTCTCTAGCGTCCTTTGTCCACCTGTCCCCTTCTCCCTCCAGGAGGAAGGACGAGGCACTTTTGGATCATCGTGTCTTTGAAGAGTAATGGCCACTAACCTGTAAATAATGCATGCGCTGTTCCGGCATGTGTCGCAGTTGGCCGTGTCCTGTCCGGTTCGATAGGAGAGTCTGCGGGGGAGATAAGAGCGGTGAATGAGTAATTACAGGACTTGTTAAGCGGCTCCCTCACACCTTCCTCCCTCTTCCTGTTTGTCGTCCCACACTAAGTGAGGTTGCTGAGGAGTGAGGCCGCCCTCCTGAGTGGCCTGTGTCCGGCTGCCAGGGCAGAAGGAGCAGCGTGTCTGCCATTAGCTCTGGTTGACAGATCTGAGGTCAGATAAGGCAAAGTGCTGCACAGTGGATGAGTTTCTAGGCTGTACTGCATGGTTTTGTTATCAAGGGCTTTTTAGATTTAGTTACATTTTCTTACAATTACAGAATAAATTATCTTCTTAAATAGCAATAAAACAATAATAATGATGCATCACAATTGCTTACTTGATGTGAACACATGATGCATTCAACTAACAACTATGTAACCACTTGTAAAGTCACTAAATCTAAAGGTTCTGCCCTAAGTTTCACGTACTTTTGTTTTTAACAGTCATAAATTTTAAAGAAAATGAAAAAATCCCGATCTGGATCCACACCAAAACTTATTGGGTTCTTCCCTGACCCATAATTCATCCTTCTACCAAGTTTCATGAAAATCCGTCCAGTAGTTTTTGTGTAATCCTGCTAACTAACAGATATCCAATGGATAAGAGAGGCTCGTTGGTGGAGGCAATAATGATATTGGTTGAACAATTGGTCATTGGCTGTTAATTCTAAATTGACTTTGAACAGGTCCCTCTACTCCCCCCAGCAATGAACCTATTTTCTCAAGTGAAATCAAAACTCTTCTGTAGTGTACAGAGTTTTTAAGGATGCACTATGATTTCTGTTCGGTATAAATAATTGTGTAACCTTCTATTAGCTGGGGTTGCAGTGGGGGCGCTAATTTGGAAATGAAATTGCTCCTCTAAGCATTTAAATGTGACAGTTTTGTTTAGGACAGCAGCCCCTTTGGCGTTGCACAGTCGGGATATTGATTCAACCAAATTCCCATTGAAACACATCAATGACCTTTTGTTTTAATTCCGATGCGTCCCTCTATTGTTCTGCCATCAAGTGTCTCCGAGATTAAATATTATCATGAACCAAGTTCCCATTAAAGATGCCTATATCTCAAGGGACAGCTAAAGACCGGGTGACGGCTCTGAAGGGGACTATTTGGTTACATGCTTCAGAGGCTCAGTGGCTTTCTTATTGGATTACAATGTGGGAATGTGCACAATGATTGACAGTAAGTGTTTCCCTCCTGTAATTAATGACATTACCAAGGACACACTATGGACTCACTTCACCGGTGGCATGGACAAGATGCAAAGCATTCACTGGTTGGTTTTTATGGTGATCGACCCGGACTGCTACATCAACAGAAAGCAGTTTTGGGGGGGGGGGGCTGGGCTGTGAGCTGTTACATATACAGGTAGTAACTGTCGTCAACTACTCTCCTTCACACACAAGCAGTCATCAGATGCTCATCAAGGATTTTATGTTTTCACCTGCATGTGTTTGTGAGTCTGTTAATTAGTAGAATCATGGAAAAATAGTTGTTTGTAGAACATTTCTATGAACATGGAATATGTATCTGATTCAATACATGTACCTGCAATATGGTGATAACGTACCCGCTACTTGTCTTGGTTTTACCAAGGTCAATTTACCACTGTCTCAAGTATTACCATGGTGGCACTGACTTTGTTGCAATGAAGAGTTGGTACTTTTGGTTTTATTTGTCATTGGAGGTCAATGGAATTTCATTTATTGTGCCCACAGCAATGAAACGACAACATTATAAGGGAAAACCCAGCTCAGCTCCTGCCAGAAACAATGTTCTGCTTGTCTTCGACTGCTCTGGAAAATATGTCCACACATATTTCTGTCCCTCTTTGACGAATGAAATCCCATTTCTTTTTACAATTTGTCATGGAGGCAGGAGATATAGTGGCTAGATTCCATGAGAGTTAAGTGAGAAAAATAACAACCCTATCACTAGCCCAGTTCACACCTGGTATTAGCATCTGTCCCGAGTGACTCGAAGATTGCATGTTTTTTGCCCAGCTCTGTATTTAAATACACACATGCGCAATTGCTGTCAACATAGACCAAATTGCATCATTTTTAGCCAGTCCGACTACAAAGATGGGTCTATTGTCAATTTCATTGTGTTTGTATCTGAGCCAGAAGGGGCAGAGCGAATAAATCCACTGCACACAGCTCTACTTAATAAGATTATACCCATTTAAAAGAGAGAAAATGAATTTGTGTTGGTCTGTGTTCATATTGTGGAGGTGGCGACAAATAGATCGACGCATGGGAAATATTAAGTGTAAAAATACATGACCCTGGACTTATTTAAGTTCACACAGCTAAAAGAATTTCGCCACAAGCGTCCCACTGTGATCAGATTTCAACGGCCTCCTCAGTTGTGATTGGATCCCCCAGGAGGGATGATGATACCAGGTTTTAAGTACCGTCATAAATCAGCATGTCTAAAAGTAGCATGGCCCCCGAAAGCCGCTCGATTTTTATCCCCAAGGTTAATTCACATTCAGTTTCATCTTTTCGGAAGCGGAGACATTTTTAATTCTCTCTCAGGGACTTTTGTCATGCTGCCCATAAGGCGCAGCACCAATAAAAGTTAAACCGCTATCATAAATTTCCCCCTCCTTATCTATTCTTCTTGTCTGCGCTATGTGCCCTGACAGGTATAGCAGAGTTGGTGATAACAATATTGTTTTATATTTTTTAGCAGAATGAGGTAATAGAGGGAGTCTAAGCAGAGGATGAGTGCAACAGGGCTGACAGTGCAGCGAGGAAGGTCACAGCCACCTTCACTTTACAAACACACACACACACACACACACACACACATCCATTGATAAACATTGGGGACTGGATCGCGTCCTCAGCACATCTCACCCTTATTCTCCCTATCCCTCACCCTCTTGTTGTTTTTCTCCTTTCCTCCCACTCCTCTCTCTCTCTCATAGAGTTGATAAGAGAAAATAAGAGGGCAGAGTTAATTCCGACAGGATTCCCAGGGGAGGGCGAAGCCAAAAGTGCCATTACCAGTGTATTTATAAACCTTCCCCCTTTTTTGCGCTTCTGGTTGAGCTCTCCAAAAGGTCACTGAGTGGGTGGGGGTCCGAAGGCATAAAAACATGCACACGTCCCAGTGTTAATAGACAAGACCAGCAACAAGTCCCCATAAGTGTGATTAATTAGGTCTGGTCTGCCAACCCAGGCTGATGATACAGCAAAATGACTGAGCTTTGGGCCATTGGATGCAACCAATGATGTAGTTCAGAACTGCATTGCATCCTTTACACTACATCGCATGCCCTGGACTGTGTTTGTCTGTGTGTTTGTGTTTTTTTCTCAGCAGCTTGATAAGAGCTTTTTTTTTATCATCTAGAATCTAATAACACCTAAAGTCCAGTGGTTATTCCACTCCTCCTTCTCCTTCCTCCCCTTTTCCCCATTCCAATAGAACAGTGGATAGATAAAAGAAAATATAAGAATCAATGCTATGGCTCGTCTTTAGCTTTTATGTTTTATTTTGGATTGTTTGAATTTTAGCTCTTCAGTGTGTTTTAGCATTGACAGTGTGAAAATGTATTTATAGTGTCGAAGCGTTTTCTTATTACCTTTTCTCTGTGTGTGTGTGTGTGTGTGTGTGTGTGTGTGTGTGTGTGTTTTATGTGCGGCACGGCCATGCTTTTTTTGTTAGTCCCAGCACATTAGCCACGGAATTTCAATTTGTGTCCGAGCAGCATGTCACGAGCACATGCGTCGTGATGAATGCACCCAGCGCCCATGAAAAATGGAGGTCATATAACATAAGCAGTTATATATCAGATGTAATTGCACTCACAATTCACCTATAGCCTTGGGGCACTCCTATTTGTTTTGTCGGTGACATTTATGTAAGGGGAGTGTGAGGCTAATGTAGTGTGACTAAAGCAGCGTTGGGAATTTGATTTGCCCGGCTCTAGCTACAAGTCCAACTTTGGGAATTGGAAATATGCAGAAGATGATTGTGCTTTTACAGAGACGCAGCGGTTCAGTTGGGCTCAGATGGATTACAAGGGGCTTATTCTGCTCACTGACTTTCACTAAATGTAGGCTTCTGTAATTAATGTATTAAAGAATATTGTGATTATTTCCTTATGTTTATGAGCAGATGGCACCAATAAGGAGTATAGTCACAAATTATCACTTACAATTTCCTCTCCTCTCCTCTCCTCTCCTCTCCTCTCCTCTCCTCTCCTCTCCTCTCCTCTCCTCTCCTCCACCTGCCACTTTGGACACATCTGATAAGCCAGATGTGTTTTGCAGCACACAGGGAGATGGCTGTCCTTGCTGCACCACATGTCCGTTTACTTTTTTCACTCCGGCACACTTTTCATGAGTTAGATGATAAGGAGATTAGGGCTGCCTTGTGCAAGAATGAAAGCAAGATAATTGCCTTTTTAAGATGGTCCAAACTCAAAACTGTGGTAAGAGCTGTTCCATGGTCAATCCTCGTTGAATAGGAGTGTTCCCCTGTTGTTTCTTTACATTAATACACTTTGGAAGTGTACTCTTGTGCTCTTTTGTTCGGTTGATAATGTGCAGCTCACAGGTTTTAAACCAGGTTGGCAGCATCTTGATTATACAGATTTTCTCTCTCCCGATCTGAGACTCACTGCTGGTAAAAACAGATAGGGATCTGAGTGGCAAGGCCCGGCAGTTCACTCAACAAATTGGCCATTTTGTTTGCCTCATCCCTTTGGATAGACAGTCCCCTATTTCAGCTTGCTAGATGCTATCTGTAGCCCCTTTTGTATAAACTCAGTATCAACTGGACGGTAAATGGCTTTTTCACAGGCCATGGCTTTTTCAAAGGCCTCGGACTTGCTAGATAAACATTATGGTGGGCGGTCGGACAAGGCCAATGGTAAAATATCCAATTTAGTATTTCCCTTAATCAATAAAATGACTTATAATAGCTGCTCAATAATTGCACGTCCCCCTTAGAATTATTTGCCCTCGTCAGCATCAATATTAAGTTCCCCTATTAGTACTGTCATTGTAGTAAATCTAACAGAAACTACCAGCTCATCTAAGCGGCATTAGGGCTAATATCGATCTCACATGAAGACACATGCTATAGTTTTCAGTGGCCTCATTAGTTTCATTCAAAGCCAGTGGTATGAGCACTGTCACTTTTTCCCAAAATACAAATTAATTCAGTCTTTTTCGTCCACACACCGCAGTTCAGGTGCTTTGGTGTTGTGATAAGATGCGATAAAAAATGTTCCCCCACGTTCAGATGATTGTTCCAATTTTGAATAAAAGTGACAGCCAATATCTGATATGTTCTAGTCTCCGGTCTGTGATTTCATTCTTAGCGACAGCTTTTCACACACAGGTCATCAAAGCGCTTGGGCCACATTGAGTGAGGTGATTTCTCTGAATGCCCTCTGCGGCAGCGCCACCGCACCTGCATGGGGAATCATCATAAAAGCCCACTGTGCTGTAATAGCACTGCAGGGCACATCCAGGTGAAAGCCACATCATCCCAGCTACGTGCCACTGCCGTCTCTCTTTTTCTTTGACACTCATTGGGTGGTACAGTCGAGGCTCTGCTGAGCAGCTGTCATGCACACAAGCCTGTTCCAAAGATCTAGAAATAATGTGACACATCAAGAGGGCACTTTTGCTGTTCACGCTGAATCATAACTGTTTTCCATCTGTCTGATGTTTCCTCAGTTTAACCCTGTTCTGAATCGTGATTTGTACTTTTTGGACATTTCTCTCTTTTCTTTTCTTTTTGCCATTTCAACCGTTTAAAGTTGGGAGCTGCTGATGCAGGTATCGATACTGAGCCGTTAGAGAGATCTGCCATAGATCTCAGTGCTCTGTGAATTGATTCATATAGTCAGCACTTTTCCAGGTCAGGTTTTAGTCCCACAACCATCTCTGACCTTCCATGAGAATAATTCTAATAGTTTCTATGCAGGGAGCTGGACCCATTTTAAGTGAACACTGGGGTTGCATTGGTACGCCCTATCAGCAGGGACCCTGAGTAGAGACAAGTTAATAACTAGTACAAGTCATGTAAAGCATAGCAATAGAATTACTATGAAATGTCTTACCCCTCTCTGTGAGCCTCCCCCTTTTCCAATTCCTGGATGACTCCCAAAAGCACCTTGATGGTCTCCTGGCTGGAGCTGATGAGACTTTCCATGGCCTGCAACTGGACTTTAACATCCTTGTCCGGATTCATAGGCACTATTTGCTTACAGGCCTCCGGTGTTTGGTCGGGCGGTGCTCCCCCGGCCTCACCACCTCTGCAGGGTGACAGAGGCTCCTCCATGTCCCTTAGAGGCCGAGCAGATAGCTGTCCTGTGTGGCACTGTGCCTGTGTTGTACAGCCTCTACTGGAACGTGGTAGTGTCTCACTCTGCAGCCCGTTGAGCTGGAGACCTTTCTTCCGCTTGCTCCTCACAGATGGGCTGTCCAGGCACTCCACCTGCGTTAGGGAGTTCCAGGAGATGGGGCCCGAAACCTTGGTGGCCCTGTCCGGCAGGGTTCGGGATGAGCCCTCCTCCAGATTGAGCAGCTGCCTCTTGGCCGAGCCTATATCGGCTCCCTTGTGTTGTAATCCTGTCCTGGCTTTCAACGGGACACTGCAGAGCTGGTACTCTGCCTGTGCGCCGGCTCCACTTCCTCTCGATGTGTCTGCAAGGCAGTCTGTGTCTGCAGAGCAACTGAGCAGCAAAGCGTCAGAGCACAGGCCATCAGGTGCAGTGTGCTGCTCCACTGTGGCAATGCACTCATTAGTATGGAGCAGAGCCCTGGTCCTCCGGACTCCACTCCCGCCGCAGGCTCCCTCCTCCTCCTCCTCATCTAAACCCTGCTTAGCAGCCTTGGACTGCTTCACCTCCATGACAAAACCGTTATTCTGACCTTTATAAGTTTCCACAGCCGCCACGTCTTTATAGGTGTGGCCTTTTTTGCGCTCAAACGGAAAAGTCTGATAGCGCTTCTTTAGGTCAGGCGACGTCTGCACGCCCGTGCTCCTTGTGACGTTCGGGATGGATCTGCGTGCAGGGACAGTCATGTACTTGCGGTATGCCACTTTGTATGAGATAGGCTTGCCACCTTTCCCCGCCGCCTGCAACTCTGCCTCCCTTTGCTCGTTCTGTGCCTCACAGATATCCTTGAAACGCACTTGCAGGGCCTTGTTCCTCTTCCTCACCTGCCGACTGGCTTCAAGGGAATACTTCACCTCAAGTGCCAGCGAGGCGGACGGCAAGGGGGCTGCCTCCGAGTCAGACTCTGAGTTGGTGAGCATACATTTGCCACCCTCCTTGCTCACCATTTTTCCTGTGAAGCATGGAGAAGAGATGCTGTGTTAGTCATTGGTAATGAAGGGTTATAAAAAAGACACTTGCAGACAACCCATTCGACAGAGCACACATGCTCTCCTAGCTTTGGGACATGGGAGTTACTTGAGCAATTATTTAAAGAATATTTAAACTATATCATCATCAACATTTTATCCTAAAATTCTTATTATGCAGCCAAAAAGCAAATACACATTTTTAAGAAACGTGGCATTTAAACTAATTTGCTTAAGTAATTGAGTATTACCAAAATAATTGAGTTCAACATTAGATAAATTTTCTTTACATTCGAGAATAAAGGGTATGATTATACTCTTGAAAGAAAATCTCATAGTTTCCCTGTCATCATCGTCTTTTTTATATCTCTTTGTACTGAAAAACTGCGAAGCAGAAGCATTAAATCTCTATGAAGGCAATTATTTCCAGCACAATGTTTTATTTGCTAGTCGATGCCAGATAAAACATCTTTCACTACCAGTTGCATCTCCTCCCTCTTGCTTAGTCAATCAGTCTTTGTTTCTCAGTTTTGCAGTGGTGATCTGTCGCTACGCTTACAATCATGCACTCAAACACTCCAATCCATTTAGTTAACAGTGGCAATTCACTGTTCACTGTACAGATCATTATGCCGTAGGTCTGCAGTATATTTTCATAGCTACAAGGCTCAGCTTTACACTTCTCTGTCTGACCTTTACCTTTAAGGGTAACTAATCAAATAAAGATAGGAAATCAGCCTATTTGAGGAACATTTGCTCTCCCTCAGCGTAATATGACTTTTCCATCTGATCTGGAGATGCTTAAAATCTGGGCGATATCGGCAAGCCTTTGTCAGGGAACTGTAAAACAACCCCCTGAGGAGAATCCTCCTAAACAGAGATAATGAATTATCTTTCCCCCACTACCACAGGTATGGAAGAGACATAACAACTCTGCAGTTTGCCTCTGAGGCCCCGACAGAATGTAATGTAGAATGTAATTCTCCCTCCGCCTGCTGATTTACAATAAGCAAACACTCCACACACTCATATAGATGCTGAATCAGATAGGGCAATTATCTGTCTCCGCTTATCTGCCCCGACTGCTCACCGTCAACAGTGAATGACTTCCCATTTGAAACCTAGGTCTGTTTACCTAGCTGGGAGCTACACAAAGGACATTTTGTCTCGCTGTCTTCTCCATCACATTATCACCCCGGTTCCGTATTAATACATCGCATTGTGCTAGGTCTGTCCGTTAGGTGAGAGAAAGCAGTCTGTCATTGTCTATTTCATCTCAGATTTAAGATAACACTCTCATTTACAGACATTAATAGTCCCTTTTAGAGTTGAGGGATCATTTATAGATATTAAATATTATATGTTGGCATAATCATTAAGTCATTTTTCTGTAGATGTTGTTAGGCGAAGGTATTTTTTAGCGTGAATACATGAATTAATATAGATGTTAAAGGCTTTTCCTATAATTATGACGTCCTCAAAAATTGCAGAGCTGCTCCTCCTCAAGTCCGTTTGCAGTGAATTATTCCTTTGCATGTTGCCAGGTGGCAAATATCTCTCTAAGTCCTGTTTTCTGAGAAAAGCCCCAGCAGAATTTGTTTTGTCCTAAAAGGAAGTTGTGTTTGAAACAGTATAAACCATTAAAGACAAATGTACACCGCCGTGATCAAAATCGACAGGCCTCCCCTGAAACCCTCCAGTCATTCCCCCTGTAATGTGTCAGAAAACACAGTCTGAGAGCTACGCAGCATCCTTGTGTAGACCGAGATGGCAGGTTAGTGCTGTGCAGGCAGATATTTGTTTGATTCTCAACAGACGGATAAATACAGTAGTGAAATTGACAAGGGAGTACAGTGAAATGGAGTTTTGTGGAAAACTAACGAAAAGCCCTTTTATTTATTAAATCATATTTGGGCTTGGGTCAGATTCTGCCAATTTTTTCTTTTTCACAATTGTCTAAAACGTGCCTGTAATCACAAAAAAAATCCTGGCTTTGGTTTTTGAAACAAAATAAAAACTGCCTCAGGCGGGGCTCAGTTAATTCTTTCATGGGCTCAGACAGAAAATTGCAGTCTGAGCTTCCCTCTAATCACAGTTCGTGTACAGGGCCACATTACACGAAGAATTGACAAAATACAACATATTCACAGGATCTCGAGGAAGAATTCCCCGTAGTCAGTGCAGTTATTAACAGAGAAAGGTCAGAGGAGGGCAGGAAATAAAACCCTAAGTAGTCACCAGGGACTCCAATTAACAGTATTGCCATAAAGATGCAATAACTTGGTGACTGCTGACCCACTCGCCAGCGTCGAGTGAGTTGTGAATGCAGAGTGAATGCAAAACAAAGCAAAGGGGTTGGATCAGGGCTCCATGTTTAGCACAAGCCAATTCAATCATTTTCCAATGGTCACCCTGGCTCTGCAGCATTTGAGGGATTTCGGGATGGAGAATGTCCGACACTGTCACTTGTCCGTTTGACCATGTGACGTTTTATTTCCGGATTATTACTTATTATTTATTCACTAGCATGGCTGGGTCTCGCGTGGTGCGTCCCTCTCAT
Organism: Platichthys flesus; assembly: GCF_949316205.1. Classification (NCBI taxonomy): domain Eukaryota; kingdom Metazoa; phylum Chordata; class Actinopteri; order Pleuronectiformes; family Pleuronectidae; genus Platichthys; species Platichthys flesus. The sequence continues at coordinate 12,801,581 of NC_084964.1, read as the reverse complement.
CGTCCTCTCCATGTTTGTTTAATAGATGGGATTTGAATCAGACCCTAGGCTGTTACCCTCGGTGGAAGCTTCTATATAGTTCAATAAATAATATATTCAATATGTTCAAATGCAATTCAAGATGCCAATCTGTTCTACACCATTGGATATTGAGAAAGTAATGGAATCTGTAAACACAAACAGCAACAGCAGTTTTTCTCAGTCCTTTCTATTCATCCCCCTCTACACAGGCTCCACGATACATCCAGTTTCAAGCTATTGTATCATATCCTCATTTAAAGTTGATCCCTTTCGACATGTCAGCACTGCAGGCTGAATGATGTGTCCGTGACTCCACATATCTCATTTGTTACCCAGCGGGCCCGGGAAACTGTAGCTGCACTCACATCTCACCTCCGGCTCGAAAGCCTCCCCCGGCCTCTTGCATAAATAGCATGACTCATCACGCAAACCTGTGACAACTGTCCCTTTTTAGGGTGGCCCTGATCCTCTCTTTTTCATTTAGGGGTAACTAAGTGAAGTGAAATGACCCACTATTTTCCTACCAACAAGCGGGCCACACAGGGTCATGTACGCTTGGCAAAGCGCATCAGACACATTCACTGCTGACCTTGTTTCAGCAGCGCAGCTCCCACAGCTGTCACAGAGGCACTTGGGGTCATTATTTGGGTTATTTCTAGGGACGCAAGTGAAGTTGTGTCCATGACGAGAATCTGTTGAGCATGACTGGTTCTTGGGGAGAGTTTCCGGGCCGTTCTTTGAAGCTTTGCAGTGCTGCAAGGACAGTCCCCATTACTGCGGTAATGCAATTCATTATTCTTTAATGGAAATGGTCTTTATTCTCAGAGCAAGTGCTCAATTAACACAACACACCGTGAATTCAAAGCAGGATCCCGTATTACTGTCGTTATTTTTTGAGGTGCATAATATGAGTCAGCAGTTTTGTGACTGGCAGTTATCTAATTGAACTTTTGGTTGCTGGGGGTAGAATCTTAAAAAGGTGGAAATCTTATTTCCCGATTCCACTTGGGGGATTTGATGTTTACCCTAACTTTGAGCCTGACTAATTTTATTTTATGGCTTCTGCTCCAGCGAAGAGAAAATTCATTAATATAGCATGCATCACAAAACAGGTGAATTGATTAAAGCCTGCAAATATGGCTGTACATGACAATTAGCATCAACAGTTGGAACAGGGTTTCTGGTTTCAACAAAAAAATGTTTTAAGTTATGCTCAGTGTATGTTACACCTCCGGCAGCCTAGAACAAATTGTCGTATATTACAACACACAGTTAGTGAGACCACTTTGATCTTGGGCTGTATTGCATGCTTTGGGTCTCTTAGTTTGAAAGGAGGAAATTCTCGCTACATAATAAATTTCATTCAAGGATATTGCAGTTACTCTACCAGTTTTCCTTGGATATGATATAAATTCTCAGTGATGCTGTAACTTGTACAAAAAACCCACTGCCCTGATGTATTATTAAAGTAAGACAAAGAATATAAGACCTTCATTTAATTTAACACAACCAGCAATTACAAGTATGGGGTTTCTTTAGTGCAAAGAGTCTGAAGCATAGATAACACATTCGCTGTTAAGTAAAGTCAACAAATCAAGGAAAACAATCTAACACACGTATCCTCAGTCCATTATGAATCACCTTTCGATTGAATCACCAGACAGCTACTGTAAATATGATAAGCTCAAGGCGATCTTCAATAACGTCTCAGAAAAACACACACTCTGCTCTGATTGTTTATACAAGCGTTTCTTCAGTCAACTGCAGTGGTCAGGAGGACACTGAACCCACTGCGAAACCTAGTGTGGTTAGAGTCTTATCATTGAGCCTTTGCAAGACATCATTTGCTAACAATAACAAATTCTGTGCAGGTATTTATTATTGCATATGATCTACAACAGAATTGGGTGGTAACTTCAACACAAATGTTTTCGCTGGTGGGCTTGAGTTTGCAGATTTGGGAGGTTGTGTGTGTCTGGCTGATGTCTTGTCGGTCCCTGAGATGTGTGGTATTTCCATTGAAAATCACATGTTGCACATTACATATAGGTTCCCCTTCTGTCCAGCTCTATGTCATCCTCACAGTTATAAAATAAATCTGAAATGTAACCAATCACCTGCAGTGAGACCTCTCCTGGCGCCCTCAGAGTTGCAGCTTCCACTATGTGCAAATGTGACTTCCAAAGGAATACATTCAAACATCGATTTCAAGATGATTCGATATGGGATCATTTAAATGAAGATTGATTTGAATCTGAGTGACGCTAATCTGCCTAACAGTGACCTGTGCACGGAGGAGGTTGGCTGTGAACTTGACCTGCACAGAGCTCTGACCTCAACCCCATCAAACACCTGACGGATGAATTGGAACACTGTCTGTGAGGCAAGGACAAATCACTCTGCATCTATGAATGACCACACCGAAGTCCTTGTGGCTGAATGCAGGCAAACTCCTGCAGCCAGGTTTCCCCCCTCATGGAAAAGCCCTCTCAGAGAAATAGAGATGTTGGAGGAGCATATGCAAAAGTTTGGTAATGAGATATTCAACAATCACATATGGCAAAACTTCAATATAGTCTCTGTACCCTCCAATCTTCACAGGCTTTACTCCTCTCTGGCACATCTGTGTTTATTTGCTGAATAAAAATAATAGGGAAATGTGTGCAGCCAGCTTGCATTTTTTAAATTAGAGACAGAGTGGGCTACCAGCTCCCCGATCGCTGCAGTTTGACATCATTACAGCTCCGCGTGTTCTCAGATGCTGCTTGAACGAAGGAGTGCAGCAGCATCATCACAGACGTAGGAGCTCCAAACTTTCCTGTAATCCAGCTTTATCAAGGTGTGTTTTGTCCTCTTTTCTCTCGGTCGTCAGCTTCCCCTCATAATTACACAGGGCTTAGTAGTGTTTTGAATAAGTCTTAATCAGCACACTGATTATGCAGTAAAAAGATATGCAGGCTCATAGTTTACTTAAGATTGTGTTGGTGCGGTCAATTGACAGTGCAGGGTTTACTGCTGGTTTTTTATTTTCTGTTTGTGCTGCAGCACGAGAGAAGCTCAGGGTTTGATGAGAGAATATATATATATATATATACAGCTGAGTGATTGACTGTACAGGTCAGTGTTGAGGCATAACAACAGTGCTGTGCATTAGTTCGACACCAAACGCAGCAAATCCTTTGTCACTTAATGGTAGCTTAATGCCGCGAGATGGAACGCCACTGGAAATCACATGGTTTTAAGGGATTGTTTTTCTAGTAATTGTTGCTCCGTCAACTGAACTACTGCTCTGGTGCCAAACACCATGTTGAAGACTTAGCACAGAATTATAATTTAATATTGCAATAATGGCTAAATAACACCAGGAACATATTTGTTGAAATATACTTATTGTTTTCTCCAGTCATGTGTCAACCCTGATCACAATCACACTCCGATCCAGGTTTACTGAAACTTTTCTACGTCAAAACACTATATAAAGACTATTTACATTAACTTCTGATGGCGTGACTGGATGAATCCAGATCTGCTGTTAATCCACGGCTTTGAGAACATCCCTATATATAGATTAAACCATATGCACCACATTTATTGCAATGCCATGTGTGCACTACTCCTCACATTCTCACCCCCACGCTACTGTCTGTCTCTGTCACAGCATTCACTCGGGCAGCTTTAATCCAATTTGGATTAAACTTGACGAGTAGGTTGGGGGTCGGATCAAGACCTGTGTTATTGTTTTATTTATTTTCATATCAAGGTCAGCATGGCATCACATTTTGAGCATCATGCTAATGCTTGGGAAATGCATTGGAAGAACATGTACATCCATAAACAGGTCTTTAATCGTATTAGTTCATATTTATGCGGATTCTTCTATTCACAGTTCAAAGGTCTTAGTCTCAATTTACATTTTAAGTTGTATTATTTACCTGACCTGCATCCCTTTAATAATTATCAAGCCACAATATTTCATAAATTTGTTATATTAGTAATATATCAGTAATATTCAACTGTGCCTAAAATCCTAGAATCCTATAAAATAAAATGTGTATGTGAGGGAAGACAGTGCATGAGACTTTGCAATTAAAAGACCTAATCCAGACTAACAGCCTCGCACTGAGAGCTGTGAACGTCATAAGTCAACTTTTCACCTCTGGAGTGTGTATTGAATGAAATTGCTCTCATGAAACAACAGTCACTTGTTATCCTTGAACCGTAGCCTTATCATTTTTACTCACTGTGTCACCACTGAATTGTTCCTGTTCTCTTTGTTAGGTCTTTACTCATTGTAGTTAGTCGGCTCTGTGTGCTCTATACTCCGCCTGCACCAAGGTGGGCTCCCGGGAGCTTGATGAATTCACAAGAAGCCTGTAATCCATACGTCAGTGAACACAGCGGCGGCGAGATGGAGAACAGACCTCAGGAAAAGGATGCGTGCTGCAGAGGCTGCATGATCCACTCAGAATGCATAAGCTCACGTCCTCCTTCCCTCAGCTCTTTGTCTTTCTACAACACGTTATATCTTTCTCCTTTTCCTTTTCTTCCCATTCCCTTATGATGATTTTTCTCTCTCTCTGACTGTTCAATCTTCTCTCCCCCTCGCTTTGCTTTCAAGACACTATGGTTTCAAAGTTGTTGTGGAACTAGTGAACTCTCACATTCCTCCTATAGACATTCACACACAACTACACAGGACTTACCACAGAGCAGGGACCAGTCATGATCCAATAATTCTTGGTTGAATCAAAAATACATTTGCAGCTTTTAACTAACACTCTGTCCTCGGAGGGAAGGATTGACAGCATGGGTACGTTTCTAAAGTGGAAGTTCGCAGTGTCCTCGGAACCCTTAACCTGCACAGATCAATAACCTGTGTCCAGAAAAAGCCACAATTAGAGTCAAAACAATCGACCCTCAAAAACATATTATTTGTCATTTGAAGCAACTACCCAAATTTTCTTTTATGTACCTGGAAATAACATTTTCATTCTAGTTTTTCGACAGCTGGTCAGAACAAAACAAGTGGTCCCTAAGCCCTGGGAAATTGCGCTGAACATTTCTCACTCTGTTAATTGCAGAAATAATAAGTAGATACGATTTTATGGGAAAGAATTGTCCTCCAAAAATTAACAAAACAATCGGCAGGTCGGTACGAAAACTTCGAGTAAACTCATGGCTTCTGTTCCCTTGCCTCTGGGACTCCCGGAGCCCCAGCTGACAGGGCCTCTACTCAACTATTCACACACATACACCAGCGCACACCGGCAGCAACACCCAGGTGGGATCAGATGCGAAGCGTCTTTCTCTGCTTCTTGCAGCAGACGCCTAAAGTTGTCCACACACTCACACTCACACTCTCACACACACACACACACACACTCACGGCTTTTCCACCTCAAAAAAAAACAGACGCACAAGATCCACCTCAGCTGCGATGTGTTGTTGTGGCGCTCCCAGGGGGGAAAAAAAATCGGACTCTTAATGAATAATCCTATTAGCACATGAAAGGTAACATCTGGC